>NW_023604295.1:66346080-66899188 GCF_014898055.3 Talpa occidentalis | reverse complement strand
AAACTAATCCATTCGAATCAATGTTTGCATACTAGATGAGCAAATTTAATACTTAAGGAATTTAATACTGTATAAAATTTGTTAGTCTTTGTATACATGGTAACAGAGTAAATAATTCCTGTTTTTTTCATATAGGAAATTTAAATGGAAACATAAATACTTTCAATTAAAAAATTAAGGTATCTAGTGTTAAATTTATAAAAACTACATGATGATTTAATATTTCATTGTAATTATTTGAAGTCTTTAATTCAATGAAGGGTTTATCAATCTTTGTGCATTAAAATAATCAAGATATATGAATAATAGGTTCATAGCTTATTGTTAAGATTTATATGATAAATATACATTAAATATCAAACTGAATCATGATAGAATATAAATTGTTATAAATAATGGAAATACAAAGACTTACAAATAAGAAAATGATTTTTGAAATTTCTTATTGACAATTCACCTTAGTATCCCAGATTTAATTGAGGTAGGTGTTTCTGGTTTGATTCCTTGTTCAGCAATATGTTTGTTATGTGACATTCAGGATTTTGATGCTTCTGTGTAAAGCTGTTTCCTCATCTGTAAGATGAAATAATTATGAAGACCAGAATAATTATCTCTAAAATACTCTATCTCTTAATATTTCATGGGCACTCAATAAATGCTACTGCACTGTTATTATTCTTCACAAAGAAAAAAATCTTATTACTTTCATTTTACCTTGGTCATAGCTACCAAATGGTGACTCAGATATGGCACTAGATGATTGTGATTATTTTCAAGCACCCAAACACTATCCTCAAAATGTTACACCCTGTCACCACTAATCTAGTCACAAAATATTTCAGAAGATTCTAAAGACAATTAGTTTTCTGAAAATTAACCACTTAAGGAAGGATACCATTTATTTTAATATATACATTTTGGTATGTTTAAAAAATGGTGGGGCCCCTGGTGGCGCAGCAGTTGAGTGCGGGTTGCAAGGCTGCCCGCAGCCTCTGCGGCGCCGGTTCGATCCCCAGCTGCTCCCCGGCCATCGGGCGAGGGTCCCACATGGCGCGCAGACCTCTCCTGCCGCCCACTGCTACCCTCAGCAGTGTACTTCGGGTCCTTCTGCATGCTCTGCTCTCCGCTGTGGCTCTGGTGAATTCTCTCACCTTTCTGCGCTTCTGACTGTACCCAGTGCTTGTGTAGATAAATAAATAAATCTTTGAGGGAAAAAAAAAAGTATCTGCTTAAAAAAAAAACAAAAAACCAATGGTGATGTTCTGTAATTATTTAGCTATTGTTTTTTTATTTAAATTTTATTTATATTCCCCATACAATTACAACCCCCTTATTTTGACCCAAAGCCCTCCTTTCCCGCCCCTCACCCCCATAGAGTGTCTCTGGTTCATAGTTGCTTGTTGATTTTGATACTTTCTTTCTTATAGTTATTCTTTTTCCTGGTCCCTTATTTAAGTTTCTAGATTCCTGCTATGAGTGAGACCATCCAGTATTTTCCTTTTTTATTGGTTTTTATTTTCAATCTCTCCCTTAAATAAAAAGATAATATAAAATTGTATGTCATTAACTAAGTATTTTAAAATCTAAGTCACATTCTTTAATATAGAGATCATTCTCAGATTACTTGTGTATATACGAGTGTGAATATCGCTTAGGTTTGAGAATTTTGACTGAAAAATTGTGGAGTGTGTGTAACTTATATTAGCAACTAATATGCCATAGTAAATAATCTTGTAACAAATATTTGCTACAGTGTTATAAAAGTATATGACTTGAGGTGTCTGCATGACTACTGAGAAATGCTTTAGCATTGAGGAAAATCGATCAAACAGAAGATTTTTTTATTGAAAAAGAAAATGAGGCAGAATCATATGCATGTTTTCCTTCATTGTCAGAAAGAAAAGCCTAAGAGCCATAGTTAAAAAACAAAATAAAGCAAAAGTATATATAATTATTGTTAAATCCATTAGAAAGTTTGATCGTTTTGCAGGTTCGTAAACCAGGTCCTTCATCTTATAGGCATGGCTTAGGCATAAAATCACAAAGCAACATAATGCCAGATGAAACTGAGATCTCCAGATATCCTGTCCCCCTCTCAGAATCTCCAATAGAATTTAATTTCTGATTTCTTATGACAAATGATAGATGGTTGATGGTGATAATGACATTCAACAAACAATAATTAATTAACAACAAATAATAATTAAACTGTATGCCCCTTTCTGTAGTGTAATGATATGAAATGAGAAAAAGGACAGAATAAAGAGAAACTTCTTATGATGAGACTGTACCTTATCTCTCCAATGAGTCTGTTGACAAAAAATAGCCATGTTCTTAATTAACATTATCATTGTACTTGGTTGCAATTCATTTAGTCAAGTTCATTATGTGTAAGTCACTAATTTGGTAATAAATTCCCTTCTGATAAAGAGTGACACTGATATACAAATCATATAGGAAAAAACTTCAGAAATATTTGTGATAATAAAATAAGCCATTTAGAGACAGATCAAGAATCTTTGTCTTCTGTTCTGTTATATACTAGAAGAAGGTATGTGCATAGATGCCCTTCAAAGTTATTGTAACTATGATGGAACACAGAAGAGATTGCCGCATGGCTGCTTTCATTTTCTCAGCCTAGATTTGATAATGGATGTCTCAGGTCCATCAAACAGTCTTCTTTATTATTAAGAGATATTTATAGAAGGGGTATATAGTAAGAAATTTCTTTCCCTGGCATTTCAATAGAAATAATTTTAGCAATGTTTTTGCAAGATTAAACCTTTAAGATTTCAAGACTTCTAGACCCAAGTGCTAGAGATTTTGTGGCAGAAATTACTAAATAAAAAGATTTTTCTGCTAAAAATTATAATCAGGAATAAGTTCTATTCAAGAGTTATTTCAGAAATTATGAGATATAAACTGTTAGCCATCTGTAGGGAATAATCTTTTACCAAAGACTGTTTATAATATTCTGGTGATATGTGTGAAATAATTCCTGTCACCAAGAAAACTTTGTGGAAATAGCAAATGTGCCAAGCTTTACATGTTTATATATTTTGAACTTGCCATGAAGGCGTGAGCTTTTTATTTCCTTGAATTTAAATTTAAATTGTTTAAATTGTTCTTCTCTGAACTTTAGTAATAATTACAGGTTCAAGTTGAGCAGCTCATGAAATCTTAGACAGGAATCAACAGAAATAATAGCAAGAGAATAGCTTGTTGATTTTAGAAGAACTGAGATAAAACTGAGTTTAAGTTATTCACATTTATTTAAGGTCTATATGCTCAAAATTGAATATGCATAGATTTGATATGTTAATTAATTTCTTGACATGCAGCTTACATTAAAATAAAACTATCACATATGTAAATTTGCTGTCCTCCTCTTCCATTGGAAAGATCTCTATTTAGAAAAACTACTGGAATAAGGGCAAGAAGGCACATTTCTCATAGTAAATTAATAATGGCGAGACCTGTCATTACCGCATTGTAAATTATGCAGTAAGTCTCAGGTGATTTAGTTAGTACCTTAAACACCTAGGAAATTCCAATCGTTGACAGAAATTGGAAATGTGTATTAATTACACGTTCACCCCACATCTGAGATAAAGGAGAATGTCAGGAATAGATGAATTCTGGTTTCCTTTTGAATATCATATTTTAATTTCTTTTATGTTTCTTTAATCTTTTCAGCAGTGCTTTAGGATTTGGAAGATGTTGATTAAAGCATTTCCTCTTGATTAATTATATTTTGGCTTTCAACTGTTTTATTTTAAAATGAAGTGCACACACATTGTCTGGATTATATGAGCATCTGCTCTTCCCAGTCTCTGCAAATATTTATATAAATCTTACTGCCACCCAGTTCCCTCCAAGTTCTCACTGCTTAGCTAATCCTGATTGCATCTCCTCATTAAACCATCTTCAGGATATGGAAACATAAATAAAACAGACTAACAGTCTACATTTCAGGGACTCTTGTGTGCATGGCTTGCCATTTAACTGAAGTTATTAAATTCTCTGAATACATTCTGAAATATTAGGGTTTCCTTTACCTCGCCCTATTTCTTTATACATCTGATTATTATTATCAAAAACTTATTTTGGATATAATGACTAGACCCTTAGAAAGGAATATATTATTTTTAAGTAAAATCTATTAAAATCAATGTGACCAAAAATATTTAGATGGAGGTTTAAAGGTGACACCTGCATTTGACTTTCTCATTTTTGTTTTTGTTTTCCTTTAACTTTTTAAAATATTTGTTCCTTTTTTCTATCAATGGACTAAGAGAATATAGTTTCCCTCCACAGGGATGGAATGCTAGTACTTCTATAAAGATTGTCCATCACCTGGGTTTTCTTAACTAATTATGGCTTTCATATGGGGGCTGTACTTTAATCTGGGGTCTTAGATTTATTTCATGCTTTGATGCAGAGTGAGAGACATCTATTTGACTTCATTTTACAAATTGTCCTTTGACCATGTAGTTTCTGCAGACAGAATGATTTTTTTTTGATAGTAAATTTCTAAGACTGAGAATTTCTGTTCTCGCAGCTTTATGTAATTATGTTCAAAGGGGTTTGAATTAAAATGGAACAGATGTGTCCATCTTTAATTATGGTGTAGCAAATTGTGTTACTCTAAGGCTTTATTAAGTGAAACGCTCATCTTTATGTAATAATGGGCCAGACAGTTTCAAAATGATATCGGTGAACACAGTATATAGCCCATTCCACTAGACTTCAAAAGGACAGTTAAAACTCAGAGGCTATGCATGTACAGCCCAGAAGAAACGAGGGAAAATGCACTTTTTTAAAATTTGAACTTAAGTGGAAACAATTGTTAGAAACATATGAAGAATCTTAATATCATCTAAATATGACATTTTAGAAAGGTAACATTTGACTTGACAGATACACTTAAGGGCTAGTGGGAATCATCAACTTTCTCTTATTGGAAAATAGCTTTGTAGGGTTTCCTGAAAAATCTTTTGTTTTATTTTGTGTAAACAGTTCTTTATAAATGAGTGGTCAGGAAAAGGTCTTTTTTTTTTTTTTTTGGTACCACTTCTAAGTCAGTATAACAAAGTCTATTTAAAGATTAGCAGGCAGTGCTTAGAGAACCAAAAATTAGCAAGACACAAACCCTATGACCTGAGTCTCCCTGGAGTGTTTCTATTTTTGTCATTAGTGCCACAATCTTTTTATAATTCAGGATATTTTCAACTTTTCATAATATTTCCATTACTATAACCCAATCAGTCACCAATTATTATATTTGTCCCTGATTTATTTTTTCTTGCTATACTGCCTCTACTTCACTATATCAGCACCCTAATTCTGCCTCCATTCCTTCATAGCCATGTTATTAAATAGCTTTCTTATGAGGTTCTTGACTCTTCTACTTTTTACATCCTTTGTCTTTTTTCTTCTTTTATCAATTAATAGCCAATCTGAAGTAAGAATAATAATTTTACTATGACGCATAATTTCTTAAAATAATTTGTCTATTGTTAGCACTCAAAGGAAATCACCCTGTATCTCCCTGGGTTCTTGGATTGGGTAACTAATCAAAACAGCTTCGGGCCTCCCTGGTGGTGCAAGGGATTAAGACGCAACCTGTGAAGCTGTCCACAGCCTCTGCGCACAAGTTCAATCCCCGGCCGGCCAGGAAGCAATCCACATGGTGCAGCAGACCTCTCCTGACTCACCCACTGCTCCCCTCAGCAATATACTTTGGTTAATCTGCCTATATAGTTCCCCACTCTGTCTCTGATGAATCCTCTAACCCCCCACACCTCTGGCTTGTACCCAGCTCTTGTATGCATAAATAATAAATAAATCTTAAAAAAAAAACAGCATCAGGTGGGCCAGCAGGGGATATACAGTTGATGTAACAACACACATATGGAGAATTTACATGGTTGTAAATTCTAAAGAATAATGGGATGGATGAGAGAGATTTAGCCTGCATTTGTTGGCCAGGGTGTCAAGGAGAGAGAGGAGACTTCACTTGACAGGCAAATAGGGGAGAGGTTGGTTACCTCATCCTTACTCTGAAGGTAAAGTTGAGACTCTGAGAGTGGACATCATCATTCATAAACCTGTAAATGAATGAGACCGTCTAACCTACATTTTTTCAGTCATCTTTCCCTCATTTGGTTAGGGAGTTGGGAAGACTTATGTAAGGAAGGAAGCATCTCTAGCCTTCAGGGAAAGTCCAAAATGTTCTTAACTCAAAACAATCTGCATTCTTTAAGCAATGGTAATAAACATCCAAGGCATACTTAGCCTTGATTGGCTGCTGTATCCTTACCAAAGTGATTGGAGGCTTCCAGGGGAATATTGGGAAGAGCGTATATGACCCTTTGGGGAGACTGACACCACTGTATGAGGCCTTATGATTAGGTATGGTCTTAAGATCATTTACCAATATAATCTCTAAGAATCTTCTTTTTACTCTCTAATAAAGTTAGTTATATGATCTTCCTTTCAAAAAGTCCTTCACATTTACTAACTAAACACAGCTTCCTCTAGGCAGAGTTGCTCTTTGGTTAGCAGTATCTATGCCTTTATCCTCACCTCCATTTCTTTCTCCAGTCTTGAATGCTCTGGTCACTTCTCATTAAATCCTTCCCCTTTCTTGAAAGGCCAGATTCTCCATGATTCCATTTTCTTTTTCATTTTTTCTGCTCTGACTTAGCACTTCAGTTTTGATTCACCCCTTAATTATCCCTTTCCCAACTGGTTTTCTCTTCATGAGATCTTAGTCTCCCTGTGAAATAAGGTCTTGTTCACAGAGTGATGCAACCGAGTATAAATTAGCTGATGAATTTACACTTCTTTAAGGAATTCATTGCTGAAACTCTCTTCCTGTTCATTGGTGTGGTGAAAAGGCAGAAAAATGAGATAGAAGAGAAAATTTAGCAAAAGAATGTTATATTTTAAGTGAAATGTCTATAGATCATTGACCTTAAGAGAATAAATACACTAAACTCAAAAATGAGGGAAAAAACATGGCGGTGAGGAGACGCTGCGAGTAAGATCTCCCATTAAAAAAAAGTTAATAGGGAGGAAAGCGGCAGGTCCAGGAGAACTGGGACACGGAAGATAAACAGGTGACGCCAGCGAACTGCCCGAAGAAGAAACTGGCCATAAAAGAGGACTAGAAGGGAGGGAAGCGCAGAACCCTGCTCCCTCCCCCGCCCACAGAGGCGGCACTCTCCGACCGGCAGAGAGGAGGAAACAACAAACCAAAACAACCCACAAGAACAAACGACGCAGCAAGCGGGACTGTGAGTGGAAAGGAACTATTGCAGCCACCACACCCCGTGAACGGGAGCTGAGGCGAAACCTGCAGGATCCACCGCGGCGGTGAGCGAACGGCTCCGGGCGCCATTAGAGAAGAACAAAGACCCGGGAGACGCGCACACAGCCCGGGCTGCCGGTAAGCCTGCGCGGAAACGCGGCGCGCTCGGCGCGCTCGAAAAGCAAGTGCAGACCGGGATCGCGGCTGCCCAGGTCCCCGCGCCTGCGACCTAGGCTTGCGGGGAGACGACCTAGGCTTGCGGGGAGACGCGCGGAGGTCCCACTGAGGTGAAGGTCCTCCCTGAGTGAGCAGGAACCAGGCGCCCAGGCACGGGAGCCGGGTGCAAAAAGGCGCCATTCCGCGCCACTGAACTGGGCTACAGCCCGCGTCCTGGAACTGAGGGCTTTGAACTGAGACCCGGGGCACGAAAATTCGGGGCGTGGTTTCTCCACGACGGTGGGCACAAGGCAGACACAGCACCCAAAGCTGTTGAGGTACCCTACCATTCCTGCTCTGTTCTCTGTCCCACGGGTGGGGGGAGGCGAAAAACAGCCCCCCAAGGACAATAGAGAGAGATCTCTGGCGCCACCTAGCGACCAGGAAAAAAAAAGTCACTAACACCTAAAAACAGGACATTTCTTAAGACTGCTTGAAAAGGGCAGGTTTCTGGAGGACCCAGTGGCCAGCCGGGAAGTTATTCCACGCCAGGCCCTTCCGACCAGCAGTCTGAGCCCACAGAGGGAGCAGCACCCACGTCCGGGGCAGACGGGTGAGCAGAAGAGTGTGCCTGAAACCGGAGGCGCAGGGACTACATCCCGCTTCGCCATTTGAGAACAGGGACATTTCTTCAGTAAAAACTGCCTAAATCCAGCAGAAAGCTCCCCCAGAAGACAGAGATGGCTCCTGGAAGAGCCAGAGGGGAGCGGAGAAGTTCACCCAAGATGTCAGTCAGTCCGAGCAACACAGTGTCCCAACGCATACGACAAATTAGAAAACAGACAGTAGGGAGTAGAAGAACCACACGCAACCTAACAACTCCTCAGGAAAGAAGCACACCACAAAAAGAAAACCACTCCCCAGATTGCAACGACAGCAACTTGGAAGAACTTCTGAGCCTTCCAGAAAGAGAATTTAAAATTGCCATGATTAAAAAAGTGATAGATCAGAAGAAGGAATTGAGTCCCTAAAGAGGGAAGTAAGAGAAATGCAGGAGATCAAAGAATTAATGGAGGAACTAAAGAACTCTGGGAAAAGCAATGAAAGCAGAATAGATGAAATGGAAGAACGAATAAGTAATCTTGAAGACACAGAAATAAAAAGAACCAAAACAGAAAAGGAAAGAGAAGTACGAAGGAAAAAGAATGAAGAAAGACTTCGGGAACTATCTGACTCCATGAGGAAAGGAAATATAAGAGTTATAGGAATTCCAGAAGGAGAGAGAGAGATGTAGGAACAGAGAAAAATATTCATGGATATAATTGAAGAGAACTTCCCAAATGAGAAGAAGGAGCTGAAAATTGATATACAAGAAGCAAGAAGAACACCAAACTTCCACGACGAAAGGAAAAACACAGCAAGACACATAATAGTAAAGCTCCCAAGAATCCAGGACAAGGAAAAATAATGAAGCTGACAGAGGGAAGAAACAGATAACATTCAAGGAAAACAATCAGGCTGACATCAGACTTCTCTGAAGAAACACTACGGGCAAGGAGAGAGTGGAGGGACATAGTCAACAGACTCCAAGAAAACAGATGCCAACCAAGAATACTCTATCCCGCAAAGCTCTCTTTCCTCCATGAAGAAAGAATATGGACCTTCCCAGACAAAGAGAAACTCCGGAATTTCATTGCGACTAAACCCCCACTCCAAAAAATACTACAGGAATCCTAAGCCAGAACCTCAGAGGGACGAATAACAACGAAAGAAGACCAAAAAAAAAAAAAGTTATTAAGAATAAATAAATAAATCAAAGGAAAGACAAACATAATGGCAAATACAGATGCTAACATATCAATATTAACTCTAATGTAAATGGACTAAACTCTTCAATAAAAAGACACAGAGTTGCAGCCTGGATTAGAAACAAAACCCAACCTTTTGCTGTCTCCAGGAAACACATTTAGCTACAAAAGATAAAAATAGGCTCAAAGTCAAAGGATGGAAAACAATCCTGCAAGCAAATGGGCCAAAAAAGAAAGCAGGAACAGCTATACTTATATCAGATAAAACAGACTTCAAACTCAAAAAATATAAAAGAGACCCAATGGTCACTACATTATGATTAAGGGGACAATACTTCAAGAAGAAATAACACTCATTAATATACTCACCAAACGAAAGAGCACCAAAATATATCAGACAACTGTTGTCCTCTCTGAAAACAGACATCAGAGAAAACACATATGTAGTGGAGACTTCAACACACCACTATCAACAATGGATAGATCAACAAGACAAAAAATAAGTAAAGAAACTAAAGCTCTAAATAAGGACCTAGAGCATTTGGGCTTAACAGACATCTATAGAACACTAAACCCAAAAAAACGGAGTACACATTTTTCTCAAGCGCACATGGATCATTCTCCAGGATCGATCACATACTGGGGCACAAGACAAACATCAACAGATACACCAAGATTGAAATCATAACCAACCATCTTTTCTGACCACGAAGGCATCAAACTAGAAATAAATCATAAAAAGAAGGCAAGGAACTATCCTACCTCATGGAGATTAAAGCCACACTACTGGAAGACCACTGGACTAACGAGGAGATCAAAGAAGAAATTAAAAATTCTTTGAATTGAATGACAAGGAGGACACCAATATCCTAAATGTATGGGATGCAGCAAAAGCAGTAATAAGAGGAAAATATATAGCAATAGAAGCTCACATCAAAAAACAAGAAAGAACTCAAAGAAACAACCTAATCTCGAAGCTCAAAGATCTAGAAAAAGAACAACAAAAAACCCCAGAACCAGTAGAAGAAAAGAAATAAAAAAACCAAAGCAGAAATAAATGAAATTGAAACTAAAAAACAATCCAAAAGATCAATGAAACCAAGAGCTGGTTCTTTGAAAAAATAAATAAAATAGACAAACCCCTAGCCAGGCTCACAAAGGAAAAAAGGAGAAAGCACAAATACACAGAATCATAAATGAAAGAGGAGAAATCACAACGGACACAGCAGAAATCAAAAGAATAATCAGTAACTACTATGAACAGTTATATGGAAACAAGTTCAACAATCTAGAGGAGATGGACAAATTCCTACAACTCTACAATCACCAAAGCTAGATAAAGAAGAAATAGAACACCTAAACAGACCAATTACAAGGAGCGAAATTGAAATGGTAATTAAAAACCTCCCCAAAAACAAAAGCCCAGGACCTGATGGATTTACAAATGAATTCTACCAAACATTCAGAGACGAATTAGTGCCTATCCTTCACAAACTCTTCCAAAAAATTGAGAAGGAAGGGACAATACCAAACACGTTCTATGAAGCCAATATTACACTAATACCAAAACCGAATAAGGACAACACAAAAAGGAAAACTATAGGCCAATCTCCCTAATGAACACTGATGCAAAAATCCTCAATAAAATTTTAGCTATCAGAATCCACAATGTATCCATAAGATAATTCACACGACCAAGTTGGATTCATTCCAGGGGCACAAGGATGGTTTAACATCCGAAAATCAATCAACGTTATCCAACACATCAACAAAAAGAAATATAAAAACCATATGATAATATCAATAGATGCTGAGAAAGCTTTCGACAAAGTGCAACACCCATTCATGATAAAAGCCCTTGAAATTCTTGGGATACAAGGAACATACCTCAACATCATAAAGGCCATCTATGACAAGCCAACAGCCAGTATCATTCTCAATGGTGAAAAGCTGAAAGCAATTCCATTAAGATCTGGAACAAGACAAGGATGTCCACTCTCACCACTGCTTTTCAATATAATACTGGAAGTCTAGCCAGAGCAATAAGACAAGAGAAAGACATCCAAGGAATCCAAATAGGAAAAGAAGAAGTCAAACTATCACTATTTGCAGATGATATGATAATATACATAGAGAACCCCAAAAACTCCACAGAAAACTAATTCAACTCATCAATCAATTCAGTAAAGTGGCAGGATACAAAATCAACACGCAAAAGTCAGTAGCCTTCTATACACAAACAATAAATCTGAAGAAGAAGAAATCAAAAAACCACCCCTTTTATTATCAAAAACAAAAAAATCAAATATTTGGGAATAAATCTAACAAAAGAGGTAAAGGACCTATACAAAGAAAACTATAAAAACACTGTTAAAAGAAATAGAAGAAGACACAAAGAAATGGAAAGACATCCCCTGCTCATGGATTGGAAGAATAAACATTATTAAAATGGCCATCCTACCAAAAGCAATATACAGATTCAATGCTATTCCAATCAAAATCTCAATGGCATTCTTCAAAGAAATAGAACAATTATTGATGAAATTCATATGGAATCACCAAAACCCCGAATAGCCAAAGCTCTACTGAAAAAAAAAAGAAGGAAATGGAGGCATCACACTCCAGACTTCAAACTATACTACAAAGCCATAATCATCAAAACTGCATGGTATTGGAACAAGAACAGACATACAGACCAATGGAATCGAATAGAAAATCCAGAAATAAACCCACAGATTATGGTCAACTAATCTTTGACAAAGGAGCAAAGACTATGCATTGGAGCAAAGAAAGTTTGTTCAATAAATGGTGCTGGGAAAACTGGGTCGCTACATGCAAAAGAATGAAGCTTGACCACTACCTCACACCATACACAAAAATCAACTCAAAATGGATTAAAGAACTAGACATAAGACCTGAAACCATAAAATACATAGAAGGAAATATAGGCGAAACACTACGGGATTTGCACATCAAAGACATCTTTACAGACACATCACCCAAAGCAGTGATAGTGAAGAGAAAGATCAACAGCTGGGACTACATCAAATTAAAGAGCTTCTGCACAGCAAAAGAGACAATAACAAAAACAAAGAGAAACCCCACCAACTGGGAGAACATTTTTGCACCCAACACTAATGATAAAGGACTGATCACAAAAATCTGCAAAGAGCTGATGAGACTCAGCAACAACAAAGAATATATCCAGTCAAAAAATGGGCAGAAGAGCTAAAAAGAAACTTCTCTGAAGAGGAAATGCAAATGGCCAACAGACATATGAAAAAATGTTCAACATCACTTGTCATCAGGGAAATGCAAATCAAAACTACCATGAGATACCATCTCACACCAGTGAGAATGGCACATATTAAAAAACTAGCAACAACAATGTTGGCGAGGATGTGGAGAAAAAGGAACTCTTGTGCACTGTTGGTGGGAGTGCAAACTGGTCCAACCACTATGGAGAGTTGTGTGGAGATTTCTGGACCTACTAAACATAGAGCTTCCATATGATCCAGCAATTCCACTCCTAGGTATTTACCCAAAGGACACAGAAACATCAATTCCAAAGAGCACCTGCACTCCTATGTTTATAGCAGCACTGTTTACAATAGCTAAGCTTTGGAAACAACCCAAATGCCCAAAAATAGATGACTGGATCAAGAAGATGTGGTACATATATACCATGGAATATTACTCAGCATTCAAAAAGATAAACACATGCAATTTGCAGCAACATGGATGGCACTGGAAGGGATCATGCTCAGCGAAATAAGCCAAAAAGAAAAGAAAAATACCGGATGGTCTCACTCATAGCAGGAATCTAGAAAACTTAATAAGGGACCAGGAAAATGAATATAAGAAAGTGAAAATCAAAATCAACAAAAACTATGAACCAGAGACACTTTTTGGGGGGTGGGGGGCGGGAGGGAAGGATTGGGTCAGAATGGGGCGTTTGCAATTGTATGGGGGAATATAAAAATAAAATTTAATATTTAAAAAAAAAAAAAATAAAATAAAATAAGTCCTGGGAATGTAACGTAATTACACCTTAGTGATGAGTGTTAAACCTGTATTGCATATTTGAAAATTGCTGAGAGAGTAAACTTAAAAATTCTCATCAGGAAAAAAAAAAAAAAAAAAAAAAAAAAGATATAAACTTGCTCTCACTTTGTAAAAGTTATTCAAGTTATTTTGAGTCAACGTGATTTTACAGAATGAAAGTAGACAAGAATTTCATTTTATATTCATTTTAAAATGAAATAACTACTTGCATATTCTGAACAAAGAAAAAAATTTTTCAAGCATAGCAAAGTAATAATGTATATTGATGTATTTTGAACTTTATATGCCTTGACTTAAATTCCTCATAATTCAGAAAGATTAGTTCAATTCCTATTACTCAGCTAATACTAATGGGAAACAATAAATGTATGACATGCTGAGGAATATATTATAATTTATATATTTAAGTATTTTAAATATTATTTATCCATAAATGTATTAATGAATTTCCAAAATTTTCCCCAAACTTTTATCTCTTTGAATAAAAGATAATTAAAACTGAAAAAAAAAAAAAAAAAAAAATGAGGGAAAAAAGGGTAAACTCCACAGAGCTGTGGTCAACAACAGGAGTTGAAAAAAAATCACTGGACTATCCTCCTTCACTTTCATCTCTAAGAAGTTAATTCCAACAGAGAATTAAAATAAACTTCAAGAAAAAATAGAGGACATCTCCCAATTCTTACAATGCTATTTAAGATAAAGGAAGCGAGAAAACAGCTGTTTCGCTGACTCATTCAATTTTGAGGGATCGTTTTTGGGAAAGATAAATTTACCTTATATTTGAGCATGTAGATAATAGGAAAGTAGTCTTTGATTATTAAGAATTTGTTATTTGTTTATTTATTTTTTTGTAATTTGGATGGCCTTTATCAGATTGAGGTGGCTCCTACCTATTTCTAATTTGGTGAGATACAGATTTCAAAATGGGAGACACGCACAAGGAGCCATTGTTAGTAAGTCCCTTTGCGTCCAGGACTGCTGCTCTGGGTCTGCTAGTCTCTGGCCTTAGGTTTCCCCTGCCTTCCTTCAAAAGACATACACACAATTTCACACACTCAAGGAAGGGACTAAAGCTTGATTTTCGGGGTCATTTGGGGCAGCAGGATAGATAATGTACTTTGCTATTTCTCCAGTTTATTCTCAACACTAGATTCTCATCTAAGAATTACAAATAACTTAAACTTTGACAAATTAGAGATAAGACAAAAACTGCAGTTGTTGCATACTTAATATTAGAAAATAAGAAAATGCTGATCATCAGGTTCACTTTATATAATAAGTATATTATAAATTGAACATATACAATATAGGATTTTTTTCTTTTAATTACCAATTTAAAAAATACAGCCTTACATATCAAAAAGTGTAGAGGCAGAAATTAAAAGTAATATATTAGAATAAGATGTTAAAAAATGAATGACATTATTAGAAAAATAAATCTGTTATTGTAGATTAAATAATGAGGTAGAGAATAGGCATGGATTCAAACAAGATGTTGATTTTTTCTTTCTAACTTCAAATTATTATGATTTTTGCAGGAAATTTGGACAGAGAGGGAAAAATAAAATAAAAATATTACCCTTCAGTTTATCCCACCACATAGTGATAACAACAGTCAAAGTGTTGGTGAACATCTTAGCCAGAGTTAGCTTAGGTTAAACATTTTTCCCATTACAAAAATGACAATACATTATATACTGTTTAATTACACTTTTCCCTTAACAATATATTCCTTTACCCTTTAAATAATAATACGGTATACTTTTATGCTTGATAAGAAGCAACACTAAACGTATAACTCCCATTTTTCCTATTATAAGGCCAATTTATCTAATCATAAAGACTTATCTAAAATTACATATTTTAATAAATTATTTAAAAATGATGTTTTAAAAAATCTCCTATTTCATGAAATCTCATTAGTTTTTCATCTTTGGAAACCCCCTTCTGAGTCACAGGTTTTTCAGAACCGATCATCTATAATTTTCTGTCTCTTTGTGATGCTGTTACTGGAAATTTTATCCCAAGATATAAGTATTCATTTACATAACATTAAGACTTTTAGCATTTTTGTTAATCTCCACAATATAGCCATTTATTGTATTCCTTTTATGTGATCTTGTTTACCACAATCTCAACACTTGAAATTGTGTGGTCAGACTCTAGGGATACTATTCAATTTATCCGTTTGCTATAATTCATTGTTTTTACTGTGTCATACTAACTTTCATATCTAACTGTATGTCTCTCTCTCTCTCTCTCTCTCTCTATTTTTGTATCTGAACATACCTACACAAAAAAGCAACATTGATAAAGGCAATTTTGGACATGTCTTCTCCCAATTCTTACAATGCTATTTAAGATAAAGGAAGCGAGAAAACAGCCTTTGAGGGGATTGATTTTATGCTGACTCAATCAATTTTGAGGGATCATTTTTGGGAAAGATAAATTTACCTTATATTTGAGCATGTAGATAATAGGAAAGTAGTCTTTGATTATTAAGAATTTGTTAGTTTTTTTTTTTTTTATTTGGATGGCCTTTATAAAGTTGAGGTGGCTCCTACCTATTTCTAATTTGGTGAGGTTTTTTTTTTTAGTTTTAACTAGTAATGGAGGCTAGAGTTTGTCAAAAGTCTTTTTAGTACTCATGAGGTTATAATTAATTTTGTTAATATAGTTAATTACATGGATTAATTATAATGATATAGTCTATATATTTGTTCATGATGTATTATTCTATATACATTCTATTTAATAAAAATTTGCTTACAGTGTTTGCATCTATTTTCATGATAAATACTGCTCTTTACTATTTCCTTCTACTTTAGGTTTTATTTGCTTTTTTCTTTTTCTAGTTTTTTAAGGTGGAATCTGAGGTCATCAATTTCAACTCTTCTCATATATTTAGGTATTAGTACTGTGTATTAATGCCATACATTTCCCCACTGGTACTGCTTTCTGATTTTATTTTTCAATTTCATTTGGTTAAATTTTTTTTTTAATATTTCTTACTTATTCTTTGATCTGTGGGTTATTTAGAAGTGTGCTATTATTATTTAAATATTTGAGGATTATCCAGAGATTGCTATGTTTGATTTCTAATTTAATTCCACTGTGGTAGGAGAACATACTTTTTATGACTTTAATGCTCTTGAATTATTGAGTCTTGTTTCATGGCTTAGGCTATGGTCTATCTTGGCAAATGGTCTGTTTGCTCTTGAAAAGAATCTTGTATTCTGCTGTTGAGTGGAATTTTCATAAATATTCTTTGTTAAGTTTATATATAAATTGCTTGAAGTTGTTCCATGTTAACTGATGCTCTTTCATTTTTTTTCCTTTCTGTGCTTTATTTTTACTGGTTTCTATTATGTTCTCAAATGTATTAGTTTTTTCATTTGCAGTGTCTGATCTGTCTTTAATCCTATTCAGTGTACTTTTCATCTCAGCCATTGTATTTTTATCTCTAGGAGTTAGATATTGGTCATTTTTAATTTTTAACACATTATTACCACCATTTTATTGTTGTTTTCTACCAATTCTAAGTCCTGTATCAGTTCTACATCAATTTCCTTTCATTGATTCTCTTTATTCTGGGTCATATTTTCCTGCTTATTTGCAAGCCTGGTGATCATTGAGTGGAATCCCTATATTGTGTTTTTACTCCTTTTACTACTGTATTTCCAGAAATATTTTTGGACTTTATGAAATAGTTAAATTACTTGGAAACAGTCTTTTCTAGTTTTTCTGTCACCACTGGTTGTGCTCAGTCTAGGAGTAGGTTTTCCTTTCTTCTGCTGAGGCAAGGCCTGCCAGAGCATTTTACCTAATTACCTGTGAATAATGAGTTTTCTTTGTCTGGGTGATGGCTAACTGCACTCTTCCTCACCCTGTTTTAGTCAGGCATTATTCCCAATGCTACCCCCACTCCTGTTCCTGGCCCCCTGGGTTCAGGTAGTTTTCTCAAGCGCCATGTACTGCTCAGTACTTCTGACGATATTCTGCAGACACCCAAGTTCTGTTTCTGTACAGCTGTTTTCCCTCTGGTTCTCTGATGTGTGAACTCTAACAGCCTATTTTCCTGAATTCTCAGTTCTGCTCCACAGTTCAGGAAACTCACTGGGCTTTTCCTGCATTTTTCTCTATATTGTGGCCTGCGAACTCTCTCAAGATAGTAAAGGAATTATAGGGCTCACCTCATTTTTCACCCCTCTCTTTGGGAATCACTGTTATTTGTTGATTGATATCTAAGGTCTTTTAGAACATTTTTTGTATTATTTTGTTGTCTTTTTCTTTCTTTTTTTTTTTTTTGAAAGGTTGTTTCAGGTGGGATAATAAATCTGGCTGCTCTTACTCCATTTTGGGTAAAACCAGAAGATTCTTTGAACTTGATTTAAAACTTTTAAATCTTCAAAAATATTATGTGTGGTTCTCTATTTTTCCTATTGCCCTGGATTCAGCAAATGTTATGGTGACTTTAGGCAGATGTGAGACAGGATTATTAAAATATACGGGGGAAAGTGTGATAACCGATAGAACAACAAAGTCTCAAAGAGGAGGAATTGTTATTCAAATTACAGAAAGGTGATGATATAAGATATTGAGGAATGTAGTTTGTAATACATGTTTTCAATATTTAGAGATGAAAGTTTTGCTGAACCAAAGCAATAACATATCTTTTGAGTTTTCTATTTTTGATAGTTAATAGCCAGTTACGTTTTACCATTTGGATAATAGCATTCTTGGTATGTAGCAGAGAAGTTAGTTGGCTAAATTTTTTTATGTCTTCCTTGAAGAAAAAAATAATAAAGTACAGATTTTAGATTGGATATGGAAGAAATTAGAAAAAATTAACAAACTTAATGAATAAATGGGCAAAAACCATTTATTTAGCCTCTACTATGTGCCATACCTACTCTGTGCTAAATGTTCCAGATTATCTTATTTCATTTTCATAATAATTGTATTAGGTATCCTTGAGTATCAGAGAGATTAAACATAATTCCATTTTCTTTATGAGGAAATTGAGTCCTTGTCTAAGTTTACAGAGCTAGGAAGCAACTGATCCAGGATGTGGATCCAAACTGCCTGATTTAAGAGCCCACATGTTTAACCACTGCCTCTACTGCCAATAAGGTTAAAATGGAAATGGATTAAAATATACAAGAGAGTTGGAAGGACTGAAGGCTGTGGTCAGAAAGCAGGATATTAATGTTAAAGGTGTTAGAGACAGAGCTGCTTTGGATGATGTTGGATCTAAGGTGGGTGGCTGAAGTAGATTTGAAGTTAATTTACTTAGAATTAAAGAATTTCAGAAATTTTAGGCAGGGTTTTGAATAATTTATGTTCATGGACATTAAAATCATCCATTATACTGGCTGAATTTGAGTTTGTTTTTTTTTTTGTTGTTTTTGTTTTTGTTTTTTTTTTTTTTTTGTATTTTATCATTCACATTGAATGCCTTTCTCTAGGCCTTAGGAAAATTCAAGAAGTTGAAGAACCCTAACACTGGACACCTATTTAATTGGTCAGGACAGTTTCTTAGGCCCTTAGCTTGTCAGATAATCTAATAAATAGATAACTTTTCTGGTGTCCACTATTTGTCATCACCCCTTAAGTAATCTGGGTTTCAATCAGTGTCTTTTCTTAAGGAGGGATCCTGATGTCACTGAGACTTCTGTCTGGGGTGACCTGTTTGGTCTCATTGGGCAGGTAAAGTATAAGAGTCAGAAGGAACTCTGCTATCTATAAGGAGCAGGGGCACCTGAGGTTTAACTGGATTCTGGATTTCACCAGAATGAGTTCGTATGGAAGGACCAAAGCCTGTGACATCCTTGAGTTTCTTTGCTACTGATTTAATATTTATCAAGTAATCTCATGGAGTATCTACAGAGATCTCTGATGGCAACTTATCTTATAGTGTTACACTAATGTAGTTGTTACTCGTTAAACAAGAAGTTCTTTAAAGAGGTTTGTTATTTATATAAATTCTCTGATGGGTATTGAAGGGAAATTAAGATGAATTAGGCCAACTTCAGCCTAATAAAAAAGGCAATCAGGGATCTACACTGCACCCAATGAGATTTTCATGTGAAAATCAGCCTGAAAGTTATTGTCTTTTGGCAATATTCTCTCCTCTGATTTTGTTTAGTGTGGTTTCCTGCACTGTAGCATTTGGTTCTTGGTGGCGGGTTTTAAACTCCAGCATTTTGAGGTCACACAGATACACAGACCTGTGCCAGGTCATGGATTTTCATTTGTGGTCTGTTGTATGATTAAAACACTTCAGAGCATATCGGTGACAAGGCAGCATTGGCATTCCTGTGCACCCCGTTTGTGTAGTAATGAGTAAGCCACAGTTGCATGTGGGTATCATGTTGTCATCGTGTTCTAGAGTGACTTGACCAAAAACCAAGCGAAGCAGGGAAGCCATAAAATCACCCTATGAGGCAAATTAGGAAAGAGAAATTTATTTTTCTAAAAGAGATTTGAAGTTTTCATGTCAGCAAGTCTTATAGTTTGGTTTGTAAATGAGTCTTAAAGTTGAATACAAAATACTTTATTTCCTCGAGCAGTAATTCTGTGTCCTGCACCATATTTATGTTAATATGGAATGGATACCTACAGGGTAATTTTTGAGCTGAGTGTTAAAGTGGTTAAAGCAATCACTATTTTTCAGGATTAAAAAAGAGAAAATAGAGTTACATTGAAGGGGGAGAATGAGGTAGTAAGGGTGAAATGTGTAATTGGAACCAATGCAAGAACATCATTAATACTTTAAGTTAGTGTTCTTTTCACAAACTTAGCTTGTGCCTCAATCTCCTCCCTTGTTATCCTTAAAAGGAGTTTTCTAATATATCCAATGGAATAGAAAAGGAAATCAAGGTGAAAAAGAAAAGTCAAATAACTGCTGATAAGTGTTCACTTGTCCCGCTCAGACTAAGTTTTTATTTATTTATTTATTTATTTATTTATTTATTTTGTTTATACATGCACTGGGTACAGTCAGAAGCGCGGGAGGGTGAGAGAATTCACCAGAGCCAGAGCGGGGAGCAGAACAGGCAGAAGGACCGAAGTACACTGCTGAGGGGAGCAGCGGGCGGCAGGAGAGGTCTGCGCGCCATGTGGGACCCTCCTCCAGTGGCCGGGGAGCAGCTGGGGATCGAACCGGCGCCGCAGAGGCCGCGGGCAGCTTCGCAACCCAGCGCTCAACCGCTGCGCCACCGGGGAGGCCCTCAGACTAAGTTTTAATTGTGGAAGGAACACTAGATAATTAAGGATGAAGCAGAGAAAGTGTCACAGAGGGACAGAGGCAGTGAATGGAGAGAGGGTGCATTGAAGGTAGAGCTGGAGCCCAGAGCCATAGTATATACTGAGTTTTAATTTTCATGCACTAGCACCTTATATTATTTGTACTAAGATAAAAGTACTTCAAAGCTTTTAGAGATAAAGCCAAAGCAAGAACTTCTAAGCAGATTCTGCATATCGTATTTGTATTAATAGCAGTAAGAAATCTGTGTTTATACTGGCCTTTAACATTTTTGTGGAAAGTGCTTTAGAAAACAGATCCCTTCACACCAACAAAAAGCATAATTTCTGTCACTCAGACATAGATCTTCTGATGGGATTGAACATTATAAAGTAATTAAAAATTTCTGTATTATCTAAATTATTTGTTTTGGTCTCTGAGCATATAAGCTAGTATTAATTTGCAAAATACGATTAAAAAAACACCTTATTTGGATAGCATTTAATAAGAATGCAATTCTTTTGAGTAATGGTAAGATGTAGTATTTGGTTCTTCTCCCAAGTAAACAGATTTGTTTCCAGGAATTTTAAGTGATGGAAAAATGGCCTTTAAACCTATTTTTCAAGAAAGAGGCTGTTTGTTTTGAGAATTCATGTACAAACATTTTTTGAGAAGGAAAAAAATATGAACTAAATAACAGTTTAGTTGGACTAAACTACATGGACTTCAGATATTATTGACATTTTTCTTTTGTAAGTCAACTAGTTTTATAATGTGAATTTAGAAGATTTCTAATGAAGAATGTGTTTCATCACTAAAACTGTCTCTAGCCAAATTGAATCATTTCTGCTATTTTCCAGTTTGTAACTGTGAGGTTCTGTTAACGGCTATTCTAGGCACCGAAGACACAGTAGTAAACAAAGACAGAGTTGACATAAAAAGAAATATGATCAGGGCCTCCCTGGTGGCGCAAGGGGTTAAGATGCAACCTATGAAGCTATCCACAGCCACTGCAGCACGAGTTTGATCCCCAGCCAGCCAGGGGGCAACCCATATGGTGCAGCAGACCTCTCCTGGCTCACCCACTGCTCCCCTCAGCAGTGGGCTTTGGTTAATCTGCCTGTTCTGTTCTCCACTCTGTCTCTGGTGAATCCTCTCACCTGCCCTCCCCACACCTCTGGCCTGTACCCCAGCTCTTGTATGCATAAATAAATAAAGCTTTTTTTAAAGAAAGAAATGATCAAATACATAAGAATTAACCAAGGAGGTGAAGGACTTATATAATGAAAACAGTAAGACATTGTTTAAGGATTTCAAACATAGGGAGGTTGCAAGATATTCCACACTTATGTCAGTATTCACAAAATGACTGTTCTACCAAAAGCAATATGTCAATTTAAATCAGTCCCTGTCAAAACACTAAGAATATTTTTTTGAACAAAATATTGACAAAAATATTAAGGTTTACGTGAAACCATAATAGGCCTCAAGCAACAAAAACAATCCTGAGCCAGAAAGAAAGAAATGGAGGCACAATGTGACTTGACTTTAAGCTATATTACAGATCAGCAGTAATTAAAGCAATATAGTATTGGCATAAAAATAGACACAGAAATCAATGGAACAGAATCAAAAGCACAGAAAGAAATCCACATACCTTTCACAACAAATTCCATCAGCAAGAATCTAGAGTTCCTTTTTAAACTTTTCTCCTCAATGTGTTTTTTTTTTTTTTTTATTTTATAGAGGCATGTTTTATTTATTTATTTTATTTGCCTGTTTGTTTTGTTTATACATGCACTGGGTACAGTCAGAAGCGCGGGAGGGTGAGAGAATTCACCAGAGCCAGAGCAGAGAGCAGAGCAGGCAGAAGGACCGAAGTACACTGCTGAGGGGAGCAGCGGGCGGCAGGAGAGGTCTGCGTGCCATGTGGGACCCTCCTCCGGTGGCTGGGGAGCAGCTGGGGATCAAACCGGCGGTGCAGAGGCCGCGGGCAGCTTCGGGGCAGCTTCTCAACCCAGCGCTCAACCGCTGCGCCACCGGGGAGGCCCCTCAATGTGTTATTATTAACCTTTGATCTACCCCTTAAAAGTCAGTTTACCTTGTAACGATAGGCATAGAGTGAATGCCAGTAGCTATTAGAACTTTCTCATTCAAGTTCAGAGAGTAGGAAATTAATTCTTGAATGTTAGAAGAGTGGAGGGAACTTTTTTTAGAAACTCTGTAAACCTCTCCTCACATGCTTCTAAAATCTTACAAATGAATTAGCCTCAGCTTATTGATGAGGGGATCAGAATTATCCTAAAGTGAATAAGATCCTTCTCTAGATGTGTGTGGAAATACAGAAAACTCTCTACTTCCCACACTTAGTATGTAACTTGAATGGAAGAAAGACATTAAAATAAATCTTAAATCATTTTATTTTATTTATTTTTTTAAGAGGACATAATGTAAAGAAATGAGGTATTTAGGTAGTGGACATATTATGCAAAGTCTTTGGGATATTGAGTTTGTAGTTGACTCTAGTCCTCTTGTCAAAGGGAAAAATAATTTTTGAATTTTAATGCCTTTCCTACCTCCATTTTTTTCAGTGTATGATTATCTGTGTGTGTGATATCTGATTGATGTGTTAAATTGATCACTGTTATGTGGTGTGGCAAGTTTAGACAATTGTTCCTATGGAAAACAATTATAGAAAGTGGAAAAAAATCAAAAATAATAATTTGAAGATACTGGAAAAATGATCAAAGGCAGATAGAGACTTGAAGAGTTTGCTACTGAAAGATTGCTACTGTGTCAGGAAGAAAACACAATTTTGTGGTTCTTTTGAAAAACCTCAACCTAAATGACTCAATTTTAGTAGTCTGTTAAAATAGTGCACATTAAATTGATAATGAGTTAAATTAAAGTTGTAGCAGTGGACGTGGTGAGAGTAGTTTAATGAGGGATATATTTTTGAGGGAAGGATGATAGCACTTGCTAAGTTTCAACAGATGTTGACTATGGGGGAAGAACACAGTGGCCTCCAGTCTTTGGCAGAGGCAATGAAGTAATGAGCAAGCCATCCAGTATCCCTAAGGACACCGCAGAGAATTGGGTTTGACAGTGTGGGAGTTATGAAGAATTGTTCTCCCTCTGTAAATGATTTTTTTATCATTTACATATTACAATAGAGAGTTAATGCTGAAAGGTATGATTATGTGCAACATAAAAATATGAAACTGTCTGTTACATATCTGCAGATCTAACTCAGAAATAAGGTACTTAAAGTTGAAAGCAAAACTGAATGCTTTAAGTAGAGTAAAAATTAGGACTGAGCACTCTAATGAATCAGTGGTCCCTCTTGTAACTACAGATGAGAACAGGCATATTATATACTGGTTTAACTATACCCACTTATATATAAAAACACATTTTATATATCACAGAAAACCTTCCATATTAACACAGAAGTGCTGTTACCTGACAAGTGTTAGTGAAGTTTCTTCCTCTTCTAGCTGGCTGTTGTGCAATGCTGCAGAAAATTTGGCCCATGCACATCCAAGTGCAATGAGTATGATGAAGTGGCTCTCTGAAGTTTGAGTTAGAGACTAAAGAATTAGAGATGCTTCTGAGATATTCAGATGGACAATTGATGGGAAATGGTCTTGGGTTCAGTGGAAGGTCCTGGATGAAAACATGTATTTGGGAGTCATCAGCATATAGAAAGATTTTACAGAGGAACTGGGTAACATCTTCCAGGCAGTGAGTGTACATGGAAAACAGTTTGCTAAGGGCAGATTACTAAGGTACAGCAGTCTTTTAAAAGCATATATAAGCAAGGGAAGACAGTGTAGATATGCTTTTATATCTATTCATTATTATTCATTTCTTCCAAAATTCTATTTCATACACACAAAACTCAGTCCTGACATCTATGCTTACTTCTTTAACTATGCAGTTAAAATGCAGGCTAAAACCATTACTGTTTGGATCTTTCTGCTTGCTATATCCTCTATCTGGAACATTCCTTCCATTGGTTTCCTCATAATAGCCTTTATTACATTTAGATTTCAGCTCATATTATCCAAACTCAGAGAGGCCTTCCTTGCTTTCCTTGGTTGACCAAAAATCTTCTCCCTCAGTTACTTTCTATCCTATGATATGATTTGATTTTCTCCTAAACCACTTCACTATTTTAACTTATTTTGACTATTAATGGCCATTTCATTTATTTTTTCTTACTTTCCATATCTATAAATACTGGTATTCTCCACAATGTGACTTCAACCTTCTTTTATTTGCACATTGAATTTCTCCTTATTCTGGAATATATTAAGTTTAGGTTCTTGTCTGTTTTATTCATTTCTGAAATACCAGTTTCTATAACAGTATCTATCTGAGTCTGCGTAGGTGCTCAACAAATATATTTTGTGCTCAACAAATATATTTTGGGTAAATTTTTGGATATTAGAAATGTTTATCTTAGTTTCTTAAAATGATTTATTTTAGTCTAAATTTTTATAGAGCTCCACCAGCCTTTATCTTTCTTTTCTTACCAAAGAAAAATTTCTTTTCCCTCTTGGTATTTTTTTGATCCACTATTTCACTCGCTGCAGGTTCTAGCACTAGCATTATATTCTCCATTTTAGTTTTCAGTCATCCCCTTATATTCATTGCTTTTTTCAGCCTACAAATATATTCAAAACAAAAAACAAGCAAGAACTTCCCTCGTTCTTGCCATTTTCTCAAGCTAACATAATTTCTGTAATTCCTTTTGTGGCTGAACTTATTGAAAGAGGACCAATATTTGACCTGCAAGTCAAACTTGAACACTGGTTCTGGCTTAAACCAAGCTTTTGATTATAAGGTTACCAGTAAATCCTAGTTATTAAACCCGATGCCTTCTCTCAACTCCCACCCTCCTCAACCACTTTCAGCACTTAATACTCTTGTTTATCCTTCCCTTTTTGTAACTCTTTGTACTTCAGTTTTCCTCCACATCTCTAAATTTACTAGTTTAACCTTAATCCTTATCTCAGTTTCCTCATTTACCTATAAAGAGAAGAAATTCTTTAGGAGTACTTTTTGCCACCCTCTTTCCAGTGACAACCTCCTTTGATACCATGGTTTTAATAATTAGCAATGTGCTGCTGATTATAAACCTTTACTTTGAAATTTTTGTAGAGCTCCAGATCCTTATTTCCACTGTTTTTTGGATATCTCTACATGAAGTTCTTGCCATAACCTCAAAGTCAGTATTTCTGAAATGAAACCCATCATCATTCCTCCCAAACATCTGCTTCTCACTATGTATCGGTGCCCCTCTACCTAGACATGGGAACTGTGGTATTTCCTCTGACCTCTCTCTTTCCTTCATCTTTCTATTGAATCATTAAGTCCTATTTATTCTAGCAGTATTATATCCACGAATATCCCCTTCTCTACTTTCTTTTTTTTAAATTTTTGAAAGATTTATTTTATTTATGCATACAAAAACTGGGTGTAGGCCAGAGGTGCGGGGGGTGAGAGGATTCACCAGAGTGGGGAGCAGAAAAGGCAGACTGACTAAAATACACTGCTGAGGGGAGCAGCGGGCGAGACAGGCAAGGACTGCCATGTGGGTCAGCTCTCTGGCTGGGGACCAAACTCGTGCTGCAGTGGCTGCCGGTAGCTTATAGTGCTGAGGCCTAACCCCTTGCTCTACCAGGGAGGCCCTTCTCTACTTTCTTATTTCCACTGCTGTGTTCAGGTGCAGCACTACCTTCGATCTCTTAATGACTGAATCTATATTCCAACTGTTTTTTTTTTTCCAGGTTGCATTGTCTTCTCTCATCTGTAAGCATTCTACTATTAAGTTTCCTAAAACACAAATCAAATAATGCAAATTTCATTATTAATAGTCATGAAAGCAAAGACTTACCAAGTACTTACTACATACTAGGGGTTCCTTTTAGCATTTAACAATTAGCCCTTGCACAAATACTTACCATAATTTGTCTTTAATATCTTTTTTTTAAAGATTTATTTATTTATGCATACAAGAGCCAGAGATGCGGTGAGGTGAGAGGATTCACCAGAGACATTGTAGGGAACAGAACAGGCAGAATGACTGAAATACACTGCTGAGGGGAGCAGTGGGCGAGACAGGAGAGGTCTGCTGCGTCATGTGGGCTGCTCCCTGGGGATTGAACTCATGCTGCAGAGGCTGAAGATTGCTTCAAAGTGTGGTGCTTAACCCCTTACGCCACCAGGGAGGCCCTATATATCTTCACTCCTGTTATCTTTCATCAGAAATGGAAATTGAAGCACAGACCTACCCATCGTCAGTAATACAGTTGGTGTGTTAAAGCTGGTATTTGATGATTTTAGCCAACACAGTATGTACTATCTGAGTCATAAAGTCTGAAGACTCTTCATTGTCCGTATACAGTGACCATTGTGAATTTGATTAAATTGAAAGTAATTTTAATTGAAAGTAATTCAATTGAAAGTAATTTTAAATTGAAAGTAATTTTAATTGAAAGTAATTCAGTCTTGTTTAAACCTATACTATCAGTGATATAAGTTTGTATGTGCTAATGTTTTTTTCACATAAACATCACTTACTTATAAACTTTTAAAATGCCTTCAGTATACCACATTATATCATATTATGTGCCACGCTCAGGACATATGTATCTGCAAGGCAAAATTAAAATCATTGTGCTATTATGCAGAACTTTCTGCCATTCAGATTTATTATTTATGCAATTGCAAATTTATGTATAACTTTATTTTCCACTTCTACCCTTTATCAATAAAAATTAATAAATGAATAAATGTAGTTTTTTTCTCACTCTTGTACTTCGTTCTTCTGGCTTACATTTTATCCAAACTATTTCCTTACTATTTCCTTCTGTTAACTGAACTTTTGATGGAATATGTCCAAAATTCCATCTTATTTTTCCACTAATGAAGCTTAACTTAGTGGTTGATGGAGCTTGATATTTCTGTGTTCTAAACCAGTGCCTTCCAATGAGTCTCTTCACAATGATGGAAATGCATTGTCCAGTATAGTAACCACTAACCACATGTGGCTCTCAATCACTTGAAATATAACTAATGGGACCGAGGAATTAAAATTTTAGTTTTATTTAATTTTAATTAAATAATTTTAATTAAATAAAATTTAAATTACCACTTATGGTTAATGGCTCCTATACTGGGCAGTGAAGCTCTAAACTGTCAATTCAATACATTGGCTTTGCAGAAAGACCAATATGTTTTTAAATTTTATATTAGAGTAGTATATAGCTATGTTATTTTAATGCTTTTCAATTCCTGGAAGAAAGGATCTGCATTTTATAATTTTTATTTGCATTCTAATATAGCATATTTCTTTGTGTCCAAAATGATACAATAAATATTTTTTATGTGGTTAAATGAATAGAGGGCCATCTGTTAACCTAGTTTATTTGTGTTAACAAATAGTAATTTCAAAAGCTGCTCATAATTTAATTTTTCAAGACAACAAATTTAAAATAAATGCTCATAATAAACAACTGGCCTTCATTTTGCAATGGCTTCCACAATTCTTTAGGATAAAATGCTTCATGTCATTAATTCATCCACTTTTTGCCTGGCCTCACTAGAAATCAAAAATCTTTTTTTGTTAGCAATCTCAATTCCAAGCTCAACCAACCTGCAAAGGCCAGGTTTACCATTGCTCAGTCAACAAACCCTGCGCATACTCCTGTAGATTCACCAAGTTCTAATCAGCATTTTGCATATGAAAATTTCCCCATGTGGCTCAGACCCTGTGACACTCAGCTCTTTCTAATGCAACTGCCTGCTTCCTTGCTGGTTTCAGAATAAATGCCTTTTCAAAAAAAAAAATTAGATTTTGACAGCTTTTCTCCCCCATGGTTAATTGAGGTGATAGATATACTTGCCATTTTTCTAAGTGCAGAATAAAAGATTAAGACATTTTCTACATACATTCTCTGTTTTAGAGGAGGTCACTTTCTAGGTCCTTTTAGTATGCCTGTGCAATAATTTAGTATGCCTGTGCAATAATAGTGCTGATAATTCTGCTTCGTATCACGTTTGTAAAGTTCTTTCAAATTGACAGATAAACTTTTTTGGTAGGTTTTGATTATTAGAATCCTCTTCAAGTATACATATTCTAGCTTTTCCCCCCTTCAGTCCTATCAATTAATAGTAGTTGAAAAATACAAGTATGTGAATCCACTCAATTCAAAGAAAATAGGAAGAGAGGGTTGTTTTGAGATTATCTTAATTATCATCCCTCAATATGTGAGGTCAAGACTGCATTTTTGGGTCAGTAGTAATAACATTTGAAAGGTCTTTTGCATGTTTTAAAAGTACCTCAGCATTTGTGTTTGCTGTTGCTTTACAATGCATACTATCATTTTCTAATTTTGAGGGAAATTTGTTTTATTTGGTCTTACTATTTTTAATCATGCCAGCATTATCTCATGTGGCTATCAAATGTTATCTTCAGTAGTGATTTTCATCATCCAATTTACTGTTAGGTATTCATTTATTATAGTTGCTGTATTAAATAATTATTTTTATATTTCATTTCAATCTATAAATTTTTTAAATAAAATATTAGTATATTTTTAGACTATCAGTTTATGAAAGGGATTATGAAGGGATACTTTCAAAACAAAGAAACTTTCACTGTTACAAATATTTTAGAAATTGGTAATGTTTATTGAGAGAAATAGTAATTAAACATTTAGGAAATTATTTTAAAAGGAAAACAAAATAATTTTCAACTTAGAAAGTATAAATCATTCTTTTTAGACTATCCTTTGAGCACAGATGATAAACTAGGTCAAATTAAAGAGTAATACTGAAAAAATTCAAATGTTTCCAATGTAAGAGACAAAATTATTAGCCAAAAGGAATCTTACATTATGTCAATAAATACCAGTGGCTTAATAAAAGGATCTGGTAACAAAGGCTTCAAACTACTTGTTAACTTTCTTAGCTATTACATTTCACTATTTCTATAACAAAAGATCATTAAGGACAATAAGCACTATCTAGAAAACAACCTAGTACAATTAAAAACTATAAAAGTATTTTAGAAAAATACCAGTTATTCCTGAGTAGCACTACTTTAAAAATAAAACTCTCTAGTTATAATTCTGTTGAATGGTGATGCCCATATAAAAGACAATAAAGTACATTAATGTGTCTAAATTAGATTTAGAATTATGGCAGGAAAGGCACATAATAACGAAAAGAAATAGGAGAAAGGGAAATAAGAGCTTTGTGCCAGGAAAGGAAAATGAATGGTATAGACTCACCAAAGTTTTTAGGAGTTAACAGATTCACAGATTGATTTTTATTCCTTTCACATGTTGAGTTATTAAAAATTAATGTCTTCCTGCTTGTGTTTAATTTGTTCCTGCCAAGAACTTAGATATTACCATTTTGGCTTAAAATGTCTCCTTTATAGATGTGTAAACATGGTTTCCATAAAAGCAGAGATTAGTTTCCCCAGTGAAAGGGTTACTTAAAATGCCAGGGGTTTGCTTGTATCAGGTGGAGACAGAAAGCTCCTATTAGGAAAATATGACACTTCACTGGCCCTGTACATGTGACAAGGTAGGACTAGCCTGCAGTCACCGTTCTAAGATAAAGGTATAGCAGAAGTTTTGATCATCAGAACTACCACTCTCAGATAACCCTGGTCAGGAAATGTGTTTCTTGAAAAAAAAAAAAAGATGTTAAAGATGTTATCTGTTTATAAGGAAGAGATCAACAAATACCCTAAATATATCTCACTGAAATTTCTAGTATAGGAGACCAAATAGAATGATGCTAAGTGGCCCTGTCCATGGCCCATTGGACAGGGGGGAGGCAATGAGACCCCTAAAATAAAATATGAAAAGAGTAGTAAGGATTGGCTTTATAGATGATGCACAGGGACTATATTTGTTGCTGTCCAATACCTCGGGTCAGGTGTTGGTGGTTATAACACAGCATGGGACTGGCGAAGGAAGGTCTTTATAAGCCTAACCTTGGGACTGAAATATGTGAGTGGTTCCTAGAACAGTGTATCTCCAGTTTGGAAACCCCCTGTGACTATTTTGACAAGTAGAATAAATATCTTTAATACTGGGTAAAAGTAAGCTTTTTTTAATTTAAATTTTATTTTTATATTCCCCATACAATTACAACCCCCTTATATTGACCCCAAGCCCTCCTTTCCCCACTCCCTACCCCCCATAGAGTGTCTCTGGTTCATAGTTGCTTGTTGATTTTGATATTTTCTTTCTTATAGTTATTCTTTTTCCTAGTCCCTTATTTAAGTTTTCTAGATTCCTGCTATGAGAGAGATCATCCGGTATTTTTCTTTTTTTTGGTTTTTATTTTCAATCTCTCCCTTAAATAGTTTTTGTGCATGGTGTGCGGTAGTAGTCAAGCTTCATTCTTTTGCATGTAGCGACCCAGTTTTCCCAGCACCATTTATTGAACAAACTTTCTTTGCTCCAGTGCATATTCTTTGCTCCTTTGTCAAAGATTAGTTGACCATAAATCTGTGGGTTTATTTCTGGATTTTCTATTCAATTCCATTAGTCTGTGTGTCTGTTCTTGTTCCAATACCCTGCAGTTTTGATGATTATGGCTTTGTAGTATAGTTTGAAGTCTGGGAGTGTGATGCCTCCATTCCCTTCTTTTTTTTTTTTTTCAGGAAAGCTTTGGCTATTCGGGGTTTATGGTGATTCCATATGAATTTCATCAATAATTGTTCTATTTCTTTGAAGAATGACATTGAAATTTTTATTGGAATAGCATTGAATCTGTATATTGCCTTTGGTAGGATGGCCATTTTAATGATGTTTATTCTTCTAATCCATGAGCTGGGGATGTCTTTCCATTTTTTTGTGTCTTCTTCTATTTCTTTTAACAGTGTTTTATAGTTTTATTTGTATAGGTCCTTTACCTCTTTTGTTAGATTTATTCCCAAGTATTTGATTTTTTTTCATTTCAATAATAAAAGGGATGTTTTTCTTGACTTCTTCTTCTTCAGATTTATTGTTTGTGTATAGGAAGGCTACTGACTTTTGCATGTTGATTTTGTATCCTGCCACTTTACTGAACTGATTGATGAGTTGAATTAGTTTTTCTGTGGAGTTTTTGGGGTTCTCTATGTATATTATCATATCATCTGCAAATAGTGATAGTTTGACTTCTTCTTTTCCTATTTGGATTCCTTGTATGTCTTTCTCTTGTCTTATTGCTCTGGCTAGGACTTCCAGTATTATATTGAAAAGCAGTGGTGAGAGTGAACATCCTTGTCTTGTTCCAGATCTTAATGGGAATGCTTTCACCTTGGGCAAATGTAAGCTTTAAGCATCCACACAATTTAAGAAATGAGAAACAATGGTAAGGAAGGGCAAAATTGTTGAGATTCTTATATTTCAGAATGTTAAGTTTCTTCTTTTTAATACTCTTTTTTTCCTCTTTTTTTTTTAAAGATTTATTTATTTATGCATACAAGAACCCGGGTACAGGCCAGATGCATGGAAGGGTGAGAGGATTCACCAGAGACAGAGTGGGGAACAGTACAGGCAGACTGACGAAATACACTGCTGAGGAGAGCAGCGGGCAAGGCAGGAGAGGTCTGTCGTGCCATGTGGGACCCTCGCTGGCAGCCGTGGATCGAACCGGCACTGCAGAAGCTGTGGGCAGCTTCACAGTATGGCGCTCAACCACCTGCGCCACCAGGGGAGGCCCCAAAACTTTTTTTTTTAATAAGGTAGCATTGTATATCCTTGTTAATTTTTTTTTTTTGACAGTATATGATTTCTTACCTCAGGTGTGGTCACTTTAGCTCCCCTACCGCCAAAGCACCCATAGTCCTTCACCATAATCTCCCCCATTCTCATCTCTCTCCCTCCCTTCCTCACCTGATGTCTCAGATCTGTGGTGAGCTTTAAAGAGTTGATTTTTATGTTTGTCTTTGACCCTTCATTTGGCTTCTCTATAATATTACACATATAAGTGATACCATTCAGAATTTATCTTTCTCCTTCTGGCTTATTACAGTTAAAATATTCCAGAAGGTTAACTTTCATCCTTTGGGTTAAGCCCTTAGAGTTCCTGGCAAATTGAAGAAGAAAATGGGTTATAGCTGGAAGAAATTAGACTTCCTTCTCATAAGAATTGAAGGGCTCAACCAATGAGTTAGAAAAGTAAAAAAAATAAAGTTACAGATGGTGTTTAATAGAAGTTCAGCTCCACCATTCTAAGAAGAGTGGTCACAGGCAATTCCATTACTCTTGTCCTGTGTTTCTCTCCCCACATGCTACATCTTATGTTTCTACATATGAGAAATTGCTCTGTGTCCTACTCGTTGAAACACCCATGAGAGAAGATCTTTTTCTGTTAGTCAATATCCAGTATAAAACATTTCTATTGAATGAGGATTCTAGGGCTAAGCCATCTCAGAATTAGCTTACATGTAAGACAGTTGCCTTTGGGAGGAACTGATACGTGGCACAATCCTCTGTCATCAGGATACCAGTGTCCAGAAAATGAAGGATGATCTGGTCCCTCTGATTTTTGTGCCATATAGTTGTGGTTGAGGATTCAGAAGGATGATACTAATATATATTATAGTCTACCAGATTGAGGATGGCTGGGCAGCAGCTGCCAATGGGTGAGGCTTCATTAAGATTTCTGACCATGACCACTGAGGATATATGGTACTTCTGAATATGCAATCAAAAATATTATTCTGTAAAATATACTTATCAAAGTCTAAAACAGTTCTTAAAACAGTTCTTATTCTTCCTATCAAATGTTGCTTTTCCTTATTTTTTTTTGCATTGTTTCTGCCATTATGGTTTCTATTATGCAGGAACCAATGGCAGCTTCTTGGTTTGTCCACTGACAAAATACTTTTGAACAAGTCTTAACTTGTAGTTGGGTAGGGGAGGGACATTAAGGCTAGCTGTGAAGACCTGAAGACGGAAGATGCAGAAGAAATAAATCACAGACTCATCAGTACTTTTAGTAACATTGTATTCATGCTTAATTTAGCCCTGTCTTTTGAAAGCTCATACCCTAGAGATGTGATAACAATATTGTTATGTTTTAACTATGGATTCTGTTGTTGCTTTGATTCAGTGGTGCCTAATGCAAATGTAAACTTTTTTTAAAAATTATTATTTAGCTATATACTTCTGTTATATATTAGTGAGCTCTTTGAATGAGATACTGAAATAGGTCTAAAAGCCGCTTTCTAATCTCACAATGCCTATTAACTAACTCTGTGGCCTCGCATGACAGTTTACTTTATGGACCAAAAATTATTCTCAACTATTTGCTTCTTCTCTTCCTTTTCCTTCCTTTTCCTTCTTTTTGGAGTTCTCTTAGGAGATGAAAAATAGGGCTCCTGTATATCTCTTATGGACCTACAACTTTATTCTCAGACTCAAAGGGCAATGGCATAAAATTATTGAAATGGGAAAAAAAAGATGAGAGATTATGAAGCATTGTAGATATAATATGGGCTTTGGAATTAAGTAGACAATCTGTAATGTAAGAGGTACTCATTATTTATGGACTCTTAAGCAAATTCTTGTCTTTCTGCATTGTGAATTTTTATCTGTAAAATGGTGATGGTAATGTATACTACAGAGTGTTGTATTAAAAAGAGGGTAATAGAGACAAAATACTCAGCATAATGTTTGGTGCCTTGTCAATTCTCCATTATTTTTAGCTCTCTTTCCAGATGGACACTCAGGGAGTTGCTTTACTGTTTACTCATCCGCATATGCCTAAGTAGTGTTTCTTATGCTTGGTTAGTCATAGGATAGATTCTGGGAGTTATTCATCATTTTGAACAACCCCTGCAATCTGTTTCTTTTCATATTCAGCTCTGCTTTTGACAATGAATATATTGATACAAAATATAGAAAATAACTTTCCAAAATTGCCTTCATATCATAGCTCATGCATTAACTAATTCATTTGTTCATTCATTCATTATTTCATTTTGTCCAGAAATCCTTACCAGAGTGGCTATTTTGTGGCTCTTTTTCAGACTGGGAATACCACTGTGAACAGATACATGAAATTTTGGCCCTGATGAAAATTAAAGTTTAGTAACCTGAGATAGACAGCAAACCAGAAAACAAATACATAACTCAAGATAATTAGATTGTGAAAAATCTAAGAAGGAAATGGTATATTCAGTTATGGTACCTGGATGCAGAAAGGGTCTATTTTGGTTAGATGTTATGGGAATTCTTCCCTCCCAACCCTCCCTCCTTCCTTCCAAATTTGAAAAAAAAGGTTGCCATGTCAATATTTAGAGGAGGAGAATTGCAAGTCATGGAATAGCAAGTGAAAGATTATGAGGCTGGGAGAACTTGGCGAGAATGAAGAGTCAAGGAAGCCAGTGTGGCTGTTGCATAGCGAGGCATGATAGAGGGCTAGCATGATGTATCATGAGATAAAAATAATCTGACAGAGCCATTTTTCCCCAGAATGAGCAATAAAGACTCCTGGAACCATTTCATACAAGGAAATAGCATTATTTAACTTGTGTTTTTAAAGTAAATCATTGTAGCTTTGGACAATGACCTGTAGTGAGATAAAAATGGAAGCAGGGAGACCAAAAGGCAACTTGCAGTTATTCTGGTTTGAGCTACTGATGGATTAACTTAATTGGAGAGAATAGAATGGACAGATTGAGAAATATTTATGAGGTGTAATTGAAATGACATGGTCATCGATTGGGTGATGGCAGTGGGGAGTATAGAAGACTGAATCTAGGCTTATAAGTAAGTGAGAAGATAGTGTATTAATTTCTGAGATACAAAAGACTGGATGAAAAAGAATTGGGGGAAGGAAGGAGTCAAAATTCTTTTTGAGATGAGATATAATAGAGGAGCCTTGGTTAAGTATGTAAGTTGGAGGGCCTCCCTGGTGGCCTAGGGGTTAAGTCTCAATGCTTTCACCCCTATGGCCTGAATTCAAACCCCAGCTAGGGAGCTAACCCAAATATCATGCAGCAGACCTCTCCTGGATTGCCTACTGCTGCCCTTAGAGTATTTCAGTAGATCTGCCTGTTCTGCTACCCACTCTGTCTCTGGTGAATCATTTCAACCCCCACATCTCTAGCCTACACCCCAGTTCTCTGCATAAATAAATAAAAATAAATCTTTAAAAATACTTTTTAAAAAAAGTACGTAAGTTGAAGATTTAAAATGGGAAGTTAGAAAAAGGATTATAGAATTTCAGTAGTTAAGAATAGAAAATTGGAACTGGAGAAAGGTATTAGAGATGCAAATTTGGAAATAGCATAAAGATATTTCGTACCATAAAATCATTCTGAGAGTACAAAATAAAAGGAAGAGGTGATTAAAGATAGTATCCTAATGAAATTTAATAATTTCACATTGATCATGAGGAATAACTAATTAGTATTGCAAACTGACATAAAGATGAGTGTGGTAGAAGGGAAACTAAAAGTGAGTAGTGATACAGAAATATAAAATGAGAGGTATGTGGTGAACTATCTTTATAGACTGCTGAGCCACCATATAAAAGTAGAACAGAAAAATTCAATCAAATTTTGGGAATATATGCTTTTTGATGACCTTGAAAGGAAAAGTATAAATTATGCTGGCCAGCTAGATTAAGGAAAGATTTCGAGTAATTGGAATATTTGGCACTGGAGATGGTAGAAATAAGCAACTTATTATACTATTTCTTTTTAAATTACTCTTTGTTTAAATGAGCTGAAAATGAGATGGTACCTGGAAGAGAATTGGGCAATCTATAAATTTTGTTTTTTAAATATAGATGCTACAAGAATATGTTGTTTGTAGACTGACTAGGAATAATTGTGAAAGAAAAATTGGTAAAGGAGAAAATTCTGAGAAATGCAATTAATAGAGAAAATGCTTGGAAAGATGAGAGGTGGAATCTGCAACTCAATCCAACTGAACCGCAGTCTGTTACAGTAATGAATGCTATGGTTCTGTCACTTACTTCATTCTAACAGGATGAATAAAAATTATGTAAGATGAGTTGATAAGGAGGTGATTTTTACTGATCTGGAGTTTGGGAGAGTGAGGAAGCCTAACATTTACTTCTTCAATAAGGTCTGAGGTAATTTACAAAGTAATAGAAGGGAGAGTATATGTTGTGTGTTTCAGGACTTTGGAAAAAGTGTGAAATATGAACTAGAGGGTAGGAAAGTGAATATTTTTGAAAACGATAATAAGGCTAAGAGTACTATGCAGCATTCAATCCAGGTTGAAATATGAATGGAAAATGAAATATGGCAGTCCTTTAGTGAAATATTTTAATAGCAGTATTAAATTTCTTATTTAGAAAGGTTCAGGGAAAGTATCAAAGAGAAGACAAAAGAATTGAAGCCTTTTCAGGGAATGATTTTAATGAACAGCATGTATTCTAAACTGGAATAAAAGGATGTGAATATAGGAAATGGGGGAGAATTGAAATTGTGAAATCAAGAAAAATTAGTAGTGTTCATCATATAGAGGTTAGATATCTCGCTGGGGGTACAATGTTAGTGAAATGGAAGAAAAACATGTGATGGCCAGCCAAACGAATGCTAAACTGGAAATTTTTAATGTATAATTATTGGTGGTGATGAAATTCTGTTTGGCCATGTGAGTAGATGGGGGAGGGGCAGGAAAAAGCTGGTCAAAGTGAGGATGTCAAGGAACCATAAGAGATCCATTGTTGGGTGGACCATCGACATGAATGGTAATGCCACCAGTAGTGAAGCCTGGCATCAAGATAGTGAAAGACCTGGTATTGAAACCTGGTATTGAACCAGAGCCAAAATATTCAACCAATAAATTATGAGAATTCACAAGGAGATATAAGTCAGGAAGAAATTTGGAAACTATTCTCAAATTATTTTGTAATTCCATTCTTGATTTTAATATGTAGCAACCACTACCCTTTAAATATAACTAACTGCAAAACATGTTTTTTCTAAACAATGCCCCTTGCCTTTATGCATTTTTGTATCTATAATACATTTCTATATTCCACAGTAACACATGCAGTTCCCATGATTCCCATTATCTTTTAAGCCAAATGTTTTTATAAGATTATAATTTTTTAAAAAGATTTATTTATGATCACAAGAACTGGGGTACAGGCCAGAAATGTGGGGGGGTGAGAGGATTCACTAGAGACAGAGAACAGAACAGGCAGATCTACTGAAATACATTGCTGAGGGGAGCAGCGGGCGAGACAGGAGAGGTCTGCTGCGCTGTGTGGGTTGCTCCTTGGCCAGCCAGAATCGAACTTGCACTGCAGAGGCTGTGTCTTAACCCCTTGAGCCACCAGGGAGGCCCTAAGATTATAATTTTATACATAGCCTATCATTGTATCTATAGGATGTTACTGATATGAGGATTTTTTCCCCCATATTCTCCCACCTGTGACACTACCTTTTTATAATTTGTAAAGCTTATTACAATACTTTATCACAGTGTTCTCCAAGTTTGACTTCTTTTTTTTTTTTTTTTTAAAGATTTATTTATTTATTTATACAAGCACTGGGTACAGTCAGAAGCGCAGGAGGGTGAGAGAATTCACCAGAGCCAGAGCAGAGAGCAGAGCAGGTAGAAGGACCGAAGTACACTGCTGAGGGGAGCAGCGGGTGGCAGGAGAGGTCTGTGTGCCATGTGGGACCCTCCTCTGGTGGCCAGGGAGCAGCCGGGGATCGAACCAGCGCCCCAGCGCTGCAGAGGCTGTGGGCAGCTTCGCAACCCAGTGCTCAACCACTGCGCCACCGGGGAGGCCCAAGTTTGACTTCTTAATTAACCCTGTCCTACTAATTTCAGCAGAGTAATTAAACTTTATTTTCTTCTTTTGCTATTCCTGTTTTAGACTTTAAAAATTTCCTTTTTTTTTTTTTTACTGCTTACTGTTTTTCTCATATAAATTCTGATTAAATCATACATATACACAAACACAAACTATTGGTGTTTTACATGGAAGAGTGTTCTTTTTAATATCTATGTTTTTTTAAATGTAACTCTTCTAGTTATTTTTGGTGTTAGGCCAATTATGTTAATTAGAGTACATTGAGTAGTACATATTTCCAGTCTCTGCACATATATTATTCAATTTGATCAAGCTTCAATATATAAAAGCTTTTTGCAAAATGTGGTGTCAAAACATTACAGTCTTTGGTCAGAATCTTGGCAGATTGAGTCAATTAAAAAGGTCAAAATAATGGTCATTTATTTTACAGGAAGTGCACATGTACAGAATTTATTATCAAATTAAATGTAAGTCTGTAATTCAGAATTAGGATAGATGATATAAATGTATCCAAACCAGGAAGTGGGAAGAGTTGGTTTATTAATAGTAATCAAGTGTAAGACTAGCTGTCCAGATCATTGCTATCTTATTTATCTCCCTTTGTTGTTCTGGAAGATCATTCTGTTCCTATAAAGACATAAACATTTTCTAGTTAAAGTCGTCTTCACTGTTAATTTCTGAGTAACCTGTTTATGGTTTCCTTGTTTAATCACAAAGGGATCTTCCATGGATGCTATGTGTAATCTCTGTGTAAGGTTACCTCCTTGTGCCCAATTTAATACCAAATAATAGTATTGACTGATCCATCCATTTAACAAATGTTCATTAGTTATCTATAGAGTCCTTTACACTGTTCTACGAGCTGAGGATATAGCAGTCTACCAAATAGACAGTGAAACAAACAACAAAACAAACTAGAAAATGCCTGCCTATATCAGTTTATAATCTAATAAGGTGATATATATAATAAAATAACTAAGTTATATGGGTCAATTAGGTGGCAATTAATACTCCACATGAAGAAAAAAGAAAGCACGAAATGAAAGTTGGGAATAGCTGGGTAACAATATAATTTAAGATAGAGACTCAGAAATGGCATACTGAAAGGGAAGGAACATTTGATTAAAAAACACATGGACATGAAACAATGAAGACTGTGATTTACTGAGAAGATTAATTCAGAACAGGGAAACAGAAAGTGTTAAGGCCCTCAGGCTGGAATATGTCAGACTGTGATTTAGGAACAACACAAAAGCAAGTGTGGCTGAAATAGAGAGAGGAAAGGAGAGAGAGAGTGAAAGGAAAGATGGCAATAGGGGTGCCAGATCATGGAGGGACTTACAGCTATTGTGAGCACATGGACTTTTTCTCTAGAAATTAGTGAGCAGAGAATTTGGATGATCTGGCATAAGTTCATTTTACTTATTTATTTGAAAGTAACATTGCATTAAGTGTTATGTAAGTCTCAGGTGTGTGTCATTGAGATTGTGTATCATCTTGTAAGCCATGCTGCAGATCCATGCACCCTCAGAGTCATGGGAAGTCATTATAATGATTTATGGCAAGAGTAACATGATAATATATGCATTTAAAAATGATTATTCTCGAATTAGATAATGAGGGTAAAGGAAGACAGCTGTGAGTGGTGACAGTGGGAGCAGTGAGGATCCCATTTTAGCAGTAAGAGGTGATGTTAGCTTGATGATAGTTTAAATGGAGCTAAATGGATAGAAAAAAAATCTTTTAGAATATAAAATCAAGAGAATTTGAAGTTATTTGGATATGAGAAGGAGTGACAGAATAATCAAGAAAAAGCCCATATTTTGGATGGATCACCTGAGAAGATTGGTGTGTTATTTCTAAAAATAGAAAATCTAGAAAAAGAGCATGTGGCATAGGGTAGTCTAGAGCAATAGGAAGATAATACCTATTGCCTTGGACTGAATTGTGAATATGTTAAATTAATGTCAAGTAGGCAGTTGAATATGTAGTTCTGAATTCAGGAGAAAATTTTGAATTGAAGTAAAAAGTGTAATTGCAGTAGCAGAGTGACATATCCATGATTTTAGGAGATGTGGCCATATAGATTTCTGAAATATTTAATGTGATTGTCTGGTTTATTCTGTGGTTATAGAACTGTGTGGTTGAAATGGAATGGAGAGAAATGCCACTGGAGATAGAAAGTTTGAGATGTAATGTTCAAAATATAGAATTCAGAATTGAGGGCCTCCCTGGTGACCTCAAACAAGGGTCACATATTGTCCCATATATCATATTTAGCTATATAGAATTGTACCAGTATTATCTTTGTTTCCTAATACTACTTTCAGATCAGTATCATGTTCTCAGAGGATAACAAGTTTGCATTTTTATGTCAGGAGAAATAGCACTCAGCAAAAGATCTAACAATATACAGGTGATCTAACAATATACAGGTGATATACAGGTGATCTAACAATATACAGGTGGTAAACAGTATATAAGTTGAACTGTTCTTGAAGCTTTGAATGGGATAGTGGTCAACATAGTTTTAGATGGGGAAAAAGCATAGTGTATCATTACTGGAGGAGTGTGAGAGAAGAGAAAACTGTAGGGGGAAATAGGGAATATAAAATAAAATTACTGTACATCCTCTCAATTTCTTAAGAAAAGGGGGCTTTCAGTCTTTGAAATGACACATGATATCTTGTCATTTTATTGATGACGGCTTTTCTTCTTGGTCTTTAACTTATTTTTTAACCTGTAGTCTTTATTTTTCTTATTGATTTAACATTGGTGTACAACATTGTAAATGATTTAGTGATATAGGATAGTTTTACTTCTCTTTTTCTAATCTGGATTTCTTTTATTTCTTCTCTTCCCAGTTTGCTCTAAGCATTTATTTATTTATTTATTTATTTTTTATAGAGGCATTTTTTTTTTTATTTGTTTGTTTGTTTGTTTTTGTTTATACATGCACTGGGTACAGTCAGAAGCGCGGGAGGGTGAGAGAATTCACCAGAGCCAGAGCGGGGAGCAGAACAGGCAGAAAGACCGAAATACACTGCTGAGGGGAGCAGCGGGCGGCAGGAGAGGTCTGCGTGCCATGTGGGACCCTCCTCCAGTGGCCGGGGAGCAGCTGGGGATCTAACCGGCGCCGCAGAGGTCGCTGGCAGCTTCGCAACCCAGCGCTCAACCACTGCGCCACCGGGGAGGCCCTGCTCTAAGCATTTATTATGAAGTATGTTCTATTTACTCCCATTTTTTAGGGTTTTTTATCATAAATGGATGTTGAATTTTATAAGTTTATTTCTCAGCATCTGTTGAATGATCATGCGATTTCCATCTTTTGTTGATGTGGTGAATTATTCTTGTGTCCTTGGAATAAATCCCACTTGGTCATGGTATATATTTTTAATACATTGTTGAATTCATTTTGCTAAGATTTTGTTGAGGACTTTTGCATCTATGTTTAACCTATAGTGTTTAAAGAATAAAATTACTTTTTTCATTTTTCAATGTAATTTACATACAATATTTACCCACTTTATGTACAGCTTGATAAATTTGTCCATCATTGAACATGTTCATCATGCAGAAATACTTCCACTGTCCCCTCACCACTAATGTGTTTATTCACTCTTCAAAGTTTCAAAATTTTGTGAATTCCAATTTATCAGTCTTTTTATGACTTGTCCTTTTTGTTTCATGTCTATGTCATCATCTATATTTATCCTAAAATCATGAAAATTTTCTCCTAAAGTTGTATAATGTTAACATTTACTTTTAAATATGTTAAAATTAACTTTCGAAATGTATGTGAAGGGTCAAAGTTCAAATTTTTCCAAATTGACTCATAGTTGTTTAACACCATTTGTTGAAATTACTGTCTTTTCTTCATTTATTGTCTTAGCACTTTTGTGAAAATCAGCTGACCTTCTGTGTTTGTTTATTTAAGGACTTTTCTCTCCTGTGGGTGTAGGTACACTGCAGGTAATATGTCTACCAATATTTTTCTTTTTCAAAATTGCTTAAACTAGTTTAAATCTTTGCATTTCTATATTAATATTGAAATCAGTCTGAAAGTTGGCACCCCCCCAAAAAAAAACCATTTTGGAATTTCAATTAGGATTGAGGGAAATTTGGAGATAATTGACATCTTAACAATTTTGAATCTTCCAATTCGCTAAAATGGAATGTCTCCATTTCTTTCTTTTTTTAACTCAGAAATGTTTTCTAGCATTTAGCATATAGATCCTTTACATATATTGGCAAATATATCCTTTTCTCCTATTTTTATTTTATTTAAGTGGTATTGTTTCAAAACTTGTATTACAATTGTTTATCACAGTTGAATACTTTTAACTGGTGGTCATATTAAACTGGTATTTTTTTTATCATCTACTATATGCAATCATTTGTATGTGTCATCTTAGTATTACCATGATGAGCAAACTTGTAGGCTTTTTCTGATCTTTTAGAGTTCAAAATTCTAGTGCACTAAACAGACATTAATAAAACAGTTAACATGAGTGCATCAAGAGGAGCGTCCAGTTCTTTAGGGCACATAATCAAGCATTTTGACCTTGCCAGGTGGGTAGGGAAAGCTTTCCTAATAAAGAGAAAGGAAATTGAAGTCTGATGGGTGAACAAGAGTTGACCAGGTGAAAAAGGGAGAGAACAGTCTAACCAGAAGAACATTATCAAAGATCCTGTGATGGGAGGAAGATCTCTGAGCATATGGTACTGAGAGATGATTATGGTATTTTAGATTAGGAGAGGGCAAGGAAAAACCTGATGTTAGGTTTGGTTTGAGTACTATCTCAGTGGGTAGATAGTATAATCTTGACGTCATATTTATCTTTATCCTGGGTGGGTTTAGATAAGAACTTAACACCATTATGTTTTGAAAATTTGCAAAGGCCAGCATAACTATCATGTGGATAATGAGTTAGAGGGGATCAATAGTAGAATTTGAGAGAAAGAATAGTTAAGTGAATATAACAATAGTCCAAGATGGTGGTGTGGAATGGAGTGGTGAACTGGAAAAGGAAAAAAGTTGTTATATTTTAGGACATAATTCAGGAAAAAAAACTAATAAAAACTGATGAATAGATATGGCAGGAAGGGGAGAGGAATGGGCCAGTGATATCAGCGGCACCAAATGTACCAACTATATGACAGTGACTTCTTAAAGACAAACAAAAATATGGGTAGTAGTTGATAAGTGTGTTTGGCACTCAGAAAAGAGTTCTAAATAATAGAGAAACACTTATTGCCCAAAAGATGATAGATGTCAGTCGAACCCTTAGGTGAAGATGAAATTACATAGATAAAGACTATATGATGAAAAAAGGAGAGAAGCACTCTCAATTGTTATTTTCCCTTTTTAAAAATTCAAGTATATTTTAGCTATAAATATATCAGCATCATCTGCTCATCTTTTTACCCTTGAAATTTCCATTTTGTCAGTTTTTCTCCTTTAAATTCTTATATTTTGTCTCACATTTGTAATAGTTTACTTATAAAGTTTTACTTGTTCCATTATTAGTCATTTGTTAGTTTTATTGAATTAATAGAGTAATAATAGTAAGAATACTGGTAGAGGGTAATTTATTAAAATGCTGATATTTCATGTAATGTTACAAAATTGAGAAGTAACAGGTTAGTTCAACAAATCTTTGGAAGGCATATTTACTTTGTGATCACTAGAAAGATATAAAATATGAAGGAGTTTACCTGAATTTAATAGACTGGGGAAGAAAAATTGAGAATGAAATGAATGCATTATTGTATCTATGTTCATAAAATATTTATCAGTGGTTGTGAATATTTTGGAAAAACGACTTTGATTATTGATTATCTAGTTATTTTTCCTATTTCCTTTTTTTTGTAAATCACCACTGCAGCTTGAGGCATCTTACTTCCAAATAGTAACTGTTTCATTGCTAAATGTGAAAAATAAGAAGTGGGTTAGTAATATATAAATTGTCCATTCCCCTTTTAGATGCCATCTATTATTTTATTTATTCATAAAGCAATTCTTAATCTGGGAGCTGAGCCAGTAAATTGATTTCATTTTCATGACTTATAACAGTTTTTTGGATAAGAACCATTATTATAACTTAGTAAAATTGGGTAACTGTTTCCTGACAACTTACAGGAAAAAAAATACGATTTCCTATAATAAAATACTGAACTACATCCAATTCAGAGAAGTATGCTGAATTCATGACTAGAAAATTAAATGCTCTAATGTAGAATGAATATAGATATTATGGCTACTGGAATTGTTCTTGAACTTGAGCTGCCATTACTTATGCAAATGTCCAAAGAAAATGAATGGCCCATTGTTGAACCCACTGAACAAAAAGCTTTGATTTCTAATAGTGATTTTAATCAGGACTCATTATATGACTTAATATAAGATACTAAAAATTCCATGCCTTTGTGTCATCTACAGAAAAAAAATTACTTTCTCTCTGTCCTTGAACTCTTAAAGTTGTAAAGAATAATAATGCTAGTGTACCCACTAATGTAAATGCAAAAACTTAGTAATTTAAGAATTACTTAAAACCAAGCACCAGCTGTATACCTGTTAATTATAAAATAAGTGCGTATAGGACTAACATTTTTTTTAAATGCTGTGTTTACCAAATATATGTTCTTTCATTAGCAGTACCACTCTTTCCAACCAGGTAGCCTTACTGTGGTGGAGGGCTATTATTACTTAGTTGTTATCTATAGTGTGGCAACAACACTTGAAGAGGTGTGACCTATATTCTTAAAACAACAATATCTCAATAAAAGTGATATAAACCAACACCATCTCAATAAAAGCAACAACAGCAAACAGAAGGAGGTAGCATCTTGAAGGTGAAGAGAAACCATAGATACCCTATCCAAAAGTCAGGAGGCTTTGTTTAATGATGCTAAGTTGAAAGTATGGTTATGAAGTCTTGAGATCCTAGACAGGATGGTTTATCTACAACTAGGAGATTTACATGTTAATCAGGTAATTGTTTGGAGTTGTTTTTCATTCTTACTCTATGGCGGCAGAGAACATGTAGAACTCTTATAATCACTTGCGTGTATTACATGTATTAGTGCTCAAAAGATATTGAGGAAGGAATTATACCAAATGAGATCTGTATTCATCCTAGGTTCAAAGATACAAAGATGTATTAGATTGTCCAAGGAGTTTAAAAATCTGTCAGAGAAGGAAGATAATAAAGTTTAAGTATAAAAAGTACTAACTTAAAAAGACATCAATATTGACATATGTGCTGTTATGAATGAATGATTTTAAAATAATGCATTCTTTAAGAATAGTGTATGTATTAACGTGCTTTTGGAATTATTCTATTACAAATTTGATAATAGAGATTTCAGTATTTCATTTGTAAGTCAAATTGGTTGATGTAGGCTTTTTTAATTTAAATTCTATCGAGGACATTTTATTGACTTAACATTTGAAAAGAATTATATCTCTATCCTTAAAAATTATTATCACCAATGCAAGGGATTTTCAGGAATGGGTTGAAAGGTGGGTTCAGGGTGGGTTGAAAGAAGTAGAATATCTGTACCTACCCATCTAATCTGCTTCTCCTTCCAAATCTCAGACACAGTAACATAGACCAATCAGAATTTAATCTTTCAATCATTCTGTCACTTATTCACTTGATTATTTATTAAGTGCTTACATGTCCAGGTAATGTGCTGGACATAAGTCAGGCAGTAATGAATAAAACTGATTTTCCTGGTAGAAAAGATAATATACTGGCAGGATAGCCTGAGACTGAAATGGGACTTCCCATTTTTCATCAGTTAAAGATTGCTAGAGCCAGGTTCTAATCCAACCTAAGTTGCCACCCCAAATGCTGTCAAAAATACTGGAAAAGAAGAGAGAGTGTGGAAAATCTTCTCCTGTGCAAGTTACCCTACTCTGGAGTGCTTTGTGGTGAGGGGAATTACAAATATGAGCTCAGCAGCAAAAAAAGACCTGGGAAGACTGGTCCAATCTTGGTGGATATACAACCTTGATTAATTAAATATGGCAGAAATTATGGGGGATGCATAATGGAATGACCGATTAAAAGTGAAATAAAGCAAAAGTAGAAAGCTGTCACATAAAATGCAACAGATCATATCATATTTGAGAGTAGAAACATACATTTGTCCTTATACAAAATAAGTGATAGATTACAAATCAGTAATCAAATGATAAATACTAGAGAAGTTTTGGGTGAGAAATCCACTTAAACAGGCATAGTTGGGATTCCAAGGAAAATTATATAAGCTGAAACTGGAAGGGCATGTTAATTATTAAGCATTTAACAAATATTTGCTGAAAACCTACCATTTGGCAGTAATGAAACTGGTGCTGCAGTTGTAAAATTCAGTCCATGTGGGTTTTGCAGTCTTTGTCATATTTAAGAAGTGGCTAACTGGTCCACTTTACAACTTAATATATTTAAATGGACTTTTATCATGGAAAAAAGTCAAAAAAGAGGAAAAGGAGGAAGTTGGAATGAGGAAGGAGTAGAAAAGAGCATTTCCAAGGCTATGGATATTAACAAATACATAAATTAAGTAAAAATGTTATGTTTTATTAAACAACCTTTTGCTAAGGATCTGAGTACTTTTGGACTTAGGGAAAATAGGATGGGGGCAAAGGTCTTCTTTGACTGGAAAGAAAGGGAATCTGCTGTGATTCACTTGTGATTCTTTGGACAATTCTTTATACTATCACAGGTGGTAAGTTTCCAAATAGCTACAAAATGGGTTAAATGAAAATTGAGTAGCTAGAATCCATAATCCATTAATTTACTACATAAATGTCATTTGAAAGTTTGTTTTAACTTTGGCTTTTAAATAAAATCTAAACAATGTTATTTGGTTTCACATTCATCAGAACAATAAACATTTAAAAAATTATCACAATATTATGCCCTGGTGAGTATGTGGAATGAAGAGAGTACTTATATGATGGTACTGGTTATATAAATTGATACAGCAAATTCTGAGAACAATTTGGCAACCTCTAGTGGAGATGATTAGGATCTAACATTCCACTTCTAATTCCTGTATTTTCTGTAGAAAAACTCTTGCATGTTCTCCCAGGAAAAAATGCAGGAGTATTTGATGCAGCATTGTTTGTAGTAAAATAAAAGTAGAAACAATCAAGACATCCATTATTGGAAGATAATTTTATGTACAACAGTCATAATGAATAAAGAAAATAAACATCATGAAAAGGGCAAACTCCTAAGAATTTAAGTAAGATACCTGCTGTTTAAAAATTTTAAATGTAAGAAATTACATATGTAAAAAGCATGAAAACAAGGTTATTACAGCTACATTTCCATTTCAGAATGATGATTATGTCCAGGATATTGGGTAAATAGCATGGAATAGAATCAATTAGATGGTACAAAAGGATATTGATTAAGCCATTTTTATGTGTTTCCACAGTTATCTAAGAAAAATGTGATACTATTTCTATTAAATTTGAGAGGTGGAATAAAGTGTTTTTAAGATTATTTTTTATTTATTTCAGATATAAACCAATTTAAAAAGTAAGGGACCATATTTAAGTATTTTACAATATGTATACTGATTATCTCATGGATCAACTGGTAGCGGTATATAAATTATTGTTATTTTGTGTGGTTTGGTTACTCCTGTTTCAGATGCAGACCCTGTTTTTTATTTGTTAGCTGAAAAATATTCCTACCTAGGTTGTATGTTTGTAACACAAAGGTCTTTCTGTGTTTTTGATCATTCATTTTCAAAATTGATTCTTGAAGATTTTCAAATATTATAGAACTCTAGACTCTGCTATATTTCTATTAGGTTTTTGAAGGTAAAATTGCCTCAAATATGATTCATTAAGCTCTTGAAGAATAAGGTCACCATTAAAAAATATAACTTTATTTTAAACTGGCTAATCTAACTGGTGGCGATAAATATGTGCCATTTCTGAGAAGACTTGCTTGTCGATAGAGATAATCTTACTCATTGATACAAAGGGATTGTAATATGGGCAGCACTCATCTTTCATGTCTGTGGTTGGGAGAGCAGCCTGTGCTTCCCAATAAATCATAAACCCATCATTATTGCCATTTAGAGAGCAATAATAATCATAGTTAACATTTAAAGAACTTTTATTGTTTACAGTGCTGTGATCAGCACTTTACATGGATTTCTCAACCTATGAGAAAGAAGTTATTAATATTTATTCCTTATAGATGCAGAAACTGAGGCTTAGAGGGGCCAATGAAATCTCAAAGAAAATAAAAACTCTATAGACAAATGACAGTATAATCCTAATTTGGAAGCAAAACATATTTTAGTCTGAGCATGGTAAGTATCCTAGCAAAAGAACTCTATGTTTTGATTGGCAGAGAAGATCAGAAAGAAGTTGGGAAAGATGCTTGGTGGTGGAAGAGAAAGGAGATCTGTGGATATGTAGTAGGGTCAGAGAAAGATATCAATACCTTTACAGAGAAAGATATCAATATCAAACAAACAGCAGTATGTTTCTATTCTTTCCTGATGATATTGAGGGACAAGTCCCAGGTATGTACTATATTTCTCTTTGTTTTCTGTATAGCTCAAGTCTCCCTCTGATGGACTCTACATGATCAGAAGCAAGGCAGAGCAGTATCAGAAGGAGAGTGGTGGACTGGGGATGGATTAGGAAGTGCATGACGTATAAGGGGGCAATCAATGGACATGAATGGCTGTTCAGGAAAGGTGTGGGGCTACTAATGGATAGAGGCAGCACAGACTTGTAATCTGATTTGACAGGTAGACAGTGACATACTAAGGAAATCTTGCATGCCAAAAAAAAAAAAAAAAAGAATTTCAAATGAAGGGAATAATATTTCATAGACTCAGGTATTTTGGAAATTCTGGTTATTCGCCTGAAGCTTGCATGTTTAATATTGCATAAATGTTAGCACAAAGCCATTCCTGTAGCTTTCTCTCCATTCCAGGCCTTATTAGAACAGGTTTACATGAAAAGAGAATTTTTTTCTTCTTTAAATTTTAAGCTGTTTAAATCCATCATATCCACAACCTTCTCTCTTTGTTTCAACTCTCCCTTTACTTTTCTTTTTCTCTCTTTTCAGAAATCTGACTTCACGATCTAGTAATTATCCAGCACAAATTTCTCATTCTGTACTTGTCATTCCCTTTCACGGAGTGCACATTTTCTGTCCTAATTCAAAAATGGGTGACTTTTTGTCTCAGTTCTTACCCTGTTGTTTCTTCTTTTGCTCACCTGCATGCCTTCATTAACTCAATTGGATTTGCACTTTGTACTTTGTGCTTCCTGCTCTGCTCTTTGTTCAGGAAGACATGCCTACATGGATGATATATCAAAAGCTCTTTTACCCTCTAGCGGGCTCACTGTGAGAATTATGCTTCAGGAGATCAATGGAAGGAGAGAGAGTTCATCAAGTTCAGTCCCTGCTTCCTTTCCTCCAGGATCACCTCTTAGTGGCTCTGCTGCTTATCCACAGGTTGGAGTTTCTGTCAAGGCAGCCATTTTTGTAGGACCCCACCTTTAGTTTTCTAGATCTACATTCCCTTCTTTAGGTTAGGCCTAGGCATAACAATAGCTCAGCTTTTTCTAGCTTTGGACTCTGGCAGTATCTCCTGATTCTTTATTCCCTGCTGATACTTTGTAATAGTTCATTTAATGGACCATTTTCCTTTTATCCTATTTTCTGTTACCTGCTTCTTGTTGGAATTCTGACTTAGACAGTAATTTTAAGGCACTTTTCCTCTATCTCACTTTACTGATTTAGTTGGTCCTCAGCTCCCATTCATTGCTTATGTAATTATTATCCTGGTTTTCCATTTTGTTTTGGCTCACTCCCAGAATAGTTTATTGCTCAGTGACATCACAAATGCATTTGTTGCTGAACAGAAGTTCTTTGCCACCTAGTCATTCAGGGATGAAGGCTCCACCCACTGTGGGGGTCTGCCTACTTAGACATAATCAGACTGTAATATAATCAAGGATGCATTTGATTGAGATTAGGAAACCTGATTTAGGCCCACAGCCAACGGCGAATTCCAAGGTGTGTACCAACAGGGTACCGGGCCAAGGCAGTTTTAAAGGATCAAGCAAATGTATGGTTAAACTAAGCATAGACCCTTTGTTTGCAGTTTTGTGTTGATTGATCTGAGACTTCACACAATGTTTCAGAATGGAGTCTTTGTTACAATCAGTAGATGACCTTACTGTTTCTTTCCTAATCATTGATAAAGTGAGAAAAAGTTTATTGTTCCTTTAAGGTCATTGTGAAGAAAATAGTGAGTAAATGTTCCTTCAGAGTCACAGTAGGAAACTGAGTCATGTTTTTCATTGAGTCACTGAGTCAGTATGCTTTTCATTTAGAAGTCTCATCTTTAGAGACAAGGTGCAGTCTGTTTGATTCAAAGTAGGTTCTACACTTTCCAGGTCCCCGCAGTGACTCAGGCAACAATCTTGTCATGCCCAGAACCAAGTCCGGGTACATATGCCAACTAGGGAGCTCAGCTGGGCCATCCCATGATTTATGTCCTCAAATGAGGGGTCCTGACAGCTCCAAAGTCCCAGCGCTCCAGAGCCCAGCCTGCCCACACTGAGGTGAGCAGCTCAGTTATAACCTCACCCACTCATTGGGTGTTGTCCAGCCCCCCTGACCAAAGAGCTGGGACAACCTCAGACACTGTGTGGCTCAGCGATGTATGAAAAGAGGCAGACAGGCAAGACATGACAAAGCCACTGGCCCCAGAGCATAGCCAGTGCCTTACTACTCTGTTTTATTATTACTCCTTTGGAAAGCACTGGAGTGAAGGTATTTTGAGATTGAAAGTCTAAACATGGCAGTGTCAGCTTTACTACTTTCTAGTCATATTGTCATGAATAGTTTTTTTAAAAAGATTTACTTATTTATACAAGAACAGGTCAGAGGCACAGGAGGGTGAGAGGATTCACCTGAGGCAGAGTGGAGAACGGAACAGGCAGACTGACGAAATGCACTGCTGAGGGGAGCAGCGGGTGAGACAGGAGAGGTCTGCCACGCCAAGTGGGACCCTCGCTGGTCGACCGGGATCGAACTGGTGCTGCAGAGGCTGCAGACAGCTTCACAGCTCTGCGCTCAACCACCTGGGCCACCAGGGGAGGCCCCATATTGTCATAAGTAGATTACTCACTTCCTCAGAACCTCTTTTTTTTTACCTAGCATATGCTTTCTTGTGACTTTATGAGAAAAGTCACTGCTTTTTACATGTGAAAAATATGAGGAATAAACCTGAATGAGATCAAGATATAAGAATGCCACTATAAAAACACAAAATAAAGGCGCACAGACCTCTCTTGCCGCCCGCTGCTCCCCTCAGCAGTGTACTTCGGTCCTTCTGCCTGTTCTGCTCCCCGCTCTGGCTCTGGTGAATTCTCTCACCCTCCCGCGCTTCTGACTGTACCCAGTAGTTCTATAAGTAAATAAATAAATCTTTTAAAAAATCTTTAAAAAAACACAAAATAAAGGGCTCGTATTCAAAATCTGAAATTTAAACAGTAAAATTCTAGCCTAAACTAGAAGCAAAAGAAGAAAGTTAAGTGTAGGTAGTTGCTTATTTAGTGCACACTGGCTCTGTTTACGTTGAACATTTAGATTCAATGTCTACAATTTACTTATATTTTCAGGCAAGGGATATGGGAAGAACAGTTGCTTTAAATGTTATCCATAAACAGTTGAACTGGAAATTGGACTGTTCCATTTCATTTCCCTCACCTCTTTAGCAGTGCAGAGATAATTTTTTAAAATATGTAACATTATAAAAGGAGGGGCTCTTCACCTTGAATGGTCATATTTCAGGGAATACTTTGTTCATATTTTAGGTGAAGGATATAAGATCTTACCATTTTAACATGGGATTTTTTGGCCATTGCTTCATTGGACTTAATATTAAATGCAAAACCATAATATGATATTAATATATCTAAATAATGTGCATCTTTCTTTAGTGGAAGTTCTTTTCTTTCAAAGAAGTCAAGCAAATACACCTGTGTTATTATAATCCTTTACTTTTGATGGTTCCTGAATTGAAAAAAAATGTATGTAATATTCAATATTTAAATTCCATACTTGAGGCAGAACCATGCCGCCATGCAATTGGCTACAGAACTCAGTTTCTGTTACGGAATTTGCCCTGTGGAGATCACTGAGCAGCTCCACTCTCATGTGGCTGACAGAGAAGCGAGGGAAAGCACTGTATGGGCTTAGCTTTGGCTCTGGCTTAGGAAAATTGCTCAGGCAATTGCTCTTTGTAGCATGTAATGCTGTTAGTTCCTATCCCACTGCTAACAGCCTCCCACCCTCAAGTAGACCACAAAGCGGATGGAAGAAAGAAAAACTTTACTTCAACTAACCATATTGGCCCACATATCAATAGAGAGTGGTAGCTTTTCAGTCCTACCTCAGACTGTGTGGATTTGAGGAAGCCAGCGTGGAAGCATGTACTCAGTGTCGAGCCAAGTATTCGCCAGCATTGCACCAACATTCTTTTTTTAATTTAAGTCTATTGTGAGTTTCAGAGAGAAATCAAATGAAAGCTTCAGAAAAGGTAAAGAAAGAAGTGGGGTTTCTGAATGCAAATTTATGTACTTTTTGAAACATGTATTATGTTAATGTATGACTATGTATATTTTGTTTTTATGGATCGATACGAAACCAGATTCTGCTACTAGAGTCCGGCCAGCAAAATGAGGTGCTGACATTGGAATCTAATCAGCTTCTTGGTGGCATATGTAGTGTTGACAATAATCTCTTCAGTGTGGGCATCATAGTCACCTCATCTGACAGGGGTCACTGTTGTCATGTCTGCTTACAGTGTAGGCGGTGACCCAGGTGGTCTTGCAGGCAAGGAGCATACACTTGTTCTTTTTAGTGACTTAGAGCTTTTCTCCCAAGCAAAGCTTTATTTGCTTTTATTTAGGGAAAGGTGAGACTCTGGAAGAGATTCATGGAAATGGAAGTATTTTTTAATGTAGTGAGATTAATTTTTAAATATACATTAAATCAGTACTTTCAGTGGAATTGAAAGAGAAACAGTAGTAAATTCCCTTGTTATGGGCGAATTGCTAAGAGATAGAAATAGAGAAAAGAAGGGAAACATTTTATCATCATATGTCATGTCTATGTTGGGAGTTTTCACATAGACCATAGGATGAGAGAAATGTAGGTTTTTCCCTAAGAAAACACAGGCAATATGATAAAGGAATGATCACAAAAATCTACAAAGAGCTGATGAAGCTCAACAAAAACAAAGAAAATAATCCACTCAAAAAATGGTCAGAAGAGGTAAAAAGAAACTTCTCTGAAGAGGAAATGCAAATGGCCAACAGGCATATGAAAAAATGTTCAACATCACTTGTAATCAGGGAAATGCAAATCAAAACTACAATGAGATACCATCTCACACCAGTGAGAATGGCACATATCAAAAAAACTAGCAACAACAAATGTTGGCGAGGTTGTGGAGAAAAAGGAACTCTCCTGCACTGTTGGTGGGAGTGCAAACTGGTCCAACAACTGTGGAGAGCTGTGTGGAGACTTCTTGACCTACTAAACATAGAGCTTCCCTGTGATCCAGCAATTCCACTCCTAGGTATTTACCCAAAGGACACAGAAACAGTAATTCCAAAGGGCACCTGCACCCCTATGTTTATAGCAGCACTGTTTACAATAGCTAAGCTTTGGAAACAACCCAAATGCCCAAAAATAGATGACCGGATCAAGAAGATGTGGTACATATACACCATGGAATATTACTCAGCGATCAAAAAAGATAAACACATGCAATTTGCAGCAACATGGGTGGAGCTGGAAGGGATCATGCTCAGCGAAATAAGCCAGAAAGAAAAAGAAAAATACCGGATGGTCTGACTCATAGCAGGAATCTAGAATACTTAAATAAGAGACCAGGAAAAAAACTAATCAATACAAGGTAAAAATCAAAATCAATAAGCAACTATAAACCAGAGACACACTACAGGGGCTGGAGGGGAGGGGCAGGGAAAGGGAGGACTAGAGTCAAAATAAGGGGGGGTGCAATTGTATGGGGAATATAACCAAAATGAAAATGCATACATTGTGCAAAGATGAAAAAAGATGTAAGAATTATATAAAATAAAATATTTAAATTAAAAAAAGAAACTACAGGCAATAAACAGAGGTTTGCTTATTTTTATTGTTCACTGAAAGTCATTTCGCTCCTAATGGTTTATTTCCTTGAAGTCAGTAATTGAATTCATCAGTCAAGTTCCTTGCCTATCAGACCACTCTGCTGATTTTTTTCCTCAGACTTGACTTCATGGAAATATTCATTCCTGTAGATATTGTGCAGATGGAACAGAAAAAGAAGACAAAACTTTTCCATTAAATCAACTGATTAAACTTAGATAAATAATGTAACATAAAAAATTGAATTTGCTTTGATAATCTGGAACCAAATCAGTTCCAGAGCATGCACTCAAAACTATATTAACATAAAGAAAAGCATGTATTAATTTATTTTACATTAAATAAAGTGCTCTATTAATTTCATATAAAGGAGGCCATCCAGATTCTCATCTCCCACAATGAGTATGCTCAGAGTTGCCCATTATAAGAGTGACTGTGATGTGGGGGAGGCCTCTGCTCTTAGCAGACACCATTATTAAACAGTGCCAAACTGTTCAACAAATGGATTTGAGCACCCAACAAGTTAACTGGAAGACTCCCTTATGTTTTTTGTTTTGTTGAATTCATTATCAGAAACAGTTATTTTTATTATTTTTGGCAAATATATAGATTTATCCTAACTTCAGACTCCTGACAATGATTCAAAATAAATCAATCATGACCACTAGTGCCAACTGAGACCCTTGGAAAGGGGCCCTGGAATAGTGGAATTAGTTACCATTACATGGCTGCAAGCCTGCAATTTTCCTACTGACTCTGACCCACTGCATTGCTTAAGTAAGTATTTGCATGTAAACGTGTGATAATTGATCCCCTTCTGTGTCAAGTGTCTTCATAACTTAAAAAATTAAAGATTCAGAGTATCTCAAGTGGTTTGGGTAAGCAATTTGGTTCCAATTTTATTATCACAATGGCTCCATAATATGCATCGGGTGTCCTTTCTGATAAGCTATGCCTCAGTAGATATTCATTCTATTTCCATATTTGCCTGTCTTTCCCTCCCCTGTTCCTCCTCCTGTTCCAATCCAGGCTTCTCCTTCTTTCCAGAGAAATGGAAGAGCCTCTGCAGAAATTAACACGCTATACAAATTAGCTACCCAGAGTCAGGATTGGCTCAGGCAAGATGGTGTTGTTGCCTGCTAAATCAGCTGCCTCTGTTATACATGAAAATTATTATTTTCTGTCACTTCAGAGATTGGGGGACAATATCTACGTGACTAGGTACAAACAAAAACTTTTCTCTAAACATTAGAATGTATTTTCTTAATTCTCTCGATGCCAAATTGGGGAAAGTGAGCCAAATAGAAAGAAAATCATTAATAACTTATTTAACAGACTGTCAAGTGGCAAAAACTATTCTTATAAATTGTAGCACACATGTACACACAACACACAGCTGTATATTATTTAAAGAGCAAGTTGCTTAATCATGAGATTATTTAGTTTTGTTTTCTTCAGGTTCTTTTGTGTGATTTTGGTCACATTTCCTAGCTCATTAGCAGTTTGTATTTTATTGTATGTTATGATGTATATTGTTCATTTTATTGGTCACGTAAAAAATAGAACAATAAAAACTCAAATTATTCTTTATTGCAGGAACCTTTATAAAGGCAATGACAGTATTCAACTTAAATAACAAATGCATCAGGATGGCCTAGTTTTAGCTGCCCTGGGGCCATATTGTGTGCTTCATATAGGATCCTTATATGTCACAGTATGCCTTTCCCCAATAGTAGCTGGGAAATCCTATCCATACTAAGCCAATAAATGAGCAAACTACAAAGTTTTCTACAGAAAGAATCCCAGTTGTTACAAAATGACTGAAAACATTTGGAAGTTTACTTTATTTCACATGAAAATATAGTCCATTGATCTCAAAAAGAAGACTCAACATGAAATCATGAAAACTGCAATTGTGCAGTAACTTTAATCCAATTCCAAAATTTAGAATATCCTGAAGACAGCCTTACCCCCATATATTTCCAAAAATGGGAGGTTTCTTTTTATGTTAATCACAATTTATTTCTATAGGTGTAATTTGAAAGGGTCCGTTCCTTTCAATGTGGAAGTCAATAGAGGCACTTGAAAATCAGACCCGTCCTTGAGATCACCAGGAGTCTGACACTTGTAAAGATTTCTGGTTACAGAAGCTCATGCTCTCCTTTCATGCCTTGCTGCAGTGTGAACCACTGATACATCCAGGAAGCTCTCCTGTCACTAAATTTCTTTAAAGAAATTTGTCTTTCGTGGCTATCTGATTTACAGTTGTTTCAGTGACATGCAAAATGTTTGCTTATGCAATTATGGACTTTGGTTATTATCTTTAAAACTTGTCTTTTCTGAGTAAGTATAAATTTACTTACCTTATTCTTATTTCCAGTCTCCCTCTCCCATTATTCTAACATGTAATATCCAAATACAAAATTATTTATCATCAGATGTTACCATTTGACTCCTTTCTGGCTCTAAGGACAAAAGTCAACTTCACAATACTTCTTAGCACAGAGGTAGCTTATTGTATGAGTTTTGGTGATCAACACTGGACTTTGGCAACCCAAGATTACTCATCTATAAAACAAAGACTTTTGTTATGCTTTGAGACATAGAGCAAGACAAATAGCAATGAAATAGGATGTTCCTGCCGTCTTCAATGATAAATACTTTTTTCATCTAACTGATGCTTAAACAATTCATTATTACCACTTAAAATTTTAAATGGTTTGGGTGTAGTGTCAGAAATAAGTTTTTTTTTCCCCTTAATTTATTTACTATGTGAACATGTGAGTACAGGGATAGTAAGAGTTAAAAAAATGTTTCTTGTTGGTCCAGGTAAGCAGGCATAGGTCACCTTGTAAACAGCTTCTTGCCCATAAATAAAAGCCTAGGTGATTAAAATCATGTATATGACAAAACTTCATGTCCCCAAAGGTATGTTTTTTGAAAACCTCCCCGCTAAACATAGGAAATGATTGACAAGGCTAGTTGCAAAGAGTGGAGACACTTTGCCTTGGAACTCCAGCACTGGGGGCAAAGACATTTCCCAAAGTGCCCCCTCCCACAATAAGCAAATCTATGTAACTTCACACCACTGTCTTCCCTAGGAGACGGTTTCTTTGGAAATTCTAGTTTTGCTGTCTCCTTTTCTTGTCACAAAGAAAGAAATACTTGTCTTTTGTGCTCTTCTTCTTGGCAATGCTTTTATTGGGCTCAGACACCCACTAAGAAAATGGATTCTTTGAGTTCAGCTGCAAACACTGTAAATCTGGGAACGAGCCATCCCTGCTGTAGTAGCTAAGAGAGCAAAGCCATCTGCACAGACATGAAGTCTGTGTCAGTTAATATTCCAACTAACAAAATCAAAGATTCAGTTCTCTGTGAAGAAATTTGCAGTTGTTAATTGGAAATGTAAGTATCAATGATAGCTAGGCAAAAAGTTTATTAGATAATCAAAGTGAGGATTTTTTTAAAAATTTATTTATGCATACAAGAACTGGGGTACAGAGGTGTGGGGGTGAAAGGATTCACCAGAGACAGAGAGGGGAACAGAACAGGCAGACTGACTGAAATACACTGCTGAGGGGAACAGCAGGCGAGACAGGAGAGGTCCGACTCGCCATGAGGGTTTCTCCCTGGCCTGCTGGGGATCGAACTTATGCTGCAGAAGCTGTGGATTGCTTCATAGTGCGGTGCTTAAGCCCTTGTGCCACCAGGGAGGCCCCCAAAGGATTTGACCTCTGGAACTGGTCCAACAGATTTTACTGTGTGAAACTTGTTCTAGCAAACACAAGTTTGAATTTAGTTAATGTAGGTAGAAATAATAAATCATTGACATTAAGAATGTAATTATTTTTGACAGGGGGTTTGTGGTTTTAAGTTGTTTTGACCTGAAGATATGTTCATATTGTCTGTAACTGAGGAAGCCCGTGCTGAAATTTACTTACATTCATTCTAAAGAATGCTTTGTGGAGACACGAGGCAGGTATCCTTTGTTAAACGTTTATCTGACTCCTTGGTCATTAGTAGGTAGGAAAAGATTGGCTTTACTTGTAAGCAGCAAATGTTGTATAGTTATTTCTCAGACTTCAAGTCTGTGTAGCTGGCTTTGCTCTGCTTGATATCTTGCTAAAGCAGCGAGGGCTTGCTCCAGAACATTTTACAGTATGTTCACAATATACTAGTCATTTTTAAAGGAATGAGAAAAATAACATAATTAAGATGAAAATTTTCTCTTTATAAATTCTGAGAAAAGTTTAAAAGAGTGGGTCAGATTAAAAATACAGATTAAATATATAGTGTTAAATGGAGCCCAGAACAAATCTCAGCCCTCTCCTATGTTTAAAGCAAGATTAAACTATCTTGCTTTTTTCCATTTTCAGATATTCTATAAAGATTACAAGTTTTATAAAATTTAGCACAAATTTTAGTCTGTCTGGCTATCTTTCTGCATTGATCTAGCTATCATTTCTGTGTTGTTTCCCCTGAATGCCTGGACTATGAGTTTCATTAAGCTAAGTACTATTATACTAAAGAGATTCACTAAATTGAATTCTGCTTAGCCAGTAATACTGTCCTATATGATACTATAACAGCTAGCCCAGGTGGCTGTTGAATATTTCATATTTAAATTGTGTGACTAAACAACTTTTTAGTTTACTTAATTTTACTAATTCAATTTCAGTTTTAAAACCGATCTTTGATACACTCAATGGAAAATCTTAAAGTTTTTTTTTTAAAAACTTATGTAAATCTTTTTCAATGGCAAATTTATTAAATTTACATGCATACTAAGTATTGCTGGTGAGTAATGTCTAAAATGAGGTATTTTCTGAGTAAAATACACTCCAGTTATCAATGATTTAAGTGTTGTTGAAAGAAAATTTCACAGGTATGTAAATTTTAGATGTAGTTGGCTTTTAGTTAGCTATTCATGAATTGGGAAGCATGCCATCTAGAAAATAGAGGAACTTCAAAGAACAGTGAGAGTGTAAAGAAGCTATATGGGGCATGTGCTAATTGGATGAAGCAAGATTACTTTCACTAAGAGCTAAGGGAAGTCTTAGGTAGGGTTGGATAACTTGTGCTGAAAAACCTTTTCTTGAAAAGGAAGTTACTTAAATGTGTGAATTCATAGGAAGTAACATTTTACTTCTTTTTTAAAAGATTTATTTACTTATACATATAAGAACTGGGGTATAGGCCAGAGGTGTGTGTGGTGAGAGGATTCACCAGAGACAGAGTAGGAAACAGAACAGGGAGACTGACTGAAGTACACTGCTGAGGGGAGCAGCAGGTGAGTCAGGAGAGGTCTGCTGCGCCATGTGGGTAGTTCCCTGGTCAGGGTTGGAACTCGTGTCACAGTGGCTGTGGACAGCTTCACAGGTTGCGTCTTAATCCCTTGTGCCACCCCACATTTTACTTCTTGAAGGTTGCATGCTGAAGTATTTCGAGGTGAAATGTAATGATATCAGCAACCTACTTTTAGAAGGTTTGACAAAAGCTGTGTGTGTGTAGTGATAGCAGATGTGGAATAATGTTAACAGTTGGTGAATTGCACCTGCTTTTCTGCATTGCTTTTTAAAACTTTCAGTGCATTTGACATTTTTCAAAGTGAAAATGTGTACCTATGAATTTTTATGTATGTGTGACACAGGGATAAGAAATGTGGTTAATAATCCCAAACTGCCAAAGTAGAAATGTCAAATATTGGTATCATCTATGAAAAATGGTAAATAAAACTAGTATATGAGAAAATTTTAAGATCAATAAGAAAAAGATAACTTCCATAATAGAAAAATGATTAAAATGATTAAACATTGATAAGCTGATATTAGAGGACTAGAGACAAGTGGTCAAAGAGTTACCAAAAGAGTAATTATTGGTAATCAAAACAGGAACTTAAATATACTACTGAGTTAAAAATTTTGTTCATCATTTGATAAAGTATTGAAAAATTATAAATAATATGACAGTACAAGGAAATAGATATTTTTAAACTACTGGTAAAAGTACAGTATCTTAGAAAACCTGTAAATTTTTCTGAGAAGAATCGTAAGTATCAGTAAAAATAAACCTAATTTTTTTTTTAAAAACCTATTTAGAGTATTATATATTCTGGATCATTTTCCTCATATTTAGCATAGAAAATATTTTAATGTCTGCCCCTTGGTGGAGTTGCAGGTGCTCAGTGAAATAATAACTGTAAAATTGAGAGGATTAAATGAAATGTTTAGAAAATGGCACTTGTATTCAAATAGAAATGATCAACACAGACCCAGGTAGGGGATTATGTAAATATATAATTTCTAAACAACAGAAGACAATGGAGTCATTAAGAATTATGTACTCAAAGATTTCCAGCTCTATTTTAAAGCAAAAAGTCAGGTCTACCCCAAAAAGTGTTTGGTATGATCTAATTTTATACAAAGATATATGAATACTTAAACTGAAACTTGTATAAAGCATAAAAGTTCACAAAGTATAGCAACAGTTGAATTTTGAATGGAAGAATTATGAAAAATATTATTTTCCCTTTTCTAAATTTATCACATTTAAAAAAAACATTTTTAAGAATTTTTTTTAAGATTTATTTATTTATACATACAAGAACCGGGGTGAGAAGATTCACCAGAGACAGAGCGGGAAACAGAACAGGCAGACTGATGAAATACACTGCTGAGGGGAGCAGTGGGCGAGACAGGAGAGGTCTGCAGCGCCATGTGGAACATTCGCTGGCCGGCCAGAATCGAACTGGCGCTGCAGAGGCCGTGGACAGCTTCACCCCACGGCGCTCAACCACCTGCGCCACCAGGGGAGGCCCTAAATTTATCACATTTTATTTTCTGATGTTCTTATGAAGAATTCTTCAGGATACAACAAGGATCATGTATTTTATTAGAAGCATAGTGGTGTAGTGGACTCAGATGTGCTTGAATAAGAACTGAATCTGCTGTTCATTGTAGTATGGTTTTGGGAATTTTCCATAAATTTGTGTTTTCCTGCTTGTATGCTGAGAATAACATTACCTAAGTAAGCATAATGTACAGTCTTTATATGAAATAATGAAAGTAGGGAGGAAGGTGGGAAAATTAACAAGAAACTAATACTTGTTCCGTATGTTATGTGGCAAACTTTTAGCTCTTTCATTTACATAATCTCATTTAATCCTCATAGATAAATGAGGCGTTATGGGAATAATTCCTTGCAAAGAGGTTCGCTTGATTTCAAGAGATACATTAATGTATAGAGCCTGCTTTATAAGCACTAAGGTGAGGTCCTGTTTCTTTTGTCCCTATAATCTGACTTAAATCATTTTGGCAGTTGTGGCAACCTGGGATTGACCATTTTCCCATTAGACCTTAAGTTCCAGTGAGATGCTGTAACACAAATCTGTGCTCAAATTCAGAAACACGGATGTCAAAAGTCAGTCTTGTTGCTCTCTAAAAGAATTTACCCAAAGGACACAGAAACATCAATTCCAAAGAGCACCTGCACCCCTATGTTTATAGCAGCACTATTTACAATAGCTAAGCTTTGGAAATAACCCAAATGCCCAAAAATAGATGACTGGATCAAGAAGATGTGGTACATATACACCATGGAATATTACTCAGCATTCAAAAAAGATAAACACATGCAATTTGCAGCAACATGGATCGAGCTGGAAGGGATCATGCTCAGCGAAATACTGGATGGTCTCACTAATAGCAGGAATCTAGAAAACTTAAATAAGGGACCAGGAAAAAGAATAACTATAAGAAAGAAAATATCAAAATCAACAAATAACTATGAACCAGAGACACTCTATGGGGGTTGGGGGGGGGGAAAGGAGGGCTTGGGGTCAAAATAAGGGGGTTGTAATTGTATGGGGACTATAAAAAATAACATGTAAATAAAATGTGAAAAAAAATAAGTGCTGTTAGAAGAAAGGAAAAAATATATCAAGAGGAAAAACATACCAGAAAAAAAAAGAATTGGAAGAAATAGGATCCTATAGGTTTCAGCTAACCACAGAAGAATGGAAATCATATGAATTCAAGAAACTGCCACTTGTATTTATTTGCTCTTTGTTGATAGCTTTTGCATCTTCCTAGTGGATCAGCTTGTTCCCTATAGATTTGTAAGCCTGAGTTCAACACATAGCTGAGATAAGGAGAACCAATAGCATTTTCAAACCTCAGATAAACATATCAAGATAGCAGTAAAATTAAGAGACAGAGAGAAATCAGTAATACATTGTTATACCTTTGAGGCTCAGTGGAAATTATTATACTTTTACAATGTCTTTGCTCCCATGACATGTGCTCTAACATATCACTGAACTATAGACATTGATCACTCTTACACATCTCATTGTCATCAGCTTCTGGGCATAGGGGATATGATGCTCAGTTTAAGACAACATAATAGTAAATCCTAAGCCATTGATTTACTTTTTTTCAAGAAAAGTTCTTGCAATTCAGATTGCTTGATGAGAAAGCTATCATTTTATCATTCAAAAGAAAAGCAGCTTCCTTTGTTTGTTTAATTTCCAAATTATATAGTACATAATATATTGTACATGATAACAGTGTTTAGTGGATGGGTTCATATAGAATAGCACAGTATGAACTAATTGGAAGTACCATGAATGTTTGTCTGAATTCTTCCCATTTTACTGCATTATTAAATTTTACATAAAATTATTCAGTGTTCTGGCCTCCCTGGTGGCGCAAGGGTTTAAGCACTGCACTATGAAGCAATCCATAGCCTCTGCAGCACGAGTTTGATCCCCGGCCAGCCAGGGAGAAACCCACATGGCGCAGCAGACCTCTCCTAACTTGCCCGCTGCTCCCCTCAGCAGTGTACTTCAGTCAGTCTCTCTGTTTTGTTTCCCACTCTGTATCTGGTGAGTCTTCTCACTCCCCGCCTCCACCCCCCCACCCCTGCATTTCTGGCCTATGCCTCAGCTCTTGTATGCATAAATAAATAAAATCTTAAAAAAATTATTCAGTGTTCTTTATATCAAACAAATACTTTTTCTTGCAAACACAATCAAAACTATGTGGCATTATTTAGGATTACCAGACACATTGTATAATACCATTTTCCTTTAACTTTGAAACTTCTGTCCTTAATTTATATATTTCACTGACCGAATCACAGGGGACATTGTGATGACAGAAAAATAGGGAGACCATTTAGTTTATTTACACAATAAATAGCCACTTTTGTTGGTATTTAATGTTTGTTTTTTTACTGCCTCTGTGCCCTGAGATAAAGATTTGAGCATGTGCTTTCTTCTTGGTTATCTGGCCCCAACAGAAGTTTGCCTGGGAGCTGGAAGGGTAGGCATTAAAAACTCAAATATTTAATTACCTCTCCTGGCATAGTTACGGAAGCAGTCTGTTGTTTAGAGAACCAAGAATGCTCCTGCTTGGGCTGGTGCTTGGTTGTGTCTGAGAATGAATGTCTGACACTCTGTCCATGAGATGGAGAGCAGGCTGAGAGCTTATCAGCTTATATCACCTCTTATTTTGTAGCTCTGTTATTTTCAAAGATGGCGAGTTCCCAGGATGGATATATTGAGAACCAACTGCAAGTATAATGGACTTGTTGACAGTAAACAAGATGACCCATTTTTTAGTCAAATCTTCTTGCTCATTTTATTTTATGTTGATTTCAAATTTGCTCTGATGTAATTATAAACCACTGGTCTTAGTTTTTCTTCCTGAGGAGAGACAAAAGAGCCCTTTATCCTTTCTACCTTAAAGTACTTGACTATTTGACATTTTCTGTGATCCACAGAGGCCCATGTTAAACCATTTGATTTGTGGTACCTGAAAAATTGCATATTTACACAACCATATTAGAATAGAGCATGTAAAATAATTTCTTAAAAAGGAAGGACTAGCCCTACTTAGGACATAAAAGACAATGTGAAGTATTTTTTAGATTTACAATATTTAATCACACCACCTTTTTGATATAAAGAATTTGGGAATTGGTGGAAATTGATTATGTATTTAAAATATGAGAAATTGAGACTATCATAGATTTTGAGGTTCTAGTTGTAAGGAAATCATTTGCCCTAACTGAATAATAAAATATATCCAGAGGGCATTAGAATTCTTATGAAATCAGAATTTATTGGAAATTCCTTTGTAATGTGTGAGAGGGTATATGTCACTGAGGTGGTAAGAAATGTTTTGATGAAAGCCAGTAGATTATTTCTACAAATTTCATTTTAAGAGAAAAGAAAAAGACCGTTGTGCAGTTAACATATTGCATGCCTGTCGGCATCTTATTCTGAAGCACTTTCCACACAAGAGTAATTTTAATAATTAGGATTGTCATTATGCTACTGCTGACAACTTCCAAATGTCTACAGGGAACTGAAGGTCAGAGAGTGAGTGTGTGTGTGTGTGTGTGCATACACACATATGCACACACACATGCACAACTCTCCAGCAACATTTATTTAGCCTGGCATAAAATCTAACTTTACTTGTTTTTTTAGTTAGAATTTACTTCCCTTTCTCCTCATGAATAAAAGTAGATAGGGGAAAGGGAAATAAAATGAGGTGATTCATATTATTTAGGCATTTAGTTCATTATTATTGTTTCTTGATGTTTAAACTTTTTTTCTGTTGAATATTGAAAAAAACCCATGGCAAAAAGAACACTTAAAATCCCAGTAATAAAGCAAACACAAAGATCTTTTGCTGTGTCAGATCAACACTTTAATGTCTCATTTAATACTGCTTTCAGAGAAATGAAAGAGTCTTCTGATTGAAAGGGGACATCTTTTCTGATTGAAAGGGGACATCCTTTCAATCTTCTGATTGAAAGGAGAAATTTGTGGAGGGTACTTTTAGAACTTACCTCATATGTACAGAATATATGTATTGTTCTAGAGTATTTATGTTTTTTCAATTTTGTGTTCTTGAAATCTTGTGTTCTTACTAAAATAAACTTATTTGTCCATTTGACCCCTTATACTAGAGCCTATCAAATGAGAAAACTTTTGTTAGACCAGCCTATCATTGAGATGATTAAGAAGGTGAGTTAGTGTGGTTGCTGAAGGATAAGTCCTGAATTTGCTGGGCAGTGAGTGTGAGACTCTCACTAGATTTGAGAACAAAAATAGAGAAGACAAATTACAGATTTTGAGTTGAAATTTTCAGTTTATAATAAGGGAGAGGAAGACATTGTAGAGACTGCATTGAATTTATAGGTCAGTTAAAGGGAATTGCCATCTTGAAGATACATTTTGAGTGTTTCAATCCATGAACATGTGTTTTACCCATCTCTCTGTTGAACTGATTTCTATATGTTTTATTCTTATTCATGCTATTGCAAATGAAATTGTTTCCTTATTTTGTTTTCTGATTGTCATTGCTATATTATAGAAATAGAATCGATCTTTATGTTGATCTTTTATGTTTACTAGTTCTTCTGGTTTATTTTGTGGACTCTTGGAAATTCTGTGTATTGGATTATGTCATTGGCTAACAAAGATATCTCATTCTTCTCTTGCAATCAAGATGACATTTTCACCATTAATTTATTTAGAGGACTACTTTAAGTCTCCAAACAATATTGGAGAAGTTTTATTTTTGTAGGTTCTTATTTCTTTGTCACTACAAGGAACTGAGTTTCTTCCTTGGGACTTGGAACTTCATATTTTTCAAAATTTGGAGTTGTGTTTAGACTCAAAATTCAGTCAGTAATGATACCACTTGTGCTCTGTATAGGTTTACCATGAGTTGTCATTTCCCTGTGGAGCATCTCAAGATGCTCTGGCCTGTACCCTGGTTCTTATATAAATAAATAAATAAATAAATAAATAAATAAATAAATAAATAAATAAATAAATAAAAGAATGAATCCTTACATTTCTAAAACTTTATTGTTCAGAATGTTACTTCTTTTCAGAGAAAGGAATTACACATATATCACTAATTTTCCAGCAAAAAGCAAACAGGTAAACTTAAAATCACATACTAGTGATTTGGCTACTAGTAACCTTTGGTTACTTACTATAGGGAACTTCTTACTGGTTTTATTAAAGTACCTGGCCTGGCTACTATCATTATTTTGATGGCTCTTTTCTCTATATTTCAACTCTGACACATTTGCATAAGTTTTCTTTAATTTTTTACTAATGTTATGCAGAGAATTTTAGCTCTTACTTGTCCCTACTTCCAATTTAGATTGAGGTTTAACTTTTTCTGTAGATGATCTTCATATTGTTTAGTTTAATGAATGACTTTTTGCTAACTGAGCTTAAAACCCTTGCAAGAAAGTTCTGGGAAATATTTTCCTGTTAAATTGCTATAGCATTGTGCCTCCCCGGTGGCACAGCGGTTGAGCGCTGGGTTGCGAAGCTGCCCGCAGCCTCTGCAGCACCAGTTCGATCCCTGGCCGCCTCATGGCGAGGATCCCACATGGTGCACAGACCTCTCCTGCCACCTGCTGATCCCCTCAGCAGTTTACTTCGGTCCTTCTGCCTGTTCGGCTCCCTGCTCTGACTCTAGTGAATTCTCTCACCCTCCCATGCTTCTGACTGTACCCAGTGCTTGTATAAACAAATAAATAAATCTTTAAAAAAAATAAAATAAATTGCTATAGCATTAATGGGACTATGTATGTATGTGACACATTTAATAGAAATAATACTGGTGAGATTTTTGTACAATATGTATGAGCTTTGGTCAATAGCTGTAAAATAGAGGTGCTTAATGTTCTAGTGTAATATGATGTTATGTAAACTTAATATTTTATTCTTAATATTTTATTCTTCCTAAAGGTGCCCGAGGTAACTAAAAAGGAACACTTTTTGAGGGAATTAAAAAATACTAAGAATTACAAATTCAGTGATTGTTATTTTAAAGAATAATTACTGGGAGAACATCCATCAACTCCTTAATATCATTATCCCAAAGTATGAACAGTTCTGTCATTGACTTTTGTTGATATCTGTATTTTAACTCATAAACAAAGGAAATTCAGGAACATATAATTATTGGAACATAATTCCCCATATTTGGTCCATGAAAAGTAGTGTTTACTAGTTGTATCTTCATGAATTATTTATTCCTACCCACAACATTTTAGAAAAGTTTTTTTTTCTGAAAAAATCCTGTAATGTAAGCCTAAAGAAGTATATTGATGTAGTATGTTAAAGAAGAGATCTGAAAAGTTTAACAAAACTTTTTTTCCTGAAAATTCTTGAAAAATATACTTAAAGAAGTGCAATGGTATAATATTTTAAGAAGCAGGTTAGATCGGAGTTGGTAAATTAAAACAAGTTTGCTTCTTAAGGAATGAGTCTAAAGAGGTAGACATAAATGAAGATGTGGGAGTTTCAAACACATGTTATACTTCTAATTTCTTCTTGGAATAAATCTAATGATAAAAACAGAAGCTTTTATGAAAATTTGTATCCAAGGACGCATATCATTAGCATCTCATTTTTTGAGATGTTATTCTGGTTATTTCCAAAATTGCCATTCAAAATAGTTTTAAATATCATGTAATTAATTACAAAAAATATATACTGCACAATATTCAGTATATTCAGAAATATTCAGAAAAATCACATTTTCTGTGAGATTAGCAACAGTTGCATTATAACAAATGATAGTTAATTTATGTTTGAAAATACTTTAAAATGCCATTCAAATCAAATTTAGCTATCTCTGACACTAGGGAGTAGAGTTGCTTGGCACAATTCTGTCTGATGGGGCACAGAAGTTTAATGTTTAAAGATTCAAAACTATATTAGTCACTTAGGGTATCAAAATTAGCTCTTGAAATTAGAAGACCAAAAGTTTGCTTAGGTATATCTGTATTTCCAAGTAAAGGGAAACTGATAAATGTCTCTAAAATTCAACTCCTAAGTATTATGTTCACCAAACTTCACTTACTAGGGAGAAAGGCTCTTAGAGCTCTTGAGTCTCATTTCAGATGTAGCCTTAGAAGAGGTCCAGGAGCCATGGGGTTAATAAGAAGTATAGTTCCCCTTAGAAAGCAGAATTCAATGCAGGTTCTGATGTTTGCCTATAGTATCCATTCTACTCCACTTCTTCCTTCCTACTTGAATGTTGTGGAATCAAGTGTCATAACCTATTTTACCTGCGAATTTGAATATATAAGCTTGTTTTAGTTATCCCAGCAATCTGGCCAGAAATTTAGTTAGGAATGGGCAATGGATCTAGTTCTATTTAACAAAAATAAGAGAAGTTCACTGGTAGGCTTCTTGGAGGAATTTTAATTGTTCTTAAGAAGAAGGAGACACAGGAGTATAATGGTGTCTTGACTGTTTCTCAATATTTCCATGTTTATCAGGATGAGATGCTAAGAATGCATTATATAAAATCATCTGGCTACCATCCTCCAGGGATAAGCCACTATAGGGAGGCAGACATAGCCAAGTCATAGATTTATAGAGCAGTGCATTCAGAGGTTACATTCACTCAATCCGCTACTCCTCCTCCAGAATCAACACTATATGAAATATTTTCTCATTTGTTAATCAGATCAGTTAGATTTTCTGTTGCTTGTAGTTTTTAAAAATCCCAAATAAACCTTCTCAAGCCATACAGAGTACAATCTTTCAGATTTCATCATCACATGGTAGTATTTATAATAACTTAATGTGGATATTCACTTAACCAGGTGGCTAAAAGAGAAAATCTGGTTCTTATAAGTTGTAGTTCTGAGTAAGAATATCTTAAAGCTTGAAATAAATGGAATTCTTTTTGAGATAAAATTTAGTGTGCATATTATGCAGATATGAGTGAAAGAGTGAACAGAAAGAGAGAAAAGGGAGGAGCAGATAGAAGGGAAAGGAAAGGAATAAAAGAGAAATGAAGAAAGTCATACTTACGTAAATACAAGCTTCCTTAAAATCCAGAACACTTTATCCAAATTAGAAAGAGGCCTTCCTGGTAGTATAGGGTTTAGTCTCAGCACTATCACTTCCAAGGCCTCAGTTCAATCATCAGCCAGGGAGCTAATCCACATGGCACAGCAGACCTCTCCTGCTTTGCCTGCTGCTCCCCTTAGCAGTGTATTTCAGTCAATCCCCCTTTTCTGCTCCCCACTCTCTCTGGTGAATCCTTTCATCCCCTCACCCCATACCTCTGGCCTACACCCTTGTTCTTCTATGCAAAAATAAAAAAATTACCAAATTAGAGAGGTGGAAAACATTATATGTAAACCTTATAAACACTTTATGTAATACACATTACCAGATGCCAGATATTTTGTGAATTTTAAGTGGTAACATTTTAAAGAATGAAAGTTTAATTAGTTATTCTGTACTGAAATGCTGGATTAAATGAAATTTTAAAAGTCATGGTTATTAAGGGAGATTCCAAAGTAGAGAGGTCAAGTCACATACTACCAAGATAATTTTAGGATTCACAGAGCCAGTATGAATTGAATAAAAGGTTTAAGTGAGTGCTTTTTTCCTTTAAAAATATCTTTTGATCCTAAAAGGCACTTCTGGCCACATTTCATAGTTAAACTGATGGTTGAGTTATCATGGTAACAGGATGGCTTTTTCATTAAACATAATACTTGTATGAATTTTAAACAAAATCTAAATTTAATTACAAAATACAAGAGTGTACAGACTAAAAAATGATGAACATAATTTCATCATTAAAATAATTAAAACTGCATTAGGCTGTTTGAAGCTGTGAACTATATCTCTTGCAAAAGAGATTATTACTTAGGAAGAAAGAAAATCCTTAGGACATTTTGGTGGGTCAGTTAGTTTGCTGGATAGTTACCTAAAGCATTGCCACATAAACACTCAAGCAAGCAAATTAGAATTCATGGTATGATATTGTGACAATGAAAAATCTTAATCTATTGATCAAAATGGTCAGTACTTAAAATTTGGGGGCTAATCTGTAATTATGCATATGTGTGTATTTTTACGCAATTTAACTATGTGTCCAATGAAAATTCTTACACTTCATGATTACTCTAGGTGCCTTTTTATTATCAGGCCAAAATTACTGTTTCAAAATTTGAAGTAAATGCCAAGTTTAGTTTTTTTCTCCTATTTTATCCATCTTCCCATTTGGTGTGTAAGCAATAAAATGCTAATGGTAATGGAGTGTGTGTATGTGTGTCTGTGTGTGTGTGTTTGTGTGTGTGTGTGTGTGTGTGTGTATGATCTCTTCTGAGATCATAGCCTGTTTTGAGGGCACCGAAGAATTTATCTTATAGGAGGGCTATTAACAGAGAACAAATTCAAATCCCATTAATGGTCTTGCTCAATTAGTGGCAGAAGTTCCAGAATGCATGGCATGCTGCCCTCAGTTAAACGGAAGCTGCTATTTTTCAAATTTGACTGGAGTTTAGCATGAACTAGAAAATTGTACAATAGCTTCATGATTATGGGCTAAGAAGGGACTCTTCAGCATAATATTATCACAAAACCAGTCCTAAACATGTTCACAATATATATGATGTTATATTAGAAAAAAAATAATAAATTAGCACTTTTTCTAAATCAAAATAGTTTCAGAAATATAAAAATGTCTTAAGACCCTTAGATTGAAAACAAAATCACATTAAATTACAGTTATCAAGGACTAATTCAGCTAGCTCTGATCAGTATTGCAAATGGGCTTCCACCATTATACACTTCTTAATTCAAATTTCAATATCATTTAATATTTTACCCTTTCTAAATCCTGAGCTAAATGTGTTGCATTTCACTTACTGTCATATCAACATTAAGTTCCATATTAATCATTCTTAGATTACAGAGGAGGAATCTGGAATTTACAAAGACTAAGGAAATTATTCAAAAGAATAAATGATAAAGACTCCTTTAAACCTAGCCCCAAATCCAGGCTCTTATTTATTTTGGCAGAACATTTCTCTTTCTACTTCACAACTAGATATTTGCAATAATTTTCTAAAATAATTCCTATCATGTATCTACAAACTACAATCAGATTATCATAAAAATGAATATTCTGAAACCTTAACTTGCTCCCTGTTGGCTACTGTTTTACATAAAACAATCACCTATATATCACTGTATTTCTCTTTGTATTGTCCCAAACTCTTGTCTGACCACCCTTCTGGTCTGATATATACTTGAGGCTGCCTAGACTGTTTCATATTCCCTAAGCATATTCATTCTCCCCTCATCCCCAGCTATAATTCTCTCTCTAGAATTCTGTCTTTTGGAACTATGCCTGCTTCAAGTTCTTCACAAATAAGGCTTCTTTCCCATTTTTTTTTTCTGATCCATTCACCTCTATCCTTTAGTCTCCTCCAACTTCTATACCTCACGTGTCACACTTTTCTTTGACTTTCCACCTGCCATGATGAGGCCAGTATTACTGCATCTCTAATTGAGTAATGTGATGTCTTGTCAAGTTGCGTACAGACACTTCAGATCTGTGCCCCACATGTTTCTATGACAATTTTTCCTATAGACCTATTCTGAAGTTTGTATAAGAAACTTGAAGTCCAACAAAATGAAAAGATAGTTCCTTTATAATAGTATTTGCATTGTTACTGGTTGGTTTCATTTGGTTTAGTTACTTTAAAAAAATCAGGAAAGAGTTAGCACTGCCAATAATTGCATAGGGAGTAAGATTCAATTCATTTTTTAAAAAAATGGTATTTGAGGGGGTGAAGAGAAAAAGTTCTAGACTGAATGTTGACTTCTAGTCTACACTTGAATAGTCACATTAATTGAAGAGACACATTAATTGTTTAATTAAGTAAACCTTATGATAGGTTTTCCAAACTGGGGCAGTTTTGAGAGAGAGAGAGCAAGCAGGGTGATAAGTTAATCGGGACACCTTAGAAAATGTTACTGCTATCCACCATCTCATGAACTACTTATATGATGTCAGACAAGTCATTTGATCTCTTTGGCACTCAATTTTGCTCCATAGAGGACAAGTTTGAACTAAACATTTGAGATTTCTTCTGGCAGTAAAGTTTGTGAAAACTGTAAAATATTTAATGTGCTATAAAGTAAATAATGGTATTGCAAATTTGGGATATTTTCTTTTTAGTTCTTTACCACATATTTTGCTTTTTTGGATTTAAATTCATTATTGGAATGCAGTATATGCTAAAGTCAAAGCATGGTTCTAGAAAATTATAAGATTAAGAAAATTTGTTGGAGTTAAGAATGAGATACTATTTCAGTGAGCTAGAAAGGGTTCATGAGCAATGAAAATGGAGTAATTAGTAACACCATCAACTGTTACAGATTAATAATAATTTTGAATATAATCTTCAAGCTTGAGAGAGGAGACATATGAGATACATTTTAGAAATGTCTAGAGAGCTTTGGTAGAAAAGAAATGGAAGCTGCTCTAGAGAAATGTGGATAGAAGTGGAGACGAGACGATGGTATTTGACTATTTGGGAAATTGTAAATGGAATTTAAATTTTGAAACTTCCTGGATAATTAACTTAAAGAATACTAAATATATGTTTTCTCTACTGTGTTTCATTTAAGTTAAATATTGTCTTGATTTGATTTTGTTGTTTTGTTTTCATTTAGAAACCTGAGTCGCTGCATCCCTTAAAATGGTGTTAGGGTTGTATACTCTGCTTTCACTAATGTCTAGAAGTTGTCTGCATTTCTAAAGCCACCTACAGATTATCTCAGCATCTTTATGTAGTATTCTTATACAGTCATCCTGTTACCTCATCCCAAATGCCAGGAAATAGCCTGACCAGATGCAGATAAAAATATTACACTCTGCTTTAATGCCATTATTTGAATTTCAAAAAAGAGGAAATGATCCTTAATTGTGGATTCAATTGTTATTTGCAGGTGCAAAAGGGAACTTTGGCTGCCTCATTTAATAACCTGTTCCACAAGTTCAAAGGTGAATTAAAAGGATAGTACAATTTAATAAATGCCCTTTTTAACTAGGTTTTGCCTAGAGAAGTTTATGAGTCCTTCAGGGAAGGAATAATTTATTATACTAGAAAAAGGAACTTCTGTTAGTTAATCACACGACATCAAAATGGTGTAAGCTTATTTGTATTTTTGCAGATATCCCTGCTTAATTTTTAAACTCTTGCCAAGAAAATGATTAAAGTTTGTTGTTACTCATGATCTGGGTTTGGAAGGCTTAAGTGTGTTTGAAATTTGCCTACTCCACACTTTTATTCAAATAATTTAGCTTCTGTGGAGAGGGATATTTTATTACTGTGGGAAGAAAAATAAAGAAACAAAGGGATTAAATTGAATACATTTCTTGGTTTCCTACATTAACTGATTTTGAGGTTATTTCTTCCTTCAGCTGTTGTACCAGGGAAAAAAAGCAATAAAAAAGTACATTTATATGATTGATTATATACCGGGATACATTCTTATGGTGGAGTTGTTTTCTTATCAGATTCTACAATTTCAGTAACCTGGTGTTATGTTGAACATTCCTATACATTTCAAAGATCTGATATAAATTGGAAGATAATCTTTTAGATGGAGAACATAATTTTGTCCCCATTTAAATAGGTTTGTCTTATACTTACTGTAAATTACTGTCATGCTCCATCTAGATACTGTAGTTTTGTTTTGGGTATAAGGTTTTCCTTTATCATTGAATCTGAACTGACTCTTTATATATAGACTGTGTATTTATATCCAAATGCAGCTTCAGGTACAATAATCAAAATGAAATACCAGTATGTGATTATGTTTTTATTTTATGTTATTTTTTTTTAAGATTTATTTTTATTTATACAAGAGCTGGGGTAGAGGCCAGATACGCAGGAGGGTGAGAGGATTCACCAGAGACAGAGAACAGAACAGGCAGACTGACAAAATACACTGCTGAGGGAAGCAGTGGGCGAGACAGAAGAGGTCTGCTGCCATGTGGGTTGCTCCAAGACTGGTGGGGATTGAACGGGCACTGCAGAGGCTGCAGACAGCTTCATAGCGCTGTGCTCAATTGCCTGTGCCACCAGGGAGGCCCTGATTATGTTTTTATAGGAGTTTTCTACAACCAGAGTTTAACTTCTTATTATCACCTCATATGTAGTAGTGGGGAAAAAAAAAGAGACCTTGTTACTTAACAACAGAAACAAATAGTAAACATTTTTTAATAATTTGTGGGATTTTAAAAAATTCCATATAGTTCTTTAAAAATTAAATACTACACAGCAAAGCCCACACCAGAACTGGAAGGTCAAAATATACATCTCCTTTATATTGCCATGATAGATTAGGATGGTGCTGTTGTGTATAGAATATTGAGAAGTGAAATTTTATTTCGGGGTCCCCGTTTGCTGGTCTGCAAGGAAGTTCAAAGTTCCTGAAAAGGCTAGAGTCAGAATTGGCTGGCTTATTCTATAAAGAAGTCATGCAAAAAAATCTATATGCCGAGAGAGAATGATATCTATGATATTTACATGTCTTTTGTTGACCAGGGCAGGACAGGAAGATCAAAACAATGAGTAGTCCAGTTGAACTTTAGAATAAAGTAAAAATCAAACTTTATGCTAAAGTTTAACTACCCTGATATTTTGTCTCCCTGGATGTATAGACAACAACAGACTGTCAGAACGAGGGAAGTTTGACACTTCAGAGCCTATATATGAAACCTAGAAATCTTTGTAAAATGTAATGCATTATTTAAAGAACTGTGCTGTTTGACATGAAAAACTGTTTTATTTCTCTTCTTTCCTAAGGTATATAATCTCACTCAAATGTGGTAATGGTAGAGCAGTTTTCTCATAGTAAAATCTTTTAGATTGTTCTTGGGTTCAGATCTTCACTTTGATTATTTAATAAACTTTAATCTAATTTTCAGTATTACTGAGACCATTATTTCAGCCCACAATATATACTGCATATACATACACATACACACACTTTAGCTCCTGTAAATTTCTATTTTGCCCTGAACTTTTTAAAGTATTTACACATACATCTTAATGTCAAGTTTCCTTATACTAGGTTCTCCGTAGACAAGATACTTAAATAAAAATCAACCGTAAAGAGTTAGTGAAGAGGCATCTACATAATCTGAGTTTCTAGTACATGATGAGATAATGATAACTATATCATAATAAGAATGTCAACTTATTGATTATATATGCCTTATTAAACATTATACCAAGCAATTTAACTGAATTTTAGTCCTCATAGAAAAAAAAAAATAAGATATGCATTATTACGGACTTTTTTACTGCTGAGGAAACTGAGATTTACAGTATTTAAATAATCCGTCTAGGGCCATGGAGCTAGAAAAAACTGAGTTGACTTGTAATTTGGCCTACCTAACATAAATTATCAAAAAATATCATATCAAATATATGAAAATTCTTTTGGGCCTGTTGCATAATTGTCTTCCTGACCATAACGAGTTCTTATAAATTTTGTTAAGTTTCTTAATACAAAGGAAACTGGGTATAATCAAAACTTACACAAAATTTAAGATTAAAATATTTTCTCACAGTACTTTTCATCTGATAAATAAACTTCATATTCTAGCTTAAGTGCTTTCAAAATCAGGAGGGGCGGAGCAACATGGCGGAGAGGAGACGCTGCGAGTAAGATCTCCCATTAAAAAAAGTTAATAGGGAGGAAAAGCGGCAGGTCCCAGTGAGAACTGGGACACGGAAGATAAACGGGTGACGCCAGCGAACTGCCCGAAGAAGAAAGTGGCCATAAAAGAGGACTAGAAGGGAGGGAAGCGCAGAACCCTGCTCCCCTCCCCCGCCCACAGAGGCGGCACTCTCCGACCCGCAGAGAGGAGGAAAACAACAAACTAAAACGACCAACAAGAAGAAACGACGCAGCAAGCGGGACTGTGAGTGGAAAGGAACTATTTCAGCCACCACACCCCGTGAACGGGAGCTGTGGGGAACCCCGCAGGATCCGCTGCGGAGGTGAGCGAACGGCTCCCGGCGCCATTGAAGAGAGACCCCGCCCCCGGGGAGGAGACCAGCACCAGCACACAGCCCCGGGCTGCACGGTAAGCTTGCGTGGAAAGGTGGCGCGCTGGAAAAACAGGCGCGGATCGCGGTCAGGATTGCGCGGAACAGCGGCGCGCTGGAAAACCAAGTGCAGATCGGGATCGCGCGCGGAAAAGCAGTGCAGTTGAAAAGCAAACGCGGATCCAGATCGCAGCTGCCCAGGTCCCTGCGCCTGCGACCTAGGCTTGCGGGGAGACGCGCGGAGGCCCTCACTGAGTGAGCAGGCCCAGGTGCCCAGGCACGGGAGCGGGATTCAAAAGGCGCCATTCCCGCGCCACTGAACTGGGCTACAGCCTGAGTCCTGGAACTGAGGGCTTTGGAACTGACACCCGGGGCACGAAACTAGGGGCGTGGGTTCCCCACGACGGTGGGGCACAAGGCAGACACAGCACCCCAAAGCCGTTGAGGCTTACCCTACCATTCCCGCTCTATTCCCTATCCCACGGGGTGGAAAATCAGCTCCCCAAGGACTCCAGGAGAGATCTCTGGCGCCACCTAGCGACTTGAAGCCAGCAGAGGCGCCTAAAGGAGCCAGTGGCCAGCTGGGGAGTTAGCCCATGCCGGGCCCCTTCCGACCAGTAGTCTGAGCCCACAGGGGGAGCGAGCACCCACAGCCGGGGCAGACCAGGCGTGCAGAAGAGTGTGCTTGAGACCGGACGCACAGGGAGTGTGTCCCACATCACCATCTTAGAACAGGGACATTTCTTCAGTAAAGACTACCTGCAGAAGGCTTCCTCAGGAGCCAGAGGTGAGCGGGGGAAGTTCGCCCACGCCAGACCCCCTCTGGCCTGCAGTCCAAGCCCAGAGGGGAGCAGGAACCCACCGCCGGGGCAGACCAGGCACACAGGGGAGTGTGTCCCCACATCGGCATTTTAGAACAGGGACCTTTCTCCAGTAAAGACTGCATGAAACTGACAGATGACTCCTAGAGGAACCAGAGGAGAGCAGAGAAGCTCACCCAAGATGCCGGCCAGTCCCAACTACACAGTGTCCCAACGCATACGGCAAATTAGAAAACAGACAGTAGGGAGGAGAAGAACCACACGCAACCTAGCAACTCCCCAGGGAAAAAGCACACCACAAAAAGAAAAGCAGCCCCCAGATTGCAACGACAGTAACTTGGAAGAACTTCTGAGCCTTCCAGAAAGAGAATTTAAAATTGCCGTGATTAAAAAACTGACAGAAGTCATAAAGGAAAACAATGATAAGGGAAAAATAATCAACGATCAGAAGAATGCAATTGAGTCTCTAGAGAGGGAAAACAATGGTCAGAAGAATGAAATTGAGTCCCTAAAGAGGGAAGTAAAAGAAATGCAGGCGATCAAAGAATTAATGGAAGAACTAAAGAATTCTGGGAAAAGCAATGAAAGCAGAATAGATGAAATGGAAGAACGAATAAGTAATCTTGAAGACACAGAAATAAAAAGAACCAAAACAGAAAAGGAAAGAGAAATACGAAGGAAAAAGAACGAAGAAAGACTTCGGGAACTATCTGACTCCATGAGGAAAGGAAATATAAGAGATATAGGAATACCAGAAGGAGAGGAGAGAGATGTAGGAACAGAGAAAATATTCAAAGAGATAATTGAAGAGAACTTCCCAAATGTGAAGAAGGAGCTGAAAATTGATATACAAGAAGCAAGAAGAACACCAAACTTCCACGACGAAAGGAAAAATACAGCAAGACACATAATAGTAAAGCTCCCAAGAATCCAGGACAAGGAAAAAATAATGAAGCTGGCAAGAGGGAAGAAACAGGTAACATTCAAAGGAAAGCCAATCAGGCTGACATCAGACTTCTCCGAAGAAACACTACGGGCAAGGAGAGAATGGAGGGACATAGTCAACAGACTCCAAGAAAACAGATGCCAACCAAGAATTCTCTATCACGCAAAGCTCTCCTTTCTCTTTGAAGAAAGAATATGGACCTTCCCAGATAAACAGAAACTCCGGAATTTCATTGCAACTAAACCCCCACTCCAAAAAATACTACAAGGAGAACCTCAGAGGGACGAATAACAATGAAAGAAGGCCAAAAAAAAAGTTATTAAAAGAATAAATAAATAAAATCAAAGGAAAGACAAACACAATGGCAAATACAGATGCTAACATATCAATATTAACTCTAAATGTAAATGGACTAAACTCTTCAATAAAAAGACACAGAGTTGCAGCCTGGATTAAGAAACAAAACCCAACCTTTTGCTGTCTCCAGGAAACACATTTAGCTACAAAAGATAAAAATAGGCTCAAAGTTAAAGGATGGAAAACAATCCTACAAGCAAATGGACCAAAAAAGAAAGCAGGAACAGCTATACTTATATCAGATAAAACAGATTTCAAACTCAAAAAGATAAAAAGAGACCCCAATGGTCACTACATTATGATCAAGGGGACAATACTTCAAGAAGAAATAACACTCATTAACATATACTCACCAAACGAAGGAGCACCAAAATATATAAGACAACTGTTATCCTCTCTGAAAACAGACATCAGAGAAAACACATACGTAGTGGGAGACTTCAACACACCACTATCAACAATGGATAGATCAACAAGACAAAAAATAAGTAAAGAAACCAAAGCTCTAAATAAGGACCTAGAGCAATTGGGCTTAACAGACATCTATAGAACACTAAACCCCAAAAAAACGGAGTACACATTTTTCTCAAGCGCACATGGATCATTCTCCAGGATCGATCACATACTGGGGCACAAGACAAACATCAACAGATACAACAAGATTGAAATCATATCAACCATCTTTTCTGACCATGAAGGCATCAAACTAGAAATAAACCATAAAAAGAAGGCAAGGAACTTTCCTACCTCATGGAGATTAAAAACCACACTACTGGAAGACCACTGGACTAATGAGGAGATCAAAGAAGAAATTAAAAAAATTTTGAATTGAATGACAAGGAGGACACCAATATCCTAAATGTATGGGATGCAGCAAAAGCAGTAATAAGAGGAAAATATATATAGCAATAGAAGCTCACATCAAGAAACAAGAAAGAACTCAAAGAAACAACCTAATCTCGAAGCTCAAAGATCTAGAAAAAGAACAACAAAAAAACCCCAAAACCAGTAGAAGAAAAGAAATAATAAAAACAAAAGCAGAAATAAATGAAATTGAAACTAAAAAAACAATCCAAAAGATCAATGAAACCAAGAGCTGGTTCTTTGAAAAAATCAATAAAATAGACAAACCCCTAGCTAGGCTCACAAAGGAAAAAAGGGAGAAAGCACAAATAAACAGGATCATCAATGAAAGAGGAGAAATCACAACGGACACAGCAGAAATCAAAAGAATAATCAGTAACTACTATGAACAGTTATATGGAAACAAGTTTAACAATCTAGAGGAGATGGACAAATTCCTACAACTCTACAATCACCCAAAGCTAGATAAAGAAGAAATAGAACACCTAAACAGACCAATTACAAGCAGCGAAATTGAAATGGTAATCAAAAACCTCCCCAAAAACAAAAGCCCAGGACCTGATGGATTTACAAATGAATTCTACCAAACATTCAGAGACAAATTAGTGCCTATCCTTCACAAACTCTTCCAAAAAATTGAGAAGGAAGGGACAATACCAAACACGTTCTATGAAGCCAACATTACACTAATACCAAAACCAAACAAGGACAACACAAAAAAGGAAAACTACAGGCCAATCTCCCTAATGAACACTGATGCAAAAATCCTCAATAAAATTTTAGCTATCAGAATCCAACAATGTATCCATAAGATAATTCACCACGACCAAGTAGGATTCATTCCAGGGACACAAGGATGGTTTAACATCCGAAAATCAATCAACGTTATCCAACACATCAACAAAAAGAAATATAAAAACCATATGATAATATCAATAGATGCTGAGAAAGCTTTCGACAAAGTGCAACACCCGTTCATGATAAAAGCCCTTGAAATTCTTGGGATACAAGGAACATACCTCAACATCATAAAGGCCATCTATGACAAGCCAACAGCCAGTATCATTCTCAATGGTGAAAAGCTAAAAGCAATTCCATTAAGATCTGGAACAAGACAAGGATGTCCACTCTCACCACTGCTTTTCAATATAATACTGGAAGTCCTAGCCAGAGCAATAAGACAAGAGAAAGACATCCAAGGAATCCAAATAGGAAAAGAAGAAGTCAAACTATCACTATTTGCAGATGATATGATAATATACATAGAGAACCCCAAAAAGTCCACAGAAAAACTAATTCAACTCATCAATCAGTTCAGTAAAGTGGCAGGATACAAAATCAACACGCAAAAGTCAGTAGCCTTCCTATACACAAACAATAAATCTGAAGAAGAAGAAATCAAAAAAACCATCCTTTTTTTTATTGAAACAAAAAAAATCAAATATTTGGGAATAAATCTAACAAAAGAGGTAAAGGACCTATACAAAGAAAACTATAAAACACTGTTAAAAGAAATAGAAGAAGACACAAAGAAATGGAAAGACATCCCCTGCTCATGGATTGGAAGAATAAACGTAATTAAAATGGCCATCCTTCCAAAAGCAATATACAGATTCAATGCTATTCCAATCAAAATTTCAATGTCATTCTTCAAAGAAATAGAACAATTATTGATGAAATTCATATGGAATCACAAAAAACCCCGAATAGCCAAAGCTCTCCTGAAAAAAAAAGAAGGGAATGGAGGCATCACACTCCCAGACTTCAAACTCGACTACAAAGCCATAATCATCAAAACTGCATGGTACTGGAACAAGAACAGACATACAGACCAATGGAATCGAATAGAAAATCCAGAAATAAACCCACAGATTTATGGTCAACTAATCTTTGACAAAGGAGCAAAGACTATGCATTGGAGCAAAGAAAGTTTGTTCAATAAATGGTGCTGGGAAAACTGGGTCGCTACATGCAAAAGAATGAAGCTTGACCACTACCTCACACCATACACAAAAATCAACTCAAAATGGATTAAAGAACTAGACATAAGACCTGAAACCATAAAATATATAGAAGGAAATATAGGCGAAACACTACGTGATTTGCACATCAAAGACATCTTTACAGACACATCACCCAAAGCAGTGATAGTGAAGGCGAAGATAAACAGCTGGGACTACATCAAATTAAAGAGCTTCTGCACAGCAAAAGAGACAATAACAAAAACAAAGAGAAACCCCACCAACTGGGAGAACATTTTTGCACCCAACACTAATGATAAAGGACTGATCACAAAAATCTGCAAAGAGCTGATGAGACTTAACAACAACAAAGAAAAGAATCCAGTCGAAAAATGGGCAGAAGAGCTAAAAAGAAACTTCTCTGAAGAGGAAATGCAAATGGCCAACAGGCATATGAAAAAATGTTCAACATCACTTGTCATCAGGGAAATGCAAATCAAAACTACCATGAGATACCATCTTACACCAGTGAGAATGGCACATATTAAAAAAACTAGCAACAACAAATGTTGGCGAGGGTGTGGAGAAAAAGGAACTCTTCTGCACTGTTGGTGGGAGTGCAAACTGGTCCAACCACTGTGGAGAGCTGTGTGGAGATTTCTGGACCTACTAAACATAGAGCTTCCATAGGATCCAGCAATTCCACTCCTAGGTATTTACCCAAAGGACACAGAAACATCCATTCCAAAGAACATCTGCACCCCTATGTTTATAGCAGCACTGTTTACAATAGCTAAGCTTTGGAAACAGCCCAAATGCCCCAAAATAGATGACTGGATCAAGAAGATGTGGTACATATATACCATGGAATATTACTCAGCATTCAAAAAAGATAAACACATGCAATTTGCAGCAACATGGATGGCATTGGAAGGGATCATGCTCAGCGAAATAAGCCAAAAAGAAAAAGAAAAATACCGGATGGTCTCACACATAGCAGGAATCTAGAAAACTTAAATAAGGGACCAGGAAAACGAATAACTATAAGAAAGTGAAAAGCAAAATCAACAAAAAACTACGAACCAGAGACACTTTTAGGGGGGCGGGGGTGGGAGGGGAGGGATTGGTGTCAGAATGGGGGGGCTGCAATTGTATGGGGAATATAAAAATAAAATTTATTATTAAAAAAAATAAAAAATAAAAAAAATAAAAATAAAAAATAAAAAAAAAGAAAAAAAAAAAAGAAAACACCAATTTTGCACTGACTTTACCAAAAAAAAAAAAAAAGTGCTTTCAAAATCAATCCTTCAGTTGGTCTTAAATAAAAAGATATGTATTTTTTTTACAATAAAACTAAAATATAATTCCTATCCAGTAAATCTACCTGAGAGAAGTTGTGAAAATAATACAGAGGCATGATTTTTTAAATTTAATATTTTAATGTTTTCTATATTTTATACATATTCAATACTCTTACTAGTTACAAGAGTTAAAAATATTCTATTCAGAAAGCTGTTTGTAAACAGATTGTTTATGTTAAATATCTGATGTTTGCACTGCTATTCAATATAAACATCTGGATTTTACCTCAAATACTTAAAAATTGTTGACACAGCAATTTCTGATAGTATAAGAGAGAAATTATATAAAAACAGTGAACTTGATATGAAAGAGAAGGTCTTAGGAGTAGGAGTCAGAAAAATGAGTGCAAATTGAGAAAAGAGGTACATAGATCTGGGTCAGAGAGAAAAGGTTAGGAAGATGAAGAGAAAAGTCTTGGAAGTTATGTAAAGGATGACTAAAAACGATGCTGATGCAGTCAGGGAAGAAGAGAGGGGAAGAGGATTATTCTGAAAGTTATTTATCCTTTAAAGACAGAGAAACAAAGTAAAGGGCCTTTTCTATCTAGAGGGAAAGACCAAAAGGGTATTTCTTATCCACCTTTCAATAAAAGAGTCAGAAAATCAAATCTAGTATGTGTGGGTCACTGGAACAATTCATCACTGTTCTTCAAAAACAATGGAATTAATACTAATACCTACTGAAGAGGGATGTTATAGAGCACTGATTTAATGCCTATAGCTAGGATGAGTAAATGCTGCCTGTTATTACCATTGTAATTATTTCAATACTTTTTCTTTTTCAAGTTTGTACTTTATGAAGGAAAAAAAAAATAGAGGGATAGAAAAATAGTAAAGGAAATATGGAACCATCCTGATTTGAGATATTTATGATATCCACTATGAAAACAGTTTTGTTTGTTTATTCTTCCAATGTAATATTTATGGGAAAATATATAGGACAAATCCTTTTGTAGTGTCACATTAAATTTTCAAGAGAAAATATAGCAGGATTGTCTCTGTATAGTGAAGTTTTAGAAATTTATACAATTAGAACTGAAGATGTTAACTAGGTAAATAATATAAAGAATCTATTCACTTTTCTCTGCTCTTTTCCTGGGATTATTTGAAGAACTTTTGGAAAGAGAATAATACTGAAGCTCAGAAAAACAAAATAATATCAAGGGCATAGAAGAATTGGATTCATCTTCTACATGGAAAACCTTTTTAAAAATGAACTAAACCTGTGAAAATATAGATGAAGACATTAGTAGTTTATTTCAAGAAGTCCTATAAGCTTACTTTCCAATAAGCAAAAAGTTATGAAGTGTATATTTGCAGTAAATTAGAGTACTAAAATGTTACTTGTCATCATAATATTTTGGTTTGTTGTAATGATGAGAAAACTAATCTCTTGCATTTGGAAAAGGACACTAATATTACTAGCTATTTGCCAAATATGATATTTTAAAATATCTGGTTTCATTCTTATCTTAAAATGATTATCATTAGGTCATTATCACATGCAAAGAGATACAGAAATATTAAATAAATGCTAGCTAGTTTATTGCATTTGGAACAAAATCTGTATTACTAATATCTAATCATTTTATATTCAGACAGCAAGGGATGTTCTGTTAAGTGAAAAACACAAATCAATCAATATGAAGACAATGTATATGCTATCAAATTATCCAGTGTAAGATAAGTTCTTAATTTTTATAAGCAAAATATCTTCAATTAGACATGCAATGTAATCAACAGGTCTCTTAATGTGTCATGGTTTTCCATAAGGTTCTTCCTTTTGTTTGTACAGCTGCTTTCTAGAAACCTGTATATCACATTTCCTTTACATTATTATCACTGATATTTTAAACCTAGTGACCATTTCCAAGAAGAAAGCTGTTTGCACAAATGTTTGATCTTGTGAAAACTTGATCCACTACTCATTATCATTGATAGTTTCAATTTTGGGGTAGTCAAGATGTTTGGAGTCTTCAACTGAAAAACAAAAAAATGTTTATGCAAATCTTAACAGAGAGAATAAAATATAGTATATTTTAATATGTAGTTTCTTCACTCATTATGATAGAAATACTATTTGATCTACAGATTGATTTATTGGGTTTGAAGACATAATTCAAATTTCAATCTCAAAGTCTACATTGGTTCCAAAGTAAAATTATAAGCCAGTAATGATATGAACTTAATACCAAACGATGTAATTGACTTTAAAGCATATATACTTCTAATAGAACACAATATTGGCAACAAGCAACCAATTAGCATAACACTGCGCTATTTGGTTCCTGCCTAAGGAATATACAGTCTGATTTTTTAGCCCCTTAAATCTCGCTTCTCTAGTTGACTATTTCTCTTGCTCATGAATTATGCCAGGATAAGATACATATTTTTTAGATCTAGATGCACGACTGCTCATCTGATTCCAACCTCATCTTTCCAAAGATCAGCACTTATGCCTCCTAGTGCCCTGTGTTACGCCATAATGAATTTTCTAATATTTTAGTTTCTTTCATGATTTTTGCCTTTTCCTAAGACAACCTTTCCCCAATTTTCAATGGTGAAATGATCTTCAAAAATCTAATTCATAGGCTAATTCCTTTTTGAGACTTTTCTAGACTATTTAACAGAGAAATTAACACTTCTCATAAAACTTTGACTATGAAAGTGTGAGGTGTTCTTGATTAGAAAACACACATACAAATATACTCCATTTACTTGACAGTAACATGGAAAAGAAAATTAAAGCTTTGCATTGTGCTTTTTTGTGGAACAAGTTGGTCTCCATGATTAATCAAGTCAATATTATCAGATATCATTTTCTAATTACTTTGGTGTCTGGCATCTTGTGGATTTGTTGCACTAATTTTGTTGGAGCCAGTGTTTATTTTATTCCACATATCACCAGTAAAATATGTTAAAAATATACACCTTGAATAAAATGATCATATTGGGTGGATCAGAGCCAATTTCTCATGTGTGATGAATTTTATAAGGCATATGACCAAGGAAAAATATTTGCAGTATTTGTGACAAAATGTAGATATTATTGTATAGTTAAGCATTGTATTTTAAGAATTTTTATGTTGATCTGTAATTTTCTTAATCTGATAATTTTTATTTGATTTTTGTGTAAGGATAAAGTTTTTTCATAGGATGAATTGGAAACTCTTAATTTTCTAGAAAAGTATGTGCAGTGTGAAGTTGACTGTTTGGTAGTCACCATAAAAAGCCATCAGACTTTGGTGGCATTTTTTTTTTTGTGGTAAGATTTTAAACTTGAATTCAATTGATTTAATAGCAATAGGGTTCATCAAGTGTTCTATTTTTCCTTAACCTTTGGAAATTTGTGCCTTTTGATAAATATGTCACCTTTATCTTAATTTCCTATACAATGGCATGGTATTATTCAGAGTATCACCTTATTGTCTTTTTTCAATATCTCAGTGACTCAGAAAAATATAATGTCACTGGTCTCATTCCCAGTATTTGTAATTTATCACCTTCTGTTTTTACCCCTGGTATGTCTGGCAGATGTTTTCAATTTTATTGATCTGAAAGAACCGATTTCTATCCTGCCTTTCTGTTTCTGTTGTTTTATTTTTTTCTTTCATTATATTATTTTCTTTCTTCTATTTAACTTTGGTTCAATGTGCTCTTCTTATTCTAGTTGCTTAAGGAGTCAACTAATTTAAATGGTTTTAGAATTTTCTTTCTCACATCATCAATGTTAAATACATCTTTTCCTAAATTCTGCTTCAGCAGAATCCCACACATTTGTATACAATATATTTTCATTTTCATTCATTGAAAAAGAATTTCTAATTATCTTTTGGTCTTATTTTTTTTTTTTTAAAGACCTATCTATTCACCTATAAAATCACGGTACAGTCAGTAGCATGGGAGGGTGAGAGGATTCACCAGAGCCAGAGCAGGGAACAGAACAGGCAGAATGACGAAACACACTGCTGAGGGGAGCAGCGGGCATGGCAGGAGAGGTCTGCGCACCATGTGGGACCCTCGCCAGCAGCAGGGGATCAAACCGGTGCTGCAGAGGCTGTGAGCAGCTTCACAGCCCAGCGCTCAACCGCTGCACCACCAGGGGAGGCCCTGGTCTTATTCTTTGATACATGTGTTGCTTCAAAGTATATTGCTTAATCTTAAATATATGGCTTATTTCACAAATATTTCTATTATTTATTAATAATGAAATTTCATTGGCAGGCAGGAACATACTGTGCATGAATTTAATCCATTTAACTTTATTAAGATTTGTAGTATGGTCTATAATATTTTGATGATTTTCCTTGAGCAATTGAAATTAGTATTTTGGAATAGGGTGTTCTATGAATATTGATAAGGTGGTAAGTAATGTTTTTCAAATCTCATATAGCCTTATTGATATTTCTGGTAGTTTTTTAACCCATTGATGAAAAAGTTACTGCAATTTTCAATTATTTTTTTTTTATTTATTAGAATTGTGTTTTGAAAAGGAAGGGGAGTGAAGGAGCAAGGAGCTTTGGACAGGGAAGTGAAGCATAAAAAAGAACAGATATTCAAACCATTTTAAAGAGCATTTCTTTGATTAGTAGACATTTTTTTTCTCTAAAAATTTTTAAGTAATTACTTTTGTAATAATATGTTTTGTTTTTATTGATTTCTTAGAGTTAACTGTATATAAAGTGTTATCATATGTCTTGTTAAGTGTTTATATTTAGGAAAATTTTTGAGCCACACATATTAATTAATAAAGAATGACATTGCTGAATTTCTGAATTGTAATATTTTACTGATTCTGTTGGATTTTCTATATTCTAAATTGGGTTTTCAGTTATATATTATTCGTAGGGTATAATTTAATTTCTGCCTTTCTGTATATATATATTTTTTTCTGTTTCTTTACTTTGTTGACCATTTATTCCTAAATTAATATTAAACTGTAATATGAGTAGTGCATGTGTTTGTCTAATGCCAGTCCATAATGAGACTCAGTACCCATTCACTGATTTGATTTTGCTTTCAAATAAATTTATTTCTTTAGGTTTTTTTTTTTAGTACTTTTCTGGGTTTTATGAGGAATAGAGATTGAATTTTATAATATGACTTTTTAAAAAGAATCTGCTAAGATTTGTGAATTAAAATCATGACATTGTGATGTTTCTTAGTAATGAATCATTGTGTCATTGGAATAAGAAAGTTGAGGGGCAATTACTTTATTGTAATATTAAATGTTTTATTTTATTTAGACATTTTATGTATGAAATAGTGGCATTGTTTTATTATTTTCTCTTTAATTTTGAATTACTTTGTCATGTTTTTATCAGTATTTCATAGCATAATTTAACAGAACAAATTTGTAAGTTTTACTTATTTGTCATATCCTAAAAAAGTTCATGGTCTCCCTGGTGGTGCAGGGGGTTGAGCACAGCACTGTAATACTGTTGCAGCTCTGCAGCACACATTCGATCCCCAGCCAGGCAGGGAGCTACCCACATGGTGCAGTGGACCTCTCCTGTTGTGCCTGCTGCTCACTTCAGCAGTGTAATTCAGCCAGTCTGCCTGTTCTGTTCCCCACTCTGTCTCTGGTGAATGCTTTCACCGCCACCACCACACCCTCCCCTGTCCCTGCACCTATGGCCTGTACTCCAGTTCTTGTGAAGAAAAAAAAAAGTTCATACAACATTTGGAATAACTCTTCATTGAAGGCTTGAAAGAAAATTTGGGTACAGAGATAAATTGTGAGCTAATTCTTTCATAAATGTTACTCACTTTCTTCAATAGTTATAGCTTCATTCAAATTTCTACTACTAAAGACACACCACAAAAAAGAAAAAACCACCCACCAGCTTGCAACTACAGTGACTTGGAAGAACTTCTGAGCCTTCCAGAAAAGAACTTAAAATTGCCGTGATGAAAAAACTGATGGAAGTCATTAAGGAAAACAACGCTTAGAAGAATGAAATTGAGTCCCTAAAGAGGGAAGTAAAAGAAATGCAGGAGATCAAAGAATTAATGGAGGCACTAAAGAACTCTGGGAAAAGCAATGAAAGCAGAATAGATGAAATGGAAGAACGAATAAGTACTCTTGAAGACACAGAAATAAAAAGAACCAAAACAGAAAAAGAAAGAGAAGTATGAAGGGAAAAGACTGAAGAAAGACTCAGGGAACTATCTGACTCCATGAGGAAAGGAAATATGAGTTATAGGCATCCCAGAAGGAGAGGAGAGAGATGTAGGAACAGAGAAAATATTCAAGGAAATAATTGAAGAGAACTTCCCAAACGTGAAGAAGGAGCTGAAAATTGATATACAAGAAGCAAGAACACCAAGCTTCCATGACAAAAGGAAAAATACAGCAAGACACATAATAGTAAAGCTCCCAAGAATCCAGGACAAGGAAAAAATAATGAAGCTGACAAGAGGGAAGAAACAGATAACTTTCAAAGGAAAACCAATCGGACTGACATCAGACTTCTCCAAAGAAACACAACGGGCAAGGAGAGAGTAGAGGGACATAGTCCAACAGACTCCAAGAAAACAGATGCCAACCAAGAATACTCTATACCACAAAGCTCTCCTTCCTCTATGAAGAAAGAATAAGGACCTTCCCAGACAAACAGAACTCTGGAATTTCATTACGACTAAACCCCCACTCCAAAAAATACTACAAGGAGTCCTAAAGCCAGAACCTCAGAGGGATGAATAACAATGAAAGAAGGCAAAAAAGTTATTAAAAGAACAAATAAATAAAATCAAAGGAAAGACAAACACAATGGCAAATACAGATGCTAACATATCAATATTAACTCTAAATGTAAATGGACTAAACTCTTCAATAAAAAGACACAGAGTCGCAGGCTGGATTAAGAAACAAAACCCAACCTTTTGCTGTCTCCAAGAAACATATTTAGCTACAAAAGATAAAAATAGACTCAAAGTTAAAGGATGGAAAACAATCCTACAAGCAAATGGACCAAAAAAGAAAGCAGGAACAGCTATACTTATATCAGATAAAACAGATTTCAAACTCAAAAAGGTAAAAAGAGACCCCACAATGTATCCATAAGATAATTCACCACGACCAAGTAGGATTCATTCCAGGGACACAAGGATGGTTCAACATCCGAAAATCGGTCAACGTTATCCAACACATCAACAAAAAGAAATATAAAAACCATATGATAATATCAATAGATGCTGAGAAAGCTTTCGACAAAGTGTAACACATGTTCATGATAAAAGCCCTTGAAATTCTTGGGATACAAGGAACATACCTCAACATCATAAAGGCCATATATGACAAGCCAATAGCCAGTATCATTCTCAATGGTGAAAAGCTGAAAACATTTCCATTAAGATCTGGAACAAGACAAGGATGTCCACTCTCACCACTGCTTTTCAATATAATACTGGAAGTCCTAGCCAGAGCAATAAGACAAAGACATCCAAGGAATCCAAATAGGAAAAGAAGAAGTCAAACTATCACTATTTGCAGATGATATGATAATATACATAGAGAACCCTAAAAACTCCACAGAAAAACTAATTCAACTCATCAATCAGTTCAGTAAAGTGGCAGGATACAAAATCAACACGCAAAAGTCAGTAGCCTTCCAATACACAAACAATAAATCTGATGAAGAAGTCAAGAAAACCATCCCTTTTATTATCAAAACAAAAAAAAATCAAATGCTTGGGAATAAATCTAACAAAAGAGGTAAAGGACCTATACAAATAAAACTATAAAACACTGTTAAAAGAAATAGAAGAAGACACAAAAAAATGCAAAGACATCCCCTGCTCATGGATTGGAAGAATAAATATCATTAAAATGGCCATCCTACCAAAGGCAATATACAGATTCAATGCTATTCCAATAAAAATTTCAGTGTCATTCTTCAAAGAAATAGAACAATTATTGATAAAATTCATATGGAATCACCCAAAACCCCAAACAGCCAAAGCTCTCCTGATAAAAAAAGAAGGGAATGGAGGCATCACACTCCCAGACTTCAAACTCTACTACAAAGCCATAATCATCAAAACTGCAGGGTATTGGAACAAGAACAGACACACAGACCAATGGAATTGAATAGAAAATCCAGAAATAAACCCACAGATTTATGGTCAACTAATCTTTGACAAAGGAGCAAAGAATATGCACTGGAGCAAAGAAAGTTTGTTCAATAAATGGTGGTGGGAAAACTGGGTCGCTACATGCAAAAGAATGAAGCTTGACTACTACCGCACACTATGCACAAAAACCAACTCAAAATGGATTAAAGATCTAGACATAAGACCTGAAACCATAAAATACACAGAAAGAAATATAGGGAAAACACTACATGATATGCACATCAAAGACATCTTACAGACACATCACCCAAAGCAGTGATAGTGAAGGCAAAGATAAACAGCTGGGACTACATCAAATTAAAGAGCTTCTGCACAGCAAAAGTCACAATAACAAAAACAAAGTGAAACCCCACCGACTGGGAGAACATTTTTGCACACAACACTAATGATAAAGGACTGATCACAAAAATCTACAAAGAGCTGATGAGACTCAACAACAACAAAGAAAATAATCCAGTCAAAAAATGGGCAGAAGAGCTAAAAAGAAACTTCTCTGAAGAGGAAATGCAAATGGCCAACAGGCATATGAAAAAATGTTCAACATCACTTGTAATCAGGGAAATGCAAATCAAAACTACAATGAGATACCATCTTACACCAGTGAGAATGGCACATAACAAAAAAACTGGCAACAACAAATGTTGGCGGGGTTGTGGAGAAAAAGGAACTCTCCTGCACTGTTGGTGGGAGTGCAAACTGGTCCAGCCCCTATGGAGAGCTGTGTGGAGATTTCTGGACCTACTAAACATAGAGCTTCCCTATGATCCAGCAATTCCACTCCTAGGTATTTACCCAAAGGACATAGAAACATCAATTCCAAAGAACACCTGCACCCCTATGTTTATAGCAGCACTATTTACAATAGCTAAGCTTTGGGAACAACCGAAATGCCCAAAAATAGATGACTGGATCAAGAAGATGTGGTACATATACACGATGGAATAATACTCAGCATTCAAAAAAGATAAACACATGCAACTTGCAGCAACATTCATGGAGCTGGAAGGGATCATGCTCAGCCAAATAAAAGCCAGAAAGAAAAAGAAAAATACCGGATGGTCTGACTCATAGCAGGAATCTAGAAAACTTAAATAAGGGACCAGGAAAAAGAATAACTATAAGGAAGAAAATATTAAAATCAACAAACAACTATGAACCAGAGACACTCTATGGGGGTGGGGGTGGGGAAAGGAGGGCTTGGGGTCAAAATAAGGGGGTTGTAATTGTATTGGGAATATAAAAATAAAATAAAAAAAAATTTCTACTACTTCTCAAGTTATCTTTAATATTTATATGCTTTAGCAAAATATATTCTTTAAAATGGGATGCCATTTGCTGAATAATTTTGAAAGTGGGAAAAATTCATAAATATTATTTTACTCTGGTTTTTGCCTTAAATAGATTCTTGTTAGTTCCATTTGTTTTGAATTCTTTTTCATATGATAGCAGGATTTCCACATTACATTCTTTCTTTCTTTTTTTTTTTTTTTTCAGGCTTTCATTGCATCTGTGTGCCAGATCTTTGGTTCATCCTTTAATGTTTCACCTTTCAGTGTAATTTTGTTTCAGATGTGTCTTTTCAAATCAACATCAAGTCATATAGTTTTAAACTTTTTCTTGAAGTTTGGAAACATACAAAAATACATATAGCATAAGTGTTAGAGACCAATTATCACAAAGTGAAGTCACCCATACACTTATCATCCAGGTCAAGAAACAGAACATAACCATCATCCCAAAAGTTTTATTTCCCTCCTAATCTCTATCTGCCCCAATATATTATTATCTTGAGCAATATATTATTATCTTACCTCAGAGAAATAAGAGCAAAAGAAAAAAGTTTAGTGAAAACTGGGGAGAGAAATGATAATGACTGGGGGAAATCTGAGTAGAGAAAAATAAAGGACATGAATGCATACAGTTTCAAAAGCTGTAATAGTGATAAATATCAACAAGACTGAAAGTACTCAATAGACTTTCAAATAAGGCTATGTGCTTTTGGGATTAAGCTAAAAGGAGAAAGGTGATTGAATCTAAATTGTAAACCAACATTTCAGAAGAACTTCCCTTTTACTTTTCTCCAAGATTTTCTTATTTCATCTAACAACATATTACAATTTTTTTCCACTAAAACAATCATTAAAAGAGTACCAAATATAGGACCTTCCTGGTGGCCTAGAGGTTAAGTCTCAGCACTATCATGCTGTCATTGCTATGGCCTGAATTTGATCCCTGGCCAGGAAGCTAACCCACATATGGTGCAACAGACCTCTCCTATCTTGCCCACTGCTCCCCTCAGCAGTGTATTTCAGTACATCTACCCGTTTTGCTCCACAGTTTGTCTCTGATGAATTCTTTCATCCCCCACACCTCTGGTCTACACTCCAGTTCTTCTGTGCATAAATAAAGAAATCTTTAAAAAAGAGTACCAAAATAACTGTAACCTTTTACTGAGCATCTATTAGGCCCTAGGCACTATTACAGATTATATAGTATTATTCAGTCTTTATCCTGATAAACTGGGGTTTGAAAAATTTAATTCAAAAGTTACACACTGAGTTAAGTTTTTAAATTTTAATATAAACCACAAGTTCTTTGAAAAGTTAATAGCACTGAACTCTATTCACTTTCTTATTAACAGGCATTATTTCCTCAAGAGGGAAAATAAAAACCCTGGGAAATTAAAGAAAAGATAGAGGAGAATATCAAATGGTGACAATTTTTATCAACCTCATCTACACCTTAATTTTGAGACATCCTCTGTTTGGGAATTAAGAGAGGTTACAAGATAGAAGTTAGAAGCAACCAAGCACTTTTTATTTAAAGTATCTCTTGTCCATGGAATCCAGCTAAAAGACTCTATGAATTACTAAAACATCCCACAAGCCAACTGCTTTCAAAAAGACTTCTATCACTAGTAAAAGATGGTGCCATTAGCATGTTATGATAAACACTTTGTGCCATTAGAACACTCTTACCAACTGAACACAACCAACTCTTTAACACATCAGTACACAGGTAAAAAGCTAAATCAGTCTAATAACCAACCTGTGATCAGAGTGAAATCCCGTAATAATCAGCTTGCTGAACCCACGTTACATGCTACACAGAAGGTACAGTGGTCCTCGGTATTGCCATCTGCCAAGTCTGAGGACACAGTTTCGCAGGGCCTCTCTAACAGGGTTCTGAAATCTAGGTCCCTCTCTAGGTGTCAGGCCACTCCTTCACTCCATCAGAGAACTTCATTGCAACAGAAGCAGAGAGCCCCGGGCTCACCGTTGTGCCACTCCAAATCTCAGAAAACATCTTCATTGGACCTCAACAAAAAGGCGTCATCATCACTGGAGTTCAAACAAACAGTCTCAAACTCACAATTACCAGGCTCCACAGCTCGAACTTCACCGTCCCAACACCTTTGCTGGACATCACCTTCACTGAAGTCTAATCAAAGAATCACAGGTTCATCATCATCTACCTTCAAACATCAAGAAAAACCTCCCTTAGATAACCTCTGTACAAGATCATCTTTGGGATCTACTAAAAAAACCTTTAATGCACCCTTACCTCAGTCAAAGCCTCAGAAAACAACTTCCTTGGACAGCTTTCCAGCACCCTTAATAGAGCGCAATCCAGCATATTTGAGCACAGCATCATTCAAATCTATGCCTCAAACAAATGACTTCTTTCAGACTTCGTTTTCATTGGAACCCAGTCAAAAGGCTTTGGGCTCACCACAACCTGACCCCAGACCTCAAAAAGTATCTGTATTGGGCTCTGATTCATGTTTTCTAAGCTTACCACTGTCCCCGTCAAAACGAAGACAGTCCTCTTTACCACATTCTGTCCATCAGACTCAGAGTTTGCCATTGTTCCGACCCAAATCTCAGTCACTGCTTACACTTGATCGTGACCTCAGGACCCTTAGTTCATCAGTTTGTCATGTCAAGTTTCAGAATACCGCTTCACCAAATGACAAACACAGAGCCTTGTCTTCACCCCAACCCAAAACTAACATCTCAGGTCACTCACTCTCAGGCTCCAAATATACCATCAGGAACATAGCTGCTTCAAAATACGCCTCTAGACTCCAGAGTAAAATCAGCTTTGATCGCTGTGCAAAGACAGAATCACATAAAGAAATTCCATGGACTATTGATTATATGTATCCGTGCGTTGTTAAAGGTGGAACTCTCCCTGATGATGTTATAAATAAAATTGTCAGTTCTGTCTCCAAGACCAGAATTCAGAAGGATCTCTCTAGGCAGATTGTCTTTCGAAGAATGAGGGGAAGGCCAAATCCTCATCCTGGTCCCCGCCTTTCATCAAATTATATGGTTTGTTTAACTTGTGCTTCCTGCGTAACTCAATGTCACCATCTTACAGGAAGGAAAGATCCTCGTGGTGCGACACTATTTGTCATACCATCTCCTGAGGTCAATTCTGAGGGGGAAATACAGGTGAAAATAATTCTTATTCTTTCTCTACCAGAGACTTCTTGCTCATCTTGTCTTCCATTCTCTGTGAAAGAAAATCAGCCTGATGAAACCCTTGAAGACAACCTTGAAGGAATGGAGAAGATATCACAATTTTTTCCTGCATCTGAAACTGATGTCATTACTACGAAGAAAAAGTGGCCGACAGTAGCCCCTGAAAACAGAGATATAAACCAACAGTCCAAGGCTGTTGACTGGCTGCTTTATGTTAAGAAAAGTAGTGCTTCTCCATCAGAGTCTCTGCTCCCCTCCGCCGCCTCCTCCAAATCTTCCTCCTCGTCGTCTTCGTCATCATCTTCCTCCTCCTCTTCTTCCAAAGCACCCTCCCCACCCCTTCCTCCCAAAGAGTCTACCACATCTAACGTCTCAGGTTGTGTGTTTTCTAAGGTAATTACTTACCACCGGTTGCCTCCAGGGGTCTCCTGGCTTGAGTTTGTAAGTAGTAAAAATCACCAGCTACTTCCTAGAAAACCACATCTTAGTCAATTATCACCTCCCAAAACAATGCCTAAGAGGAATAGCACCGTAGTAAGAGGGGCAAAAGGATCAAAGATACTGTTCAAAATTTTCCAGGCAAAGTTTCAAAATGAGAGAAATTTTCATTAAATTAACTTCTTGGTTTCTTTGGAAATGATGACCTTGTAGTTCTTTGAGAATAGGTTTTATTTCCTATCATGCTTATTGAAATTCTGAGCAATAACTAGTGTGAATTTGTACTTAGCTGATGAAACACCTAGTGAAGGAAACTATTACTCCTAGGTCTACATTCCAGTGAAGGAATAGACTATAATTTTCTAGAAATCAAAAGTAAAAAAACATGTTTTCAACTAACTGTCTGGCTTATAATAGCCACTGTATAATCATAGTTAAATGAATTTATTATAATTGGCCATTGAGTGCAAATATCTGTCTTGCTCTGAACAGTATCTAATTCATTGTTATTCTCCTTCCTTGTAAGACATGATGATGGCAGTATTCTTAAACCAATTTATACTAATGTTTCCCAATCTCTAGTGAAAATTCAGATTATGTTCAACAGGTAAGAATTTATATAGTGATGCATTCTTCCAGTTATGCATTCCTAGGGAAAATTCCTCTATGCTAGGATCCCACACACTGAAATCCAAGAATTTGTTGGACCTTAGCTAGCAAATCTAAGGAGAGAATCACTAAATGGTACAGATAGCCCTACCTCATGTAAACTGTGCCAGTATTTAATTATGGGCTCTAAAGTAACTTGTTCATCACTTCTATCTATACAACAAAAAATGGGCTAATAAAAACGTTAAAACAATGTTTTTGTTCCACTGGGTCTACTAGTAGTGGGGACAGATGGGAGTTGTATTATCTGCTCACCTTAAGTGACCATTTCTATCCCCAAAGCTGTTATAGTATTTCTTGAAAAGACTGATGACTCACAATTCTGCTTCACCACCCTCATCTGTATGATCGCCAGCTGACACACTCTACATATCCTATTTAGAACATTGAACAGGCATCTCAAACTCAGTGTGAGAAGACCGGAATGGATCATCCTATATTTACAATTTGAATCTTAACATTTACCATCTTATGCTCCCTGTATCACTGTTTCAGTGAATGTACCACTAGTCACCATGAAGTCATGTTTGATTGTTTTCCTCATTACCTGCTCTGCTCCAAGCTCATGGGTTCTAAGCCCTTTAAATCTCCAGCACCCAACTTTTTTCACCAAAACTTTGCCACTATCCTGGTTATGACCGGAGCCATTAGTCACCTGGATTACTGCAATACTGAAGCATGCACTTTAACTTTTGAAAGCATTTATGAGACACACATTATCAAATGTGTGTATATAAATATAAATTTATATGTATATATAAATATAAATATAAACCAACAGTTTTGCTGTCAAGAAACATCTTCTCATCTACACATTTTTATCCTGTAGTACTCTGTTTTGTTTTGATATCATCTGGGAAGTCTGTTTCTGATCCACTGGCAAAGGTGTCAGTTGGCCTTCTATTTCTATATATTCTGTACAGAACTTTGTAGTGCTCAAACATATTATCATACAAACATTTCTTGTCTTTACTCACTAAACTAAAAACTCTTTTTCAACATTTTATTTCTGTTTTGTTTTAATCTAGTCCTTAGAATAGAGTCCATAACCTAAAATATGTGTTGATATTGACTTAACACTATCAAGGCTCTTTATCTGTTTTAATTCTCTGAAATACATAATGTTTCCCCTAAGATTAATATCAGATTGTTTATTATGACTAGTCTGCTGAGAACATATATAAAAATGTTACTGATGACAGCAGTTAGCCTTGTCCTATTTCTGATGTTAAAAGTGTTGCTTTCTAATATTTCTGTATTTAATATATTGTTGGCTGATTATAGCTGACTGGTGATGATGAGAAAGAATTTATATATGTTATAATATGTTCAAGACTTTCTCCAAACCATTTATTAAACCCTTGACACATGCTTTATTCATCCCAAACTTCTCTCTTCTGACATGTGTCACTTTCATAACTGCTTGTTTAATATGTTCTCTATAGGACTAAACTCCACGAGTAGAGTCCTGTGTCTATCATGTTTATCGCTAATTCTTCAGGACGTAGTGATACCTGCCACATAATAGGTATTCAATAAATATTTATGGAATTAAATTAAACTGACTTTTTCAACTGATTTTTATTTATTCTAATTTTTACTTGTTTAATTTTCCATCTTTTAGCTTGTTTTCAAAACTTTGTCTCTATGTAGTTTCCTTTCGCTTCTCTTTTTCCCCCCATAATTCAGTTACTTTTAACTCTGCATTGGCAGTTATTTATTCTGTTCTTAATGCTAAGTTTCTTCTTTCAAAGCTTTTTCAAAAGAATTATTTAATGTTTTCAGATTTGAAAATAAAATTGCATGGAAATTATGGAGGAAAATGCATGGAAATGAATATCCAACTCTTCCAGTTTCTACTAGGATGTCCACAGAATTCCAGAGTAGTGGCTAACATGTGTTGTGCCAGAAAGTTCAAGAGACTTCTGCCAGAAGAGATTAGATTTAAAAAGGGCAGGGGATTTAGAATTCACTATAATTCAAGAAAAGAGCACCTGAAAAATAATAGAATATTATTAATAGCATCTCATTAACACCCTTTTCCTTAATTGGACAGGGGCTGGACATGAGAACAGACTACATAGCTATTGGGAGAAAGTGGATCCTATGAGCTTTCTCATATTTTGACCAAACTAATTCATGTGAAGTGCTACGACATAACTGACTGGTAATTTGACAATATTAAAATCTTAATATACTTAACCATTTTCCCTGTGTTCATCTTGCTTGGAATATATTTTATTTTTTAAAGATTTATTGATTGATTGATTGATTGATTGATTGATACATACATATATACAAGCACTGGGTACAGTCAGAAGCACGGGAGGGTGAGAGAATTCACCAGAGCCACAGCGGGGAGCAGAGCAGGCAGAAGGACCGAAGTACACTGCTGAGGGGAGCAGCGGGCGGCAGGAGAGGTCTGCGCGCCATGTGGGACCCTCCTCCGGTGGCTGGGGAGCAGCCGGGAATCGAACCGACGCTGCAGAGGCTGCGAGCAGCTTTGCAACCCAGCGCTCAACCGCTGCGCCACCAGGGAGGCCCGCTTGGAATATATTTTAATGGAATCATCACGTCTCTTTAGAGTTATGTAAACAAGCCTCGTATTTATTTATTATGGAGATTTGAAAATATCTAGGTGTTCATTTTATAGAAAATGTCTACAAGCACTATGATCTACTTGTGTGATGCTTTTTCTGGTGAAAAAAATTTGGTTTCTAACATAGCACCTGTATTTATTTTAGAACTACAATTCTTAGGAAAATATCTTGCTTGGAACCATTGGGCATGAATAGTAACCCTGAGCATGTGTTGGAAGAAGGAAGTGAAACACAAAAAAGCACTCTAAGTTTTAAACAGGACTGTCTCTGAGAGAGAGCAAAATTCTGAGAGAACGCAAAAGGAGAGATGTCATTTGTGACCTGTCATTACTGAAAACATAGATTATAAGATTATATACAGTGACCTTATGAATATAATAAATGGAAATATAAATGAAAAAAATTATGCTTGTACATATGAAATTATGCTTGTACATATGAAGTTGTGCATATGTATATGATTTATATAAAATCTATTTCACTTGAATGAGAAAGATGTAGTGACTAAGTAAATATTGAAATGTTGAATAAAGGTGGTTATTAGAGGGAAATAGTTATAATGGAATGTCCAGGAAATGAATATTTTTTCCATTTTTTAATATTTTCAAAACTTCAGTGAGAATTAATTATAATCAACAATTTAAAACAATGTTTTAAAAGTGAAAAATGAAACTTCTGCCTCCCATATTTTACATGATTTATTGATATTTTTAACCACATAGTAAGTGACTTCCTTGATCCTTGTATTTGCTGGCAAAATTCACATCACCTATAATAACTATACTGTTATTAACTAATGGATAGATACATTTAGGCAGAGTAATGATAGGTTCACCATTTTTGGGTTCAGAAACTCTCTATGATTGTCTCTGTCCTCCCTCCTTTTTTCTCTCTACTTTTCTCTCATTAAAAATGAAAAATTCAGGACCTCCCTGGTGGTGAAAGGGGTTAAGCACAGCGCTATGAAGCAGTCAGCAGCCTCTGCAGCATGAGTTCGAACCCTGGCCAGCCAGGGAGAAACACACATGGCAAAGCAGACCTTTCGTGTCTTGCCCACTGCTCCCCTCAGCAGTGTATTTCAGTCAGTCTGCCTGTTCTGTTCCCCACTCTGTCTCTGGTGAATCCTCTCACCCCCCGCATCTATGGCCTACACCCCAGTTCTTGTGTGCATCATTAAATAAATCTTTAAAAAAATGAAAAATTCAAAAGTTAGGAGATATAATATCTTTCTTGGATGCCACTTCAAAGAGAGAACTGCTAGTAATAATTTGGTATATCATTCCAAATTGACAGGTGCTATTCTATTCCTCCAACTTTTAAAAATACCACTGGTATCATTATATTCATTTTGATGTTACCTGCTCATATTATAGTTTTATATTTTTATTGTAAAACTTTTGCAAGTTGTAATAGTCCAGCCAACACTAAATATGTTGTATGAATCCAATATTTCCTTCTTAAAAGATGATGCTTCAAAGATTTTAATAAGTCCATATTTTGTGTATATAGGCAAATGTAAACATGCTGCATTAGTTCTAAAAAATAGGTGACAGTGTACACTATACCTAAAGGGCATACCTCCTAATTGCTAATTGGCCTTGATACCATATAGATTAAACTTGTTCTTTTAGTCAATCACTAGGAAAAATCCATAACTCAAGCTGTTACCCGTCTTGGTTAACGCGCTCATTTGAGTAGGACACTGCTCTTTTTGTCATCCTCTTTACCCCTGCCTGAATACCTAAACCCTTTCCCTAAGCTTTATGGGATAGTTTATCTTCAGCAAAATTTCCTGTATCACAACCTCAGCCTTTCTCTGATTATTTCCTTTCCAGTAAGCTAACTGGTTAATATCTAGGTATCTCCTCAAGATGCTGCATCCCTCAAATTTTACTTCAATATGCCTTTCCCCACTCTTTTTGAAGTAGGGAGTTTTGGTCCTGGAGTCTCACAGCTTTCCAACCCCTAACTCCTCACTCAGATTTAAATGTCATGTCATTTTTGGTGTCCTTCCTTATTCCTACTCCAGTTGGGATTTTCCTATGCTGCTACACTGCAGTCACCGCTGACAAGACACTACAGCCCTTTGTGTTGCTAAATATAATTTGCAATTCTCGATGTTCATCTCAGTTAAATTTTCAGCAGAATTTATTAGTTCATCCTTCCTAACATAATCTTCCTTGCACCCATTCACAGTACCAGATGATCCTGGTTTTTTTTTCCTAAGTCTTATTTGTTAACTTCCCTATTTATTACACTAATGCCTAACTACCACAATGTCTCAATATTCAATCCTTGGAACTCTTCTATCTATCCTTATTTTCACAGGGTGGCTTTTATTTTAATTTTTTTAAAGATATATTTTTTATTTATGCAAGTGCTAGGGTACACGCCAGATGTGCGGGAGGGTGAGAGGATTCACCAGAGACAGAGTGGGGAACAGAACAGGCAGATTGACCGAAGTACACTGCTCAGGGGAGCTGTGGGCGAGACAAGAGAGGTCTGCAGCACCATGTGGGATTCTCGCTGGCTGCTGGGATCAAACCTGCACTGCGGAGGCTGCGAACAGCTTCACAGTGAAGCTCTCAACTGCCTGTGCCACCTGGGAGGCTCTCACAGGGTAGCTTTTAGTACTAAGTATTGGCTAATAATTTCTGAACCAGAACCTTCACTCCAGATATTTTAATAACAAACCACTAACTTCATGTATCCTTACCTCTGATCTTACATTCCTGCACCCAATCCCAAACTTATTTGTTCTCAAGTCTTCCCCCTCTCAATAAAGGGCAACTATTCTTTCAGATTAATTTGTGGAGTTTTTACAACTTTATAATTTTATGTTTAAATAATGAAGCATATAGAACATCTTATGTTTAGATATGAAAAGAATTAAGATGTGATAAAGATACTCATGTCCTATATCATGGTTTGTGAACTGGTTGAGAGATAAGGAAGGGAAATGCTTTGGTTATTTTTTCAAAATGGTTTGTTTACAGAAAGCAAAATAAGGAATCTCAGTAAGAATGTCTATTTTGAAAAAGTTCTCAATATAATACAGGATTTCAACTAATCGAGAATAGGAATATATTTTAGAGGAAGGCACAATCTTAGATGACTTGAAATATGTCAGCAATAATACAGGTGGAATTTAAACTAGGTTGAATTGAACTTAGAATTTGAGTCAGAGGCAAAAAAATTGGTAATGTTTCTGAAAGATAGGGATGCTCTCAAGTATATTGAAGTTAAACAAGAGGGAACCAACAATATCAAATGCAGCAAGACTACAAAACCTATGAGTTCAGACAAATCATATGACTTACCTGGAAGTGCTATCATTGTCAAAGGGTGTTTAGCAAATTTGGTGATTTTGGGAGTGAATTTGAAATCATTAAGAAGAGAAAGGAGGGTGGCAAATTAATTTTTTTGAGGATTATGTCTCAGCCAATATTAAGGAATTTGCAAAAGTCGATGAGGAGGTAGGTACTATTATTAACCTATTTTACATTTCAGGAGGTTGAAGAAAGAAGTTACATAACTTGACCAAAGTTATAAGTTCAGTGAGTAGCAAACTAAATCCAAAATTAAATGGTATATCACTATGTACCTATTGATACTGCTAAAATTAAAAATAACAGACCAAAAGCAAAATTAAAAAAAAAACTGACAATACTAATTGCTAAGATGTGTAATACCTAGAACTCTCATAATGCTAGATAGAAAGTTAATGGTATAGCTATTTTAGAAATACAGCTTGTCCATTTCTTATATGTTTAAAACTACATTTCATATATCCAGAAATTCCACTTTTAGATATTTGCATAAGATAAATGAAAAGTCATGCTCACATATAAATTTGTATGTAAATATTTTAATGCCTTTATATCCTCCAAATATTGGAAACAACTTAGATGCCCTTCAATCAATATATGAGCAAACAAACTGTGGTTTATCCATAAAGTAAAATACTGCTCAGAATATAAAGGAATAAACTATTGACTCATACAGCAACATGAATAAATCTTAAATTATTTTGGCAGAGTCAAAGGGCTGCATATTTTATGATTTCATGTAGCTGACACTCTGGAAAAGACAAAACTATCGTGATGGAAACAGACCAGAGGTAGTCAGAGGATAGAGTGGGGACAGTGGTTTACTACAAAAGGATGGGATTTGGGAAGGCATTGGATCTGTGGTTTTGGACACCTAATTCTTGGCATTTGTCAAAACTATGGAATTTTACATCAGAAAGGGTGAACTATGCTGAATAAATTTGAAACGAAAGAAAGAAGCATGATATGGGAGGGGTTGGAATAGTTATCCTGACAAACGTAACTATGATAAACAGATCACATAGGAGGTAGGAAATAAACTCACTTAAAATGGAATTGTTTTGAATGGATACTTTCAGGCTCCTAGATACTGTACATAAATACTGTCTTCTAGATACTGTACATAAATACTGTAATTTGTTTTTCACAGCAATGTGTGTCAGCAATTCTGATTAACTGTAGAGTAAGATTAAACCAACAAGTAGATCATGAGAGCCAGTTTGTCTTGGTCTGTGAAAGAAGTTAAAAAATAAAGGGAGAAAGTTGTAATAAACTGGATAGGAATGGGTTGAAGTCAGTTATTAATAACATTATATATGTGTGTATGTATGTGTGTGTGTATATATATATACAGTTTGACAAATGTATATATATACACACATGTGTATATAAAATTTCCTAATATAGAGATAACTGCAGATGTGTACAAGTATATGTGAGTAGTGAGTATGCATGCACATGGGTTAATCTAAAGATATTTTTTTTCTAACTGTATCTGCTAAGAGTAGTAATGACACCCAAGTAGCAATTGTTACCCTTAGCTTCCAAAAAGTGATTTCTAAATACCTTTCTCTAATGAAAGTTCATAGACTTATTGGAAGGATGCAAGGAGTGTAACAGAGAAAGTACAAGATGTAACTGGCGTATTTTGTAGTTCTACAATAGAAAGGAAGTGTTAAAAAAAGAAGATCTGATAGAGAAGAGATCTCAACTGCCAAAATTGAAACAAGTGAAAGACAAGAAGAAAAAAATATGGTCTTGGATTATACCTAAAATTAACAAAAAGAATCAATAAAAGTATAATTAAACTGAATAAACAACTGGGGTATAAGGAACAATGCTTCCTGACAGAATATTGTTAGTTAATAAGTACAGATAGAATAAAGGAATTAGGGCCTTCCTGGTGGCACAAGGGGTTGTCTCAGCACAGCGAAGGTATCAGCATCCACTACAGTTTGATCCCCAGCCAGGGAGCTAACATGGCTCAAGAGACCTCTCCTGTCTTGCCTGCTGATCCCCTCAGCAGTGTATTTCAGTAGATCCGCTTGTTCTGCTCCCCACTTTGTCTCTGGTGAATCCTTCCCCCCTCACACATACATAAATCTTTAAAAAAAGAATAAGCTAAGTAGGAAACTATCACAGTAATGATTGCTGCAGGAAAAATTAACTGGCAGATGTTAAAATTCAGGGGCAAGAGTTAAACAGAAACTGGATATTTCTTACAATTCTTTCCTCCAAATATTCGATAGTTACTAAGGGGGAAAATCACTTTACTATGAAGAATCCTGAAAATCCCATTTTAACCATGTAATCAAGTTGACATAATCAGCAATACTCATGAACATTGTCTTGAAATGTACTGAGGAGAGCATATCGCCCTGTGGTATTCTTCCCAGTAATACATGAATTTAGTCTAAAATTCAGTCAAAACATTTTTTCCCCCTCAGTCTTCTTTAAAGCTGGAGTGTAACAGCTTTCTAGTCATTGAGATGAAATGTTAGTTCTGGGTGAGGGCTTCTTGGTCCAAACAAATTTTTTTTTATATCTTTTTTTAAAAGTCATTTATTTTTGTATAGGAACTGGGGTACAGGTCAGAGGCGCGGGAGAGTGAGAGGATTCACCAGAGACAGAGTGGGGAACAGAACAGGCAGACTGACTGAAGTACACTCCTGAGGGAAGCATTGGGCGAGACAGGAGAGGTCTGTCTCGCCATGTGGGCTTCTCCCTGGCTGGCCGGGAATTGAACCAGCGCTGCAGAGGCTGTAGACCGATTTGCAGCGCTGTGCTCAACCCGCTAAGCCACTGGGGAGGCCCGGTCCAAACAAATTTTGTGAGAAGAAAATCCTTGGGTCATTTCTATTATTTCTGTATGAAGAAGAATACTACACAAGCTCAAAAAATAAGCCATTCTAAAAAGTAAGTGATAAGTACCCTTACCAAGACAAGGAAAGACTGAAGAACTGTTAAAGGAGACCAAAAGGGCAAATGTGGGAATGCATTTGAAACAGCAAAAGACCTTAGTGAAAAAAAGGTCAAATCCAAATTCTATAGTTTATTGGTATTGCTTCCAGATTAATTACTCATGTTGTTCTATGGTGACACTAATGTTAAAGAAAAAAAACTGTTTTTGAAAGTATTATGGAAGACAATCTCAAAAAAGTGTGCTTCTAGTCAAAAATTTCAACAATCCTCATTATGCTAAGCCCATTAAAATGGTAGGTAAAAGTGAAATGTAAAATTATATATCATGATGCCACATTACAAAAACATAAAAATTTCCTTATGGGTCAAAAACAAAAAAAAAGATAAATGGTTGAGAAAGCTGAAGCCACAGGCTTATTGATTTCTTGGTCTAGAAATAATGTTGGATGGTTGACACAGGTTATTGGGAAAGAATAGTGCTTCCTATGATGTAAGGTAATTAATCCAGTCTTAGTGAAACAAGGAACGGGGAAAAGGAAAGACAAAGAAGCAAACATAATAGGCTGGATTATGTTAAACAGCCATTCCAAAATTTTCCTCAGTAGCTTTATTTACTACAAGTTATGTACATAAAAATATTTTCTCAGTGATTTCACCTCGGAACCTGCCAGCACTCACTTCTGAGTGTGTACTGCCACCTACAATAAAGCTTCATTTCTCATTGAATTTTTTTCCTCAGTCTTCGTTAAAGCTGGAGTATAACAGCTTTCTAGTTGTTGAGATGAAATATTAGTTCTGGGTGAGGGCTCTTTGGTCCAAACAATTTTGTGAGAAGAAAATCCTTGGGTCATTCCTATTATTTCTGTATGAAAAGTAACATCATATCTGGAGGTGCAGCTGTTGTACTGAGAAATAAAGATAAAACCACACACTATGGGTGACAGGGCTAACTTACTTGATGTCATTCTAGAGCTATAAACCAGCATGTTTCCTTGTCTCTGTACATCTTGTTATATGAGAAAAACAAAGCATTTGTTCAAGCTACTTTCTTATTCTGCAAAATTTTAAATAAGTCAGAGAAACACTAAAATCATGCTACTTAAGGTGAGTATGCCAACATAATTCTAAAACATAGGAATAAATATTATAAAATAACAAATAAAAGCCAATCAAAAAACCTGAATTCACTTTAGAAGGGATATAAAAAATTGAACAATCTAAAATATTTAAAAAAATATGTGCAGAATTCAAAGTGGTATCTCAAGGAATAGCATCCATAAGATAGAACAAGAATTCAAGAAGTAAAATAAACAGAACTAAAGCAAGAATCAATGGGCTTAAAGAAATTAATGTTGTTAAAATGTTCATTTTTAAATGAAATGATATATACAGATTTGATGTAACACCTATCCAAGTTTCAGTGGAATTCTTCAAAGAAATAGAACAAATATATGAAACACAAAGCATTTCACATAAAACCACCAAATAGAGCAATTCTGGAAAAAAAAAAAGAGGGATGTATCACAGTCTCAGACTTAAAAATATATTACAAAGATATAGTAATCAAGAAAGTATGGTATTGAAATAAAAACATACACAGATCAATGGAATATAATTGAAAGCCCAAAAATAAACCCACATCTACATGAGCAGTTAACTTACAACAAAATGAGCAAGAATTTACAACGGTGAAAAGAAAGTCTCTTCAACAAATGGTGCTGGGAAAAACTTCACAGCCACTTGCAAAAGAATGAAACTAGACCACTATCTCACACCACATACAAAAATTAACTCAAAAATGGGTTAAAGACCTGCCTGTAAGACCTGAAATCATAGCATTCATAAAATATAGGTAAAACACTCCATGCAATTGGCTTCAAGAAATATCTTTGGGGACTTGACACCAATGGCAAAAGAAACAAAAGCAAAAGTAAACAAATGGAACTATATTAAACTAAAAAGTTTCAGCAGAGTGAAAGAAACTATCCTTAAAATGGAAAGACACCCTACTGAGTGGGGGAAAATATTTGCACATCATACATCTGACAGGCTAATATTCAAGATCTATAAAGAAATCATTCAACTCAACAAGAAAACAACCAAATCAAAAACAAATGTGCAGGAGAGTTAAAAAGATACTTATCCAAAGAAGACATACAGATGGTAAACAGGCATATAAAATAAAAAAGCTCCTGATCATTTATGAGAGAGGTGCAAATCAAGTCCATCAAGAAATATCACCTCACAACTGTGAAGATGGCCCATGTCCAAAAGACCAAAACCAATGAGTATTATTCAGAATGTGGAAAATAAAGGAATTCTCGTACAATGTTGGTGGGAAGGTAAATTGGTACAGCTCCACTGGAAAACAGTATAGAGGTTTCTCAAAAAAATAAAATGTAGATCTATATAATCAGCAATGTCACTTCTAGGTTTCTACCTGAGGAAACCAGAGGGTTAATTTAAATGGATATATGTACTTCTATGTTTATTGTAGTACAATTTACAATAGTTAAGTTACAGAGACAAGTTGTGTCCAATGACAGATGAATGATCAGGGGAATGTGGTATGTGTGCATAAGGGAATATTAGTCAATTAGTGCAAAAGAGCTCTTGCTATTTATGACATCATGCATGGAAATGGAGGGAATTAATGCTAAGCAAAGTAAGAGGAGAATGGCAGATAATTTCACTTAATTATGGACCATAGAAAAACAAAACAGAATCAAACAAAGGATCAAACCCTACAAATATGACTGTAAAATTGAGGTTACCAGATGGGAATGGGGAGTGTGGAGAGCAAAGTGGGTAGAAGTTCCAAAGGGAGATGGTGGAGGACTATGGGTGCTTTGGTGGTGGATGTGCTATAGTAACCTATCTCCAAAGCGTGTGATCCTATCCTTTAAATCATAAATATTGTTGCTTACCAGTGTTACCGAAGTAAAAAAACAAACAAACATAAGAACATATGCTAGATGAAAACAAAGAATGATAGTTCAAATTATGTAATAAAATTTATATTAACATACATATTTAGAAACCTAATGTGGCTTCAGTTCTTACACATTGGCAATGGTTGAGTTTATTTTCAACATATTAATCATTTTAGCAAGGTTAAAAAGTTGTTATTTTTAAATGTTTTTAAGGTATAGGTGAAAATACCTTATGGAAAATATGTCGACACAAAATATTTCTTCACACTGAGGCATTAATTATCTTTGGAAGAATCATATTTGAAAGTGGGGATGTATGTGAATTTGAAAAATTATCTAAATTTGTAAATCACAGAGTGTGTATTCTTAGTACACTTTTTATTTTTTCTAGTGAATTTAGTGAGTTAGACAAATGAATGTTAACAAGGCCATGTGAACAGAAGTCCTGATGCTTCATATAGAGCTCTTCATGTCCAAGGGGAATAATACAGTATTTAGGGGACCCTATAGGAATTTTATTGAAGGATTTATTGATGGGTGGTTGATAGAATTGATAAAGAGGGTGACTTTCTTCTCTTTAAAGCTATTTCTTACTTTAAAGCATTCATAAGAACAGAAAATCATTTATTATCACACTTATGATGAACCTAATAGGGCCTCAATATACACTACAATTTATTTCCTGCACAATATCAGAATATAAATATGCAGACTTAATATTGCAAAGTGCTTAAAATGTAGATTGCTTGTCTCTTCTCAAAAAAAGTTCTCTGCTTTTTGAGGGTTTTAGTTATAAAGATGCTCTAAAAAGCTCATGGAATAAACTGCAGGTTTAAAAAATATTTACTATTTTGAGAAAGAACAGAAAAGAAGATAAATTCATGCCTGACTCTGTTTTTCTTGCATGAAACTTTAGCAGACTGGCAAAAATGTCTATTAAAGAATTTATTGGCATATAAACAATTTGCCATAGAAATCTTCCTTCTCAAATTCACCATGCAATTTTCAGTTTCAATTTCAGATATTTCACTACTTCCTAGGGTAACTCTTATTTAGAAGTTGGAAACTTTAAACTGAGTCTAGTCAGAGGCTAACTATATTTTATTATTGAAAATTTATGATGTAATTATTAATTGATGGCACGAAATTAAGGCTATGTAGGTACAAACTGTAAATATATTTTATATTTTGGGCTATAAGGTGTGGCATTTATGTTTCTTTAATTGTTATGTTTATGAACTATATAGAGAAAATTATCTATACAAAGATAATAGTTTATTAGTAAGCTGTCCTTTATTTTTCATCTTTTATGACAACCTAACTGGTTAAAAAGCTCTTTCTATATATTGTAGGAACTTCTGTTGCACCATTTATCAAAGTATCAAACTTTAAGTTTACTTTAACTTTCCATATTTAATATCCATACAGGAACAGACTGTGTTCATCCTACTCAACACTGTATTTACAGCTAATGAGCACAGATTTGACACATTCTAAGTTCTCATTTGCATATAAAGAGCTGAATGAATAAATAAATGAAAAAAGAAGTATCCTAGCAGAACAATGGAAAATGTTAAATAAAATGAATTTACTTTTTAGGGAATATTTAAAAAAAATCCTCTCTCATAATCAAATCCTTGTCCTCGTTATAAACATGAGTAAATATAGAAATTAATTGGGAAACTAAGTTAGAATGAATACATATGACAGAAGGAAGAACTTGTACCATAGTAATTTAAATAAAACCAGCAATAGATTTTGGCATGATTATATACTTGAGAACAGATGTACGTATTTGAACTCTGGGTTTTTTATATTTTAAAAATATAATTAATGCAGTTAAATCAACATGCTTGTTTTAGTGAGATTTCAATTCAATATTTTAAATATTGTTAATATTTTAAAAATAAAATAGTAAAGTTTAAATTCACTTTGTTCTTTGTTTTGATATAGCAATGTTCTCAAAGCCAAAAATTATTACATTGTAGATACTCTGAAGTTGATATAATTTGAATTTTAACAATAAAATGTAAAAAAAAAAAACCTGGAAAATTAATGGTCAAGAAAATAACAGGCCATTATGGTTCTAAAGCTTGGGCTGTTTATTATATAATACTTTCTGATAAAATGTCACATACTTCTAAAATAAAAATAATAAACTGAATAGTGAACTTGAATATAAAAATGGAGTATTTTAATCCAAATTTTATCTTCTAAACACAGAAGAAATGACAGAAAACAAATGAAAGAGAAAGAAAAAAATATGGTCTTCCATGAAACAAAAAGTAAACCCATAACCTCAGACCATAAACTATGAAGAATATGTGCCAAGTACATAAAATCGGTACCAAAATGACAAAAACATCCAGAACATGAGACTCCTCTGGATTTTTATCTAAATCTTTTTATGGAACTGCGATAGCCCTGAAGAGTTTCCACATACCATTTTCCACATACCATTTTTTTCATTCTTCTTCTTGAATATGCCTTGAAGTGAGCATGGACTGGTGTAGAATATTCTGTTAACTTAATCACACTTCCCTTCTGCCATTCATAGTATGAGCATCTTGTTTCACTGCTTGTAATTATGATTCTAGCATTTAAATGCACTTATGTTTCATACAACATGGTCTCTAAATGTAAGCCAATATTTCATCTGTTATTCAAAGAAACAGAAATCTTTTCCAATGCTTGAGAAATCTTTTCCATGGTCTCCCTTGGATTTATTGAGAAATGGTATTTTGGGTATTCATTGAAATATTCCTGTAGGATTTTTCCAGGGTAGTTTTCCCATTCTAGCTTTTGACCTCATGAATCACAAATGACATTCTCCTATATAAATTTCTTTAAAAAGGTGAGAAAGCCAAAATCTGTAAAATTTAAAGTTCAAATTGGGTGAATTTATCAAAAAGAGAAATTTGAAGAATTTTGATCTGGAACACTCAATTCCTATAAACTTTTTTTTTTGTTTGTGGGACCCTCGCTGGCAGCCGGGGAACGAACCGGTGTTGCAGAGGTTGCAAGCAACCTTGCAGCCCAGCGCTCAACCGCTGTGCCACCAGGGGAGGCCCTCCTATAAATATTTTTATAAATTTTAAAAATATATCTGATATTTATATTTTCAACAAAAACAATCAAGAGCAAAGTTTGAAAATCATTATTAAAATAACTATGGAATGAAATAAGAAATTTTTCTGATATTTAAGTGTATAAAAAATAGGAGGCAGGCCCAGATGGGTTCACAGATGATATCTTTTACAATTGCAAGTAATAATCAAAATGTAATTTAAATTCTTCCAGACAAGAGGGAAAAAATTCTTACAAAAACGCTTTTCACAAAGCTAAGAATAATAGTGCTATCAAACATGAGAAACATCACACCGACCAACCATATTACATATTACCATATGTTTATCCTGAAACATGTTTTTATACATATCTTTCTATCATTCTATCTATTCTGGTCATCCATTTATCCATCCATCCACCCACCTACCTGCCTATAATATTGCACACACTTTTTATTATTTCAGTCAGTCTATTTTTGGTTTTTATAAATTTCAAAAGTATAATTTGCAATATCAAGTGAAATTGTAATTACTTTTGCTTTTCTTTATAAGAAAAACATTTTCACTTTACTTAAAATACATATGTTTTGCTTCATATAACAAGTACATTCCATATAAAATACTTTGGACATTGACTCATTTTCAGATTTTTTTCATATGGTTAAAGGTATATTTTCATGGAAAAATTTGTGACTTAAAAATTTTAACATGCATTACAGTTAACATTCCTTCATCCATATGCAGTTGATGCATATTAGTTTTCCCCATACTTTGTGTAAGAGAAATTAGTCAAATTGCTAATTCATATGATCTGGAACATTCGATTAAAATATGCATATGTCAAAAAACACTGCAAGTTAATCTCTAAGTCATTATTTTTTTCTGATTTGCTTTATTGGACACAAATCTAGTGACTAACAAGAGGAATCTAATTAGATAATGCTCAGGTACTAAAAGCAATGAGCATTTTGATACTACTTTTTAAAAAACTCTTTGAAAGTCTTTGTGATGCAAGCTTCTACTCAATTCTTGATAAAATAATTATATGCATAGTTTTCAAGTGTAAAAGAAATATGTATTAATTTATTAGAAACAACTTTGGGTTTCCCATTGACAGAAAAGATGATGGGTATTAAAGAATCAAGTCACCCCCTTAAATAATGACACACAAAACTAATTATAGGTTGTGTAAGTGATTTTTTTTAGGTAGCAAACATGCCAATACTTTTTTAAAATCAATTTTAAAAAACAACCTGAGTAATAAAATATGAAAATGAATTCTTAATTAGAAGTTAACTTTTGATTATTCTGAAACACTGAATTTTTTATTCCTTTCATTTTGAATTTCCTTTGATTTTGAAAAAACAGAACATTTTCACCTATCTAAGCTTGGCTTTATTTTCAGGTGTTCAATTTTTGGACATTGTTGGATTGATTGTGATTGATTGACTAAGAAAAAATAAAAAATGAAATGAAAGCCAGACACCAGCAGGAGAAATAAGATTTCTCAAAGTATAACTTTTATTCCTTTTTGATATAACTAAATCGCAATTACATATACTTGGATAAGTATATATTTTTGACATTCTTCTATATCCTCTCAGACTACAAAATATTTTTATAATGGTAAAGATCTGAATTGATATCTTGACTCATGTGATGATGATAATATTTGTATGACTTTTAAGAAGGACACTATTGTACATAGATCCAAAAGCAGACTCAGTTTTAGTTTTATTGGAATGCTAATTTTTAAAATAAGAAAAACTGGAGGAGATTTGTTATTCTATTAAAAGAAAGCAACTCTTTTTTAAAAAAGATGATACTTAGATCCTCAAACCTTATATCAGCAGGCTCTGGTGATTTTTATGTGATATTCATGAATCTAAAATATCTTATAAAATTGCTCTCAGCAAGGAAGTCTTAAAAGGAGCAAACATATGGAAAAATATATTAGAAAATATTTGAGTGATTTACTTTATAAAAATCCTCTTAGGTGAACACATCCATATTAAAATAGCAATTGGCAATAACAGTTCCATTTTATCTAATTTGTGAGAACTAATAATAATAATTATACATTGCATCCTTGTGGGTAAGTTAAATAACCCTTTGAAAGTACTTTTCAGAGACTCCTTTGCACTAGTCTGCTATAAAATTTATTTATTTAATATCATTTTTATGGAACTTTTTAAAAAAAAAACCATGTGGTTTTTCAATCCACAAAGCTAACTAAATCTGCCATAAGATATCATGCATAATCATCTTTAAGAAATCCCGGTTATCTCTAAAGTGAAAAGAAGGCAAGCTTCCTTTTCCAGCAATATTGCCATTTTAAATATTGGTGTTTTTGACATATTTCATACTATAATCAAAAGTAACGGAATTAAAAACTCATTTTTATCAGGCTCTCTCACTTCTGAAAAGTAGAAACAAGTTGCTCACTAGATCCAAGTCTCAAAATAATAAAGTAAACCATTTTATTCATGTGACATAGTAAAAATTTGCACAATGATGATTATCACACAGCATAACTTCACAAGAGAGATATTTGTAAGCATGATTAGCTTTGAAACACAATAGCACCTGATAGAAACGCTAAAATCACCAAAACACATCAAAATGGTTTGATTTGTACAAATGCTCATTGCATGCCACCTGGAAAATCTTTCATGTTATGAACAGAGCCCAGAATACATGCTGTAACTATTGATATGATTAGATATACAGATACAATTCTGAACTAATGGTCTTTGACATTTTTATATAAGTAAGTATTAATGGCAATAATAAATTCATAAGTTGATGTCATTTTGAATGTTTTATAGCTCACTAAACACTTAAATCTGTAAATCAGAGTTAACTAAATAAAACAAATGCCTACATTTATTCAAATTTTCCGTAGGAGGTGCATATTAGCTATTTCTGTACACTTAGCAATTTTCTGTGCCAAATGTTTTTCTTCACACGGCTCTGTAACTAAAAAAAAAAAAAAAGCAGTTCTATATAAAGAAAAATGTGTGAATTTTTATTCAGTTATAACTGTTGACTGATACAGAATTTTCTGAGATGAACAGTGTGATGGTTAATTTTGTGTGTCAATGGCTGGGCCATGATGTCCATATATGAGGTCAAACATTATTCTGGATGTTACTGTGAGGGAGTTTTTGGATGAGATTTTGTACTTAAATTAGTGAACCCAAGTGAAGCAGATTGTCTCCTATACTGTGGGTGGATCTCATCCAATTGTGGAAGTCCTGCACTGAGCAGAGACTGACCTCTCCCGAGCTAGCAGGAATTCTCCCAGCAGTCAGCTCTCATATTTGAACTGCAGTTTCCACCCTAAGTCTCCAGCCTAGACTTCCCTGCCAGCCTTCATAATCAGATGAGCCAGTTCCTTAAAACATATAGAAACATATATCCTATTGATCTCTTACCATATGGAAACACATATCCTATTGATTCTCTTTCTTTGGAGCCCACAACTGGACAAGCTGCTAAGTGGTCACTCAAACAAAGACTTCAGCAGCTGGAGACCTTTTTATTTTTATTTTTTTTAAGATTTATTTATTTTTACACAAGAACCGCGGTATAGGCCAGAAGCGCGGGAGGGTGAGAGGATTCACCAGAGACAGAGTGAGAAACAGAGCAGGCCGACTGACGAAATACACTGCTGAGGGGAGCAGCAGGCGAGTCAGGAGAGGTCTGCCGCGCCATGTGGGATTCTCGCTGGGCGGCTGGGATCGAACTGGCGCTGCAGAGGCAGCGGGCAGCTTCACAGCTCGGCGCTCAACCGCCTGCGCCACCAGAGAGGCCCTGGAGACCTTCTTGATGTGGGTGTTCTGAAAACTTTTTGGGCTCTGTAAGAAGGCGCTCTCGGAGTAAACTTTCTGGAACTTCATTTGGAGATCTTAGGTCATAGTTGACTTGATGTTATAGAAGCTGGAGATGTGCATTTTCTTTTGCCTTCTTTTTTTTTTTAATTTTTTTTTTAATAGAGGCATGCTTTATTTATTTATTTATTTGTTTGTTTGTTTTGTTTATACATGCACTGGGTAAAGTCAGAAGCGCGGGAGGGTGAGAGAATTCACCAGAGCCAGAGCGGGGAGCAGAGCAGGCAGAAGGACCGAAGTACACTGCTGAGGGGAGCAGCGGGCGGCAGGAGAGGTCTGCGCGCCATGTGGGACCCTCCTGTGGTGGCCAGGGAGCAGCCGGGGATCGAACCGGCTCTGCAGAGGCCGCGGGCAGCTTCGCAACCCAGCGCTCAACCGCTGCGCCACCGGGGAGGCCCTCTTTTGCCTTCTTAAAGGTTCGCATCCTCATTCATTAATGTTCCCTCAAATGCTTGAGGGAATCAGGTGGACAATGCAATGAAATTAAGGAAAGACCCTCTAATACATTAAACAAGAGGTATGCTTACCCCATTTTTCATGACTTTTTTGATCCTCTACTTCTTGTATTTCACTTTTTTTTTTTTTTGTTAGAGACCTATTTAGAGATAAGATTCCCTATTTTAAGAGAAACAGTAGTGTACGCATTATCATAAAAGGCAACTGACTTTGACCTCAAATGAGATAACAGGATTGGGGAGCATATAGGGAATTGGAAATATCAAGCATTTGAAAACATTAGATCCATAACACTACTGAAGTATTAGCTTAAATTTATAAAAGATTAAATTATATAAGTTGTTCTTTCATCAGCTATTCATAAGCTTTTGTACCATGTTTTTCAACAAATTACTTATATAATTCCCAAAACTAACAGTAATGTATTTTACTGTTCCAACACTTTGAGAAATGCAGCTGTATCAGGTGGATTTTGGGGATCTTAATTCCCATTGGCTTTTTCAGGAAATCGACAAAGATCTAGATTATATTTCTCAGTCATCTGCAGAGGTAACATGGACTTTGGCACCTTTATGTGTACATTCCTTACCTATCTCCAGCATTTAATGTTTATCTAATGTGGCCATCTTTAAAAAAAAACCAATAAAACACCTTAAATCTGCACTTACTCTGCACATAATTTCAAAGATTTGGTGTAAAAAACTTTATAAAAGTTTGATTTCAATATTTTTTCTATTGATAAATATCTAAAAGTTTCCAGTCCACACAGTATTTTTAAAAACCTGCTTATAATGAGATGTTCTTTTCAGCCTTAACACTTCCATTTGGTAAATTGCATCTTAGGATCTCTCCACATTGCGAAAAATCTTTAGAACTAAGTTATTCAAATATTTTGTTGCATTTGTGGCAGAGGTGTAATTAATGGCATTTTAATTGAAAATTATTTCAATATCTTAGTTTAGGAAAAACTTATTTCTTTTTTCTCTGTCCTTTCTCTGTTTTCTTGTTCCTCCCTTCTTATTATTTTCCCTATAGTCATGGATTTGTTTTTATCCTTTATCTCATATTTAAAAATTTTCTATCATTTTCTTATTTTAAACTGAGTGAGAGTAAGCAATTGGATTGGGAGGAAACCATTTCCCTCAAAATCATAGAATCATCTAATCTCAAGGATGAAAAAAGACATTGACTCATGAAGCCCAACATTACATTTCTATTCTTCAGTTCCAACTGCACATTAGCTGGAACTCCACTGAGTACTTCCAAAGAAAGCAGGTCTGTGAATCATTTATTTGCTCCTTGCTTACATACCTGGCAAATTCAAAAGTAGATTTTCATTTTGCCATATGGTATGTATTTTCAGAATGAAATTTCATAGCATTTTTCTATTCTTTTTGTTTAGTTTTTAAGTGTGAAGATTTATTTGATTTTCATTGTATAATACATACAAATATATATATATAAATAAATCTTTAAAAAATAAAAAAAATACATATTTAAGATTTCCAATTCTTGAAGAATAAGTACTAAGAAGTCTTAGTCCTTGGGAAAGGTAAACTGTAAATTGGTGTCATAAACTCAATGTCCACCAAAGGAAGAGACTGAGTGAACAAATTCTAGTTGTGTAAGAAAATGAGGAAAGACCCCTTGTGAACCCAAGCTACATCCCTATCCAAGGACGTTCGGATTAAAATTATTTCAAAGTAAAATATTAATGCTCCAAAATAAACAACAAATGGCATCCCTGGGATAAATTCAAACTGAGGAAGTATTTGATACTTCCCTCAAAGTATTTGACAATAAGTAAGCACTCTACTCCAAAAATAAACATATAAATGAATAGGTAAACAAATAAGCAAATACTTCTACAATAGGTTGAAATTTATTTCTTTTGTCTCTCTCCTTTGAAATGAAACTTCCACCAGTCTGGTCGAAGGTGCAATAATAACTCATGAATAAAATAATCTTCAATTGTTATTACTCTCTTCAGCATCACATTTGTCAAAATATTTCTACACACTGATGTCATATTAATTTCAGTTCCTTTTATTTCAAATGTCAAAACTAAATTCGTATAACAAAACAAACTTAGAATTTTTTTCACAGATTTGTTTCTTCAATGGTCTTCCACAGTATAAGACAGAGTAGTCACTTCAGAAGATTTTCATTTTTATTGTATTCTATTTTATGGAGGTGACATTAATTCAACGGACATGGTTTACAACATTGTATATTATTTAGAGGTATAGAGTCATACCTCTTCTGATGTATGTGACAATACCATACTCACCACCAAATCACTCATAATTCACCACAATAATCCATTTGGCCTCCTTCCCTCTTTGCTCCCTATTATTATCCTCAACCTCTGGTTGCCTCAATTCTGCTGTCAGATTTCTAGGTTTCATTTTGGTTTAGTTTTGTCTGATTATTTGCTTTATTTCTCTATATTCCAGCTATGAATGAAATCATCTGGTATTTGTTTTACTCCTTCTAAATTATTTTACTTAGCATCATCTTTTCCTCTTTCAATGATGTCTTGTCAGATGGCGGGATTTCATCTCATGTTATAGCTTAGTAGTATTCCATCAAGTATATGTACCCCATCTTCTTAATCCACTCATCTGGTGTTAGGCACTTAGATTGTGTCCATTACTTGGTTTTTGTAAATAGTGCTGCAGTGAACATAAGAGTGCATAAATGCCTTCAAATTAGTGTTTTTGAATTCTTTGGGTAGAGAGCTAGGAGAGGAATTGCTGATAAATCTGTTGTTAATGTTTTGGAAAAAAAATGGATATTTACTCTATTCCAGATATAGAAAATATATGAAGGGTATAGAATAAAATGTTGATCTCTCATTGATCTAGTTTTTACCACCTCCCCTTAGGAAGTCCTCTCAGATTTTAAGTGGACTTAAAAATTTATTTTTGAATTTGTTGGCACCTACATATGTGAATTATTTATTTATTTATTACCAACATTGTACTAGTTAGCAATGAATCTGTACCCTAGAGAAATTTTCCTATTACTACTACACTGAGCTTTCCTTCTTTTTCTATTTCTGCTTTATGTTCAATTACATAGCTGTAATTTACATATTCTCTTCTGCTCTTGTTAATGTATATTTAATGTGGTTTAAGGTCTGCTATTACAAATAATCTTATAATCCTGCAACCCTTATAGCATTAAAAATCATCCTTGGGGCCTCCCTGTTGGTGCAGGTGGTTGAGCGCAGCGCTGTGAAGCTGTCCACAGCCTCTGCAGTGCGGGTTCAATCCCAGCAAGCCAGCGAGATACCACATGGCATGGCAGACCTCGCCAGTCTTGCCCGCTGCTCCCCTCAGCAGTGTATTTCAATCAGTCTGCCTGTTCTGTTCCCCTCTCTGTCTCTGGTGAATCCTCTCACCCTCCCAAATATCTGGCCTGTACCCTGATTCTTGTATACATAAATAAATCTTTAAAAAAAAAAAAAATCATCCTTGTTGGGTTTCCCCGGTGGTGCAAGTGGTTAAACACAGCACTGTGAAGCTATCTGCAGCTTCTGCAGTACAAGTTCAATCCCTGTCCTGTCAGAGAGCTACCCACATGGCCCAGTAGACCTCTCCTGTTTTGCCCGCTGCTCCCCTCAGCAGTGTATTTCAGTCAGTCTGCCTGTTCTGTTCCCCACTCTGTCCCTGGAGAGTCCTTTCACTCCCTCGCATCTGTGGCCTGTACCCCAGTTCTTGTATGCATAATCAATAAATATTTTTTAAAAATCATCATTGTTGCTTCAGAGAGTGTTTTCATCTAAAATGTTCATGGTTCAGGTCAAGTTGGCATCCATAGGGGTTGTACTGATTTATCCTCAGTAATGGGTGAGGGTACATACCTCTTCAATAGTCACTAATGAAGTGCTTTGCCAGCTTCTTTGATTATTGTCCTGTGATGTTTCGCAGAGCATTTTGCAGATAGTAGGTGCTCAGTAGTGTTTTTTGGATTAAATTGACAAATATACCTGTTAATAACAGATTTGCTTCAGACAGGATAGGCTCCTATTGAATTATTAACTCTAGATCTCTTCAATATAATACAATAAATAGAGAGTACACAGGGAGCTGAGATAACAACAAAGTGTGCAGCTTAATGGAGAAGAGAGATTGTTTCAATTTCAGAAGGTTCTGATAGTGGTGATATCCTACTTAAACTTGGGCTTATGTTTTATTCTATAAATTTAAATAATGTGAAATCAAGAATATCTTGAATAAATTTTATTCTGAAGAATAGCAACAATGGAAAAAGTGTGGATGTGGAGATAGAAAGAGCTGGCTTTGTTTCTGAGCAAACTAATTTACAAAAAAAAAGTAGTATTTGTGAATGTGCATTTTCACTAACTGAGCTAATTCCCTTACAGTTATTCTCATGTATTTTTGCAATAATCATATGAGGTAGGTGATATTTTTAAATATATTTTATGATGTAGAATCTGATTCTTGCCACAATACTATAACTGTATATATATATAAAAAACTATGTATGACTATATATAATACATGAAAACATACATACTATATAAATTCATATGTATGCATTTAATTGCAGTGTAATTTATATAACCCTCCCTTATTAATATATACTTAGTATGTTTCCACATCTGCAATTACAAATAATGCATATAAATATACAACATATATTTCCTTCCTATTTCAGGAAAGCTGAAACACTCAAGCTCTCATAATTCATTATTTAGCTATTAGAGTTGTTGCATTATGTTTTTCTTTCTATGACACATGATATTTTATAAGACTTTGATTGAGTGCCAACCCATTTGATAGCATATATGCCCCATAGTTGCCTAGTTTCCATTTGGTAAATCTAAAGAGGAATGCAGTTATCGAGCTAAACCCACCTTCATTTACATTACTTCAACAGGTAGAATAAATTGTGTGTTTTAAATTTCCTGTTTCATAAAAAGGAAAAATGATCTGGCAGGTGATGTGGATTTATATTTCTTTTGTGTGTGTGTGTTCACTGGGAGATAATTATATTTTCATGTGAACTTTTTCAATATAACTGTTCTTACCCTAGAATGGGCTATGCTTTTCTATTATTTATTTTGTGGTAATTTAATATAAGTTGTTACTAGGTTTTATTCTGGGAAGAGTCCCAAATTTTGGATTTCATATCTAGCAAAAGCACTGGCTTAATATGTAACGCAGTCATATTTTATGCTTTTAAGTTTTTTTTGTTATTCAAAAGACAAAATATTTGACCAAAGAGGAATTATAAAAAACACTTATGCTGTACTTTTAGAAATATTTGTGGGGAGTGAGCTCTCTTGTTTGACACATTAAGACTGACCCATGAAAGTACTGAAAGCAGACCAGAGCGCTGTGACATTCAGGAGGGGAGGAGAAGAGAGAGAGAAAGGGTGAGAATAGAAAATGGGGCAAGGAGAGCACTGTGGAGTGTGGTGGAAGACTGTGGAAACTTTGCTGGAGGGAAAACTATGGTGACTACACCTGAGGGGAGAAATCCTATCAGGTGAAAAAAAAAAAAGGCTATTTTTTAAAAAAGAAATATTTGTGAATCATCTATTTTTAGAAAGATGTCCTTTCATAGTCATTTGTTGCATGAATGAAAGTTACATAAATGAATGTTTTTTTAAAGATTTATTTATGTAAGAGCTGGCGTACAGGCCAGAGGTTGCTGAAAGGATTCACCAGAGACAGAGCGGGGGAACAGAACAGGTACCCTTGCGCCACCAGGGAGGTCCATAAATGAAAAATTTTAACCTGTAGATTATTCCCTTCAATCTCATTAGTTCCTAGATTTAATATGTAAAAGGATAATTTGGGGATAGTTGACAAAGTGTTCCTGAATGTTGCGAGTAATAGAACAGAAGTGATAGGGAACTCTAATGGAGTGCACAAAGGAATAAAATATTAAAAGTAAGAATTTGATTGAAAGTTCTAACTTTCTTGAATATGCCTCAATTGTATCTTTTTTTAAAGATTTATTTATTTATTTATATAAGCACTGGGTACAGTCAGAAGTGCAGGAGGGTGAGAGAATTCACCAGAGCCAGAGCAGGGAGCAGAACAGACTGATGAAGTACACTGCTGAGGGGAGCAGCAGGCGGCAGGAGAGGTCTGCGCGCCATGTGGGACCCTTGCCTGCCGCCGGGGATCGAACTGGAGCTGCAGAGGCTGCGGGCAGCTTCACAGCCCAGTGTTCAACCGCCTGCATCACCAGGGGAGGCCCCCAATTGTTTTAAGATATATTCATTGACTCAAGTTGGGGAATATGGGATAAAATCCACAATTTTTTTAAAAATGGGAGATTTAATTACGGCTGTAATTAAAGTCATTTTGGAAAACCTACTCGCTCTAGTATAAATCACACCTTCCTTCTCCTTTCCCTTTCTCTTTTCCTTTCCCTCTCCCCCTTCAGTCTCCTTTTCTTCCCTCTTTCTCCTCTTCTGATAGAATTAGTTTCTTAAAAACCAATTCAGTCTTGAAGGAAAACAGAAAAAGAAGAGTTTCATAAAGCCCCCAGCAGATCTGTAGAAAGGTGAGAAGGACCAGTACTTTCCATGTTCCAGTCCCCTGTGTATTGCAGGGCCCCCCTCCAAAGGCGGTGGTCTTCATCTGCTAGCCCCAAAGCGTAGCTCCAATTGCGTTGGCAGTTCTAACTTAGCCTCGCATTACCTGCTAGAAATAATGAGAAGTTACTGATATCTTGGCAAGTCCACAAGTGACTTTTATGAATACTTATAAGACAATAGGACAGAACATTTTATAAAACTCTTAGGATTAAAAATCATCTAGCAAAATTGGTGGCACCTGATATTTCATAAGACTTTCAGTTTATGTAGGAAGTTAGAATAACAAGATTGGTTTTTCCATGGTATTAGTAAACTCGTTTATGGTAAATTAATACTGTTTTACAGGTAGTTAATGTCATTTTTCAACATAGGTCAAAGCATCCTCATGCTCTCACCATGTACGCTGCTGTAAATACTGAAGCTATTAACATTCTGGATTTTTAGAGAAATCCTATACTTATTTTTTCATAGAAATGGGAGAATCTTCATATAAATTCAGGATATCTGGTTATCCCTTACATATTGATTTTTTTTTTAAAGCTAAGCCCTTGTGGGGATAATCTTAGAACAGACTGAGTCATATGAATCAAAAAACGAATGTTCATAATAGTAAAAGTAATATTTAAAAAGCTAAACTAAATAAAACCAAAACTACATTTTAATGTCCTCAAAGGAGCCTATCAGTTTCTCAAATGTACATTAAAATATCTATGAAATATTAACACTTTGAGGAATTTCTGTCTAAATCTCTGTTTCTACCTCTTTCCATTTTTTTTCAGCCTATGTAACATTTATTCTAATTATTCTGTCAGAAGGTTTTTATTATTACATAAATTCATCTTTTTACACTCTCTTTTTTAAATAAGAATATACTATCATATCAGATTCAATTTTGTGAGGCCTGAGCTGATACAATATGGGGAACAGGTACTTTTAATAGGTAAGAATATAAAATATCTTTTCAAAATTTCTAATATACTGTGAACTTTTGTGAAAGGGGTTCAGGAGAGCGAGGATGTAGAGTCTCAGTATCATTAGCTTCATAGTCTCTGTGTATTGTTAAAAAGTACATTGCTAGACTGTTAGCAAAGGAAACCCTAATTGGCCTACAGAATATTAAACCAACCTTCATAACCACTGACAGAGGGTCTCAGAACCTATTTTCCTAGATTTGTCTAGCTGTTTATACTCATAACTTTAAATCTTTAGCAAATAGTTAATTGAAAGAGAACAGACCACTGCCTATTTTAATTATGTTTCTTTGATTACTACTGAGGTAGATTATTTTCCCCTCTGTGTTTACACACAATTTGTTTTTTTATCTTATATGGATTTCATGTTCATGTTTTTGATTAAGATATTCATCTTTTATTTATTTATAGTAACAGATTGCAGCATTATATAAATATTATCTTTTCCTAATTTATCTTTGGCAGTAAAATAGTTTACATTACCTTAATATTTTTATTTAGTAAAATAAAGCCTTTTCCTTCATGCATTCTTACTTTAGTATCATGACTGAAATATATTCTTCTTGAAACTGGATAAACTTATACAAGCAAACTGACTAAATGATAATCAAATAAGCAGTACAAACTAAAAGAAACTTTAAGTTTATTTATTTACTTTGCCATCATGTTGTTTAATGTTCAGTATATCGCTATTTAAAAACGTGATTACTGGTCCTCTACCATTTATTACTCAGCTTCTATAAAAACACTTCTAAACAAGTCAACGGTTCCACATAACAAGGTACTTATCGGACTTAGCTATCCTTCATAGGAATGAAAGTCTTGCCTTTTTCCCAAAATGAGGAGATTCTCTGTCCATCAGTTGGTATATCCATTGTCAACTAAGTTGATTTACTCTCAAATTTTGTAGACATGCCCATTGAATATATTTTTACTGATGATTAAATTTTAAAGATAACCAACAACTTGAATATAAAATAACTATGGGAAAGAGGAGGAGGAAAAAACAGTAGATATCTTGTAAAAATAAACACATATTTGTAAGCAAGTAAATTAAAATGCAAACTGCTGTAATCTTTACTTCTGCAACTGATTGCAAGTCTGTAGCTGATAGTTACAGCTTCCTCTTTCACTCTTTGTACCATGTTTCCCTTGTTCTCAGCTAGGACTTTAGCTTGTTAGGGCTATTTTTCTCTTAGAATGACCTAATTATTAATTCTTTGGAAGGATCTGTATCTTCAGTGCTTACTGTTTATTTGCTTGCAGTAGTAGTTGGCTAAGATTTACCATTCAAACATGGAAGTGCCAAGCAGCACTAACACAATCTCCTGGGTTTCTTATTGTGTAGCCATAATCCAGTTTTCCTTTAGTAATTGAAATTAATCACACCAGTCAGAAGAATAGCCACTTTATCTGCCTATTGATTTAGAGACACAAGAAGCCCAAAATAGCCAAGTGGTAGTGCCATTGTCTAATTCAATGGGCCCACTAATGGTTTCCTACTGAAAGTATTCCTCTTTGAGAACTAAAGCCTCCAAAATAACAGTTACTTAGGGTAGAAACTCAAAATTCTTCAAGTGGATTATTATATGCACAGTAAGAGTAGTCATTCTCACTTTTATCCTCTCATTTCTAGACCCATGTTTTCTGATCATGGGGGAGACACTATCTAGTAATAGTCTCTATTTCAAAGCATATACTGCATTCCATAAGACAGAATTCCATCTTTTCAAGTTTGCCTCCTAGCTACTGCCATAACAGTTTTCAAAATTACTCTATGCTCAGTTAAACAAACTATCTAGGTGGTGGGGAATGTGGTAAAACCAAATAATTCTGTGGGTGGGAACTATATATAAAATATAGTGTTTATTTCAGTGAGGGTGACTCTCTGCTCTGTCCATGAGCAAAATGGTACACATAATCAAACTTTAAGTAAATGAATGACATATATACCTGAAAATGGTGCCATGCTGAGGTATAGTGGTCTTTGCTGGTAGAGATTAAGCACAGAGCATCAGTGTTAGCCAGGTCTACTTTGGTAAGGAAGAGTCTGTGTTGTTGAGTCTATGGACATATAGCCAATTTTCTTTGTGTTTATAGAGCACGGTGTGGGGTGACTGGGGAAAGGGACTGGTATGTATCCATAGAGCTTGTCCTTTTTCTGCCTATTAAGAGCCTCCTCCTTACTGAGGTAGATGCCCCTTGGTAAGCATTTATAACATGGCGCATATAGCTTCATTGTTTGTGTCCAGTCTGCCAGTTCTATCCATAGGTATTCCTCAGACTTCCTTGTTACAATATTCTAATCCTTTTTCTTCTAAGCCTGAGATCATCTAGTCAAACAGTTAATAACTTCCAATGAATCAAAGTAAAGCTATACTTCTGATTATCTCTATCCTAGACAAAATAAGACAACAAACCACTTATTGAAGCCAGGAACTAGGAGCTGGGACTGGCAATGAAACTTGCCAGAGAATGAATTGTTGGAACACATATTGCTGGCAGTTATGACACAGGAGCAAGGAAAAGGGGAGCATATCAGAAGCAGAGGATGCTTGCCCTTGTATTGACCCAGCACTGTCTTCTACTGATGACACAGCAGCATTAGCTGTGTCAGCTGGCAAAAGGGAAATGTTTACAGATTCCTGGTGAAGTTTTGAAATGCAGAGCAATGGAGTACATATGTAGAACTGAGAGCTGATTAATTGATAACTGGCATATGTACAATATCTCATTTAATCTTCATAATACATATGAATATTTTTCAATTATTTTTTCAAGCCTACATTGACTTTCTGTGCTAACCTCAAAATGATGTAAGTATTCACTCAGGGTATAAGTTGATTCTGTAAAATTGTAAAAGCCTGTATATTAAAAAAAGAATCAAAACAAAGATGATCAAATGTATGTCAAAATGGATCAGTAGCAAGTACTGTAAAAGAGGGGTTAAATTTATGTAACAAAATATTGTATTCATCTAGAAAAGAAATTATTGCCTGAATATGTAGATGAAAAAAAATCATTTTAACAATCAGAAATAAAATTAGTAAGAAATTAAGCTAAAATTATTAACTTAAGCAGTAGTAAAATGCCATCTTTTGTTTACATAACTGGACTAATAGGCGATTCTGCATTTCCTCTTATGAGACATATCTCATACTCCTTTTTTAAGTACCATACCTCTATTATGTATCATTAAATTGGAGTCTTTGGCTAATAAAATACCTAGAGTATTTACTAAGATGTGCACATCAGAGTCCTTCCATTGAAAAAGAGCAGAATTTGAAAAGTTCTTTTTTTTTCTAGTGACTCGAAAAGTAATAATTCAAAAACATTTTGTTTAAAGAATAGGACTTATCAAAAAATGGGCAGAAGAGCTAAAAAGAAACTTCTCTGAAGAGGAAATGCAAATGGCCACCAGGCATATGAAAAAATGTTCAACATCACTTGTAATCAGGGAAATGCAAATCAAAACTACCATGAGATACCATCTTACACCAGTGAGAATGGCACGTATTAAAAAAACTAGCAGCAACAAATGTTGGCGAGGTTGTGGAGAAAAAGGAACTCTCCTGCACTGTGGTGGGAGTGCAAACTGGTCCAACCACTATGGAGAGCTGTGTGGAGATTTCTGGACCTACTAAACATAGAGCTTCCCTATGATCCAGCAATTCCACTCCTAGGTATTTACCCAAAGGACACAGAAACATCAATTCCGAAGAGCACCTGCACCCCTATGTTTATAGCAGCACTGTTTACAATAGCTAAGCTTTGGAAACAACCCAAATGCCCAAAAATAGATGACTGGATCAAGAAGATGTGGTACATATATACCATGGAATATTACTCAGCATTCAAAAAAGATAAACACATGCAACTTGCAGCAACATGGATGGCTCTGGAAGGGATCATACTCAGCGAAATAAGCCAGAAAGAAAAAGAAAAATACTGGATGGTCTCACTCATAGCAGGAATCTAGAAAACTTAAATAAGGGACTAGGAAAATGAAAACTATAAGAAAGTGAAAATCAAAATCAACAAATAACTACGAACCAGAGACACTCTATGGGGGTGGGGGGGGGTGGGGAGGGGAGGGATTGGGGTCAAAATAAGGGGGTTGCAATTGTATGGGGAATATAAAAATAAAATTTATATAAAAAAAGAAAAAGAAAAAGAAAAAAAGAAAAAGAAAAAAAAAAAAGAATAGGACTTACTTCTGCCACTAGAAGGGAATGAATACCTCTTGCTAATGACATTTAAGGAAATACAATATTTCTCAATATGAGATTAGTCTTTATATTTACTTAGATTGATATCTGTATCTATATACATATATATATATTTAATTCAATAGACACAATAACTACAGAGACAGGCTCTTATACAGCTCTCAAAGTGGTGGGCATTGAAAGGTCCATGCAGGAGGCCTGAATGCAAAAGCCCACCAGGAAGCCCACCTGGGGCCAGGAATGCGGAAGCCCACCTAGAAAATTCAGACAATAAGCCTCTCCCAGCCCTACAAATCTTACAAATCTTTTCACACCCTACAAATTTTTCCCCCCAGCCGTGCAAACCCAGTTTCTCACCTGACCTCTCCTCACCTTATAAAAGCTTGCCTCCCCCTGGCAACATGTGCGAATTCACCGACCCCCACCTTGGGTCCGTGAATCCCGCCTGGGGTGCAATAAATTCCTCACCCCTTGAGAAATTTAGCCTGGCTCTACTTTTCTTTACCACCTTTCAGGCATATTGCATAAGATATCAATCTGTCCTAGAATATACCACCACCCTCCCCAAAATTTGAAGAACAGGGGTATCCCACACCCTCTTCCCCAGCACACACTGCTGAAGGTTTGATAGAATTTTAATGTCAGTATTTATTGTCCAATCCTCCTCCTACTAAATTTTATATACTTAAAAACAATACTAAGCAGTAGAAGGTTACATATGAGATTAGAGATTAATATGGGGACCAAAAGACAAAAGGATTGAAAAGCCCCAAAGCAAATTAAATGCAACAAGGAGGAATATTGAGCCCAAAGGCTAAATACTGGAGTGGAAAGAGGAAGCAGAGAGTTGATGACCCCAGGCTGAGAAGAGACTGATGTTTTTTAAAAAGACATAGCGTGTGCTTTATTTGTTAATTCACCTTTTCGTCTCCCTTACAGAATCCTGGGTAAATCTCTATGAGTTACTGTTTTTGTGAAATGAAACTTTGTATGGAGGAGCTAGAAGATAATGAGACAACCTGTGCATGGGTTACACCAAATAAAAGGTTTTAATTTTTATAAAGAGAAAATCAATTGCTCCCAAGAACCACATAAAAATGGTGGGAAGATATACACAAGTCATCTGTTTGCAGAAATTCTACATTTTTTACTTTTCTCGGGTATCTTTTTATCATTGTCTGATTCTGCTCCTTGTCCTTGGACACTGGGAGAGGTAAAAGAAAGAAAAAAAGAAGAAAAGAAGAGGCAAGGACAGGAGTAGAAAGGAAGAGAAAGGAAGGAAATAAATGAGACCAACGACCCAACATTTATGTTGGGAAAAAATATGAAAAAGAAAGAAAAAGTTAAAATAGTTCATTTTTTATAGTGTCAGGATAGGACATTTATTTGAAAATGTGGATTAACCTTTTAAGTCAGATGTCACTCCCAATACATGTCCCTGGACTTGCACGCCCATTATTAGGAGGATACGGGCTTGATAATTTGCAGAAGGTGAGTGTGAAGGTTATGTCTTTGACTGACAGTTGCAGATTGGTTTGTCTACAGTAATACCATCTCTGTGCGAAAGATATCTAGCAGCCATACCTCCCTACTCTGGCTGTTCCATTAGTGTCACTGGCCCCGCGGGTTATGTCATTTTTACCATGTGTATTAATAGATGCAATTTTTTACCTGCTACTACATTTTTAGATCTAAATGTTCAGGTTTTCTTCAGCTGTTTTTGCCTAGTATCACGCCTCCTGAAAAGTCTCAAAAATTTTTTAATTTGATCAATAGTAAGGAATATAGCTATACATTACTGGTTTGATTTAGCTAAAAATCAAAAGCATTCAGAAGAGTACCCTAAAAGAGAAAACATCCATTTAACTTCCCATGGTCTAAATTTCTTTAAATTGAAAACTAGTTTAGGTATTTACAAATCATTTTATTAATAATTTGAAATAATGTTTTTATCTTTGAATTGATTTTTTAAATTTATAATTGATAACCAATTATAGTTATCTTTTAAAAAAAGGAAGGAATGGATTTATTATTGGTCATTGAATTATGTGCTATTTAATATAAAAGAAAATCTCAGCTTATTTAAATTATGCAAGATATAAAATGTTAAATTGTACATTAAGTATTTTAAAGAAATTTTTAGTTTTCCTAGAAGAATCTCTAAGTATTATTTTCTACATAATTTTCTGGCAATTTTTATTTGAGAGCCAATATAACATACATTAAAAAAGAAGTCTATATAAAATCTGTAGCTATGAATGATAATCAGAATAATTTCTGGTTAATATAAAATCGTAGGAATTGTAAGATTAAAGACCACTGGGAGAAAAAACTGTCCAAAGGCGAAAGAGTGCTTTTTTAGAAAAGAGCTTCTCAAAATTAAAAATGATGGTAATATGTTAATAGATTTGACAGAATACTTGCGTATTCAACGTCAGTGAGTCCTGTGCAATTTTGTGTTGTGCTGCTGAGCATTCAGTGAAGGTATTTGTACCGTTCAGTCTGATGACCTGACAGACCCTTGGGCTGAAAGCTGTCTCAGGCACTTTATGTTTTTTGTTTTCTCTTTTAAGAATCTGATTTTAAGTAATATTAACATTAATGGAAAAATTTTGCTGCAGTTCATTTTGTGTTCTTTACAATCGAGGGTTTTTTTATTTTATTTTTATATTCCCCATACAATTGCAACCCCCTTATTTTGACCCCAAACCCTCCTTTCCCTGCCCCCCCACCCCCATAGTATGTATTTTTTCTTTCTTATAGCTATTCTTTTTCCTGGTCCCTTATTTAGGTTTTCTAGATTCCTGCTATGAGTGAGACCATCCGGTATTTTTCTTTTTCTTTCTGGCTTATTTCACTAAGCATGATCCCACAATCGAGGTATTTTTAAAAATGTAATTATTGATCTTAGTCACTTGTAATGGTAATATGCTTTCAATTTAAGCCTTTTATAGAAGAAGTTTTCAGACATTAGCTTGAACTACAGAATAATATAATTGTGCTGTGGGGAGAGCATTGGAGGGACTAAGGAGATTAGCAACCAGCCACTCTGCTGTTTTAGATTTTCTCTCCTCTTATCTAAAGGGCTAGTAGCATCTATTCCTTGGTACCCTCTTTCTTTCCCATCTCCCCTTGCTGTACATAAAAGCACACACAGACACACACACACACGCGCACATCCAACTCACATGAACCAAACACCCTGGAAAATCAGGGGCGAGGAGTAAGACAAACTCAGTGTTCCCTAAATTAATTTCCAATAATAATGACATATATCTAATTTGGAATCATTATGCATATAAAATGTTACAATTTTCTAATGTAATAAATATAGTAAACAAAGGCACTGAACTCATAGGTCTGATTTAACTATGATTTACAGTTTTCTGTGCTTCAATTGCATTATCTTTATTAGAATAATTATGCTAGATCTACTTAATGAGCATAATAGAGCAGTAAAATTGGGTCATGCTCATTTGAATGAGATTTTTTTAAAATTTTTTTTTTAATAGAGGCATGTTTTTATTTATTTATTTATTTGTTTGTTTGTTTTGTTTATACATGCACTGGGTACAGTCAGAAGCGCGGGAGGGTGAGAGAATTCACCAGAGCCAGAGCGGGGAGCAGAGCAGGCAGAAGGACCGAAGTATATTGCTGAGGGGAGCAGCGGGCGGCAGGAGAGGTCTGCGCGTCATGTGGGACCCTCCTCTGGTGGAAGGGGAGCAGCCGGGGATCGAACCGGCGCCACAGAGGCCGCGGGCAGCTTCGCAACCCAGCGCTCAACTGCTGCGCCACCGGGGAGGCCCTTGAATGAGATTTTAAACACTACAGATACATTTGGTATGCTTTCTGAGGCGATACTCTTTCCTAAAACAGTCTCCATACCTATTTTAGAATAGACCAAGTCTTTCTTTCTCATATTTATATGGTAACTCAGAATATTTTGAATTATGTGCTATTCAGTATTTGTCAATTGTAAGTTTAAAAAATCAATTCAAAGATAAAAGTATTATTTCAAATTATATTCAAGTTATGGTAGGACAAAATGGTGTTTATTCTTCGGGTTAAGATTGGCATACACATATTTGGTGGACTAGTAGGGGGATAAGAAGATGGTAAACAAATAAGTTCTTATGAATGGAAGCCACCCCAACACTCACAGTAATAAGAAATAATTGTCTCATAATGATTTGGCTTTAGCTAGTAGGTCAGTAGTTCAGAAGGATGCACAAGTCCAACTGCAGTTAAAAGGCTCACATTTGGTGTCACAATGTGTTATCTGGTTTGACAGGGCCTATATATGAAACAGGAATTTCCCAGGCCCAAATTTTGTTGCATAAAGGACTTTTTTTTTAAGTGTTGTGTGCCTTGAGAGTCACGTACATTAGTGGTCCAGCAGGGCTAATGACAGGGCTTTCCACCCCATTGCCACTGGCAAGTCTGTAGCTTAAAATTCAGTCATGGTTGTAGATTTCCAGGTGTGCAGAAACTCTGCTCAGCAGAATCTCAGTTCAGTTGAAATGGCAATGACTTTTCCCAAGTTAGGACCAAGGCTGATTTATGAACATAACAACGGTACTTGTTAGATATTGTTAAACTCTTTGTTGTGAGTAGAAGGAACATTTTTCTTGGGACTTGAGAATTGCATGACAAGGAATTTGTGACATTAGATTTAATGGAACTATTATTACTTGTATGGTGAAAAAATAGTAAGAATTGAGGACATTTATAATTCTTGCATAGTGCACCAAACATAATGTTTAGTATAGTAAGTATATGGTAAGCTTGTTTATTCTCCTTCATGTTGATAATTTATATGTCTACTATAACTAAGAGTGAATACTTTAATTAAAAGCAATAATAATAAATTTAATAATAAAGCATTTATCAACCTTGAGCTTAATATTAATTTCTACATTTTTAAAGACAAGACTCATAATCATAGATAGGGAAATAGAGATATCTAAAAACAGTTAAAGAAAAAAAAGTATATTTAGTATACTAATCATCTCATAGTAGAAAATATATGTATTCATATACTTTCAAAATACAAGAAAGTAAAAACATACAATTAACAATATAAGTTAATTTGAGGTTTATTTCATGTGGACCATTTTCTTTCTAATTGAGTCGTCAGATATAAAACATCTTAACGCTGTTTGACATGTTTTATACTGTTTGGTATTTCAAATTAATTGCACAGAAGCTGCAAAATATGAAAAAAAATAGCTGGATTTTTAATTGTATGTAGTTATATATTCATGATTCTCTAGGATATTCTCATTGGAATCAAAGTTGAGCCTGATCTTTCTTAATATCTGCATAAGTAAGAAAAGTGATAAAATTGGTAGATGGTTCTTAGCTTGAAGATGGTACCAAATCTAGTCAAGTCCTAAAGAAATGAGATATAGGAACTTAATAAAATAGGAAAATAAAAATTTCATTTTTATTTTAGGAGAATAGTAAAATAAAAATTTACTTGCAACCAAATAAGTACAAGATTGGTTTTCTCCTGAATGTTCAGAGAGGCTTTCCCCAAGATACTCCAAGCAGGTCTTTTCTAATACATGTAATCTTGTTATGTGGAGCTAAGGTCAGTGAGGCCCTGTGGATCTTGGGAGAAACTTTTCCCATAGTCTGAAAGAATGAAGACTTTCAAGGTTTTGTTTCATCTCTGAAAATATCCTTTTATCAGAGAAACCTATCTTAAGACAGGACAAGCATCTTATTTTTTTTTTGTAAGATTTATTTATTTATGTATATAAGAACTGGGGTACAGGTCAGAGGTGTGGGAGGTGAAAGGATTCAGCTGAGATAGAGTGGGGAAAAGAACAGGTGGATTGACTGAAAAATACTGCTAAGGGGAGCAGCGGGCAAGACAGGTAGCCGTGTGGGTACCCCCCCTGGCCAGGGATTGAACTCGCGCTATAGAGGCTACAGGCAGTTTCACAGTGCTGCCCTCAACCCCTTGTGCCACCAGGGAGGCCAGACAGTACAAGCATCTCGAGGCAAGGTTTTGTCTTATGATCTCGTGCCTACTCCTGTGAAAGCCACCCCTCTCTCCTTGTTGCTCCCTCTTCAATTCCTTGGCGCAGGATATAAACCTCATTTTGTCCCACTATGTCTAGAATTTGTAGCCAAGTAAATTCTTCATATATGTATATTTAAATTTGGTCTTTTTTTCCTACTAATCTGTCTGATGTTAATTAGTTTGCATGCCAGCCCAGGAAGAACCCAGAAAGGTGTAGAAATTTTCTTCTGCACCTTGACAGTTTGGTGAACCAGCCAGGAGAACTATCAGAATGTAGGATGCTTCTTATTTACTGTGATGACTACAGAGGATGAGATCCAGGATTTCAGGCCAGGTTGACTAGCAAGATAAAGATTTTTATAACTTCAGATTCCTGATATCTGTTCTTTGTAGAAATCTAATAGAAACCAAGTGGTGATACTCATTTGCTTGTCCAGCCTTAGGACCCAGAGAAGTGGGAGAATTTTCTCTTGTGCCCAGCTATATGCATTAGTGCTTTAGAGAAATAAAATGGAAGCAACTTCAAACAACTATTTAGTGAGTTTTTAAACGTAAGGCAACATAAATATTTATTTGTAATGTTTATAGAAACAAATGAGAACTGGTAGAGTAATTTTCCTCAAGCAGGAATGTTTTTGGTACCACTTTATATGAGCAAATAGACACCTACTAATTTTGATGGGTTCATCATATATATTATTTTGAGACTAGAGCTGAAAAAAATATTATTCTAACACCAAAACAAAGAGAAATACGGTCAAAAGAGAAATAACTAAAATAATTCATTTACATAGAGAATTGACTTGGGATATTTGATTTCTTCTTACCTAAGTCAATATGCATTAAGCTAATAACACACTTATTAAGCTGGAGTAGAAAATGTTAGTACATGCTTTTGAGAACAACTGTGTTAACAGAGAAGGATAATCATCATGATGCTAAAAAATAAGCCAAGTGATAGATTTTAATTTTCATTGGGGCTTGACTTAGATTGATGTTACTCTATTTAAACCTACTTCTTACATGTATAATTTAAGTATTTTGAAAATGCAGTTTCAGCAAAATCTATTAATAGTCAATAATCCAATGTTTTCTTAAACTAAACTATAATTTACAAGTGAATCATTTACTAATGAGTTTTGCTAATGAAAACTTTCCACTCATTATTCACTTAGCTCTCTTCATTTGTTTATATTGATGAAAGTTTACATGGAAGGGATTTCTACAACATTCATATTTATTTTACACCTAAAGCAGGGATTAGTGCATTTTTTTTTCTATAAAAGACCACATTATAAACATTTTAAAATCCTTGCAGGACATGCAGTTTCTGTCACCACCACTCATCATAGTACATCTACCATCATAGTACAAAATAAATCATAGGCAATTTGTAAATAAATAAGCATATATGTACTCTAGCAAAACTCTATGGGTGGATTTGGCAGGAGGGACATAATTTGCAACTTCTCATGTAGACTATTGTCAGTCCTTTAATAACAATAGCAATATAAAATATTTAAAAATACTGAGAACTCAAATGATATTAAATAGTAGGTAAAGCATGTGCTTAAGCCAGCATGGAAACAATATCAAAATAATTATTAGAATTGTGTCTAATAAAATCATACTAGTTATAGCTTTTTGAGCTAATTTGTTAGAGACACTTTGACAGAAGAGGTAAGCCCAATAGGGTTGGAGCAATTGGACACCTATTTACTTTTTACTCTTGTTGTGCTCTTGTGTGATGTCAGTGGAAACATGAAACATTTTCCTGGACCATGAATTGATTTTAGTCTTTGAAACCAGAGTTTCAAGATTGAGTTAGTATGGAAATAATTTCTAAAATACCGTAGTCTCCACTCTCAAGAATATTTTTTTTATGAAGATGCTACATAAGTTGTGTTAAAACACTTTACATGATTTTTCTCATAATTTGGCTTGCTTTTATCTTACAACCAAGCCATTCTACTGAAGAAAACTGTAAACATTCTTCTATTTAGCATCTCTAAGTCAAGTGAGATCAATTTGACCCTTTCATATGCTGTTGAATAAATACATCGAAAGTTACACACCTGTCTTCAACAAATATACTATATTCACAAAATGTATAAATTCATATTCAGGAATACAACAAATGCTTAAAAATGAAAGAAAATTGTGAGAACACTCATTTAATATCTGTAAATCCTGACCATCTATTAACCAAAATCAAATTCTACCACTTCAAGCAGGTGTTTACAAACTATTGCAGATTTCATAATTGGATTAGAAAAGAATCGAATTAGGAAATAATCTAATGCATCTTTCCATGAAAATAAGACTATTTTGTGGCAATGCTTTCCCTATTAATTAAATATTAGATATTCACAAAGAGAGTTCTATACTAACATTCACTATTGTAATTAATAAGTCACTATTACTAGTAATTAAAACCACTTAGGATCTCTGTAAGCTGATTAACAAAACATGGGAAAAGAACGTGAGGGAACTTTCTGATGGGATACCTATTAGAATGACTAAGATGAAAAGGACAAATAATAACAAGTGTTAGTGAGGATGTGGAGACATAAGAATCATTATACTCTGCTGGTGGGAATGTAAAACAGTGAAACAGTGTGTTAGCACCTCAAAATGTTAAATAGAGTTTCCATGTGAAATAGTGTACACAATGCTAATTCATATAGAAGAAAATTCTTACACATTAGAGAGTTGAAAACATACATCCACACAAAATTGGTAATAACCCAAAACTGAACAACATGTAAACAAATATAAAAAATCTATGAATCTTTCTGGTTCCTGGAACACAGCTCCTAAAATTCTTGTAATTTCCTGAAAGAACATTGGGAACATTTTTTGTTCTAATATTTGATCTTTGACCCTCGTTCATGGCCATGAGTTCCCAAATCCCTTGTTATTTTCTGTGTTAGAGAAATGTATTTTGTTTCAATGAGGACACTCTGGGTGGACTTCTGGGTGATTGCTGATCACCAGAAAGACCAAGTCTTCATGAAAGCATGTAACTTTCAGCTCCAACGTTGCCCTTCAACACCCATGGGTGCCCCTCTCACCCAGAAGGGAAGCGGGTTGGAGATTGAGTTAATGATTGATCATTTCTACCTAATGAAGGAAGCCTTCATAAAAATCTTTTAAGTATTTGAATGGGAGATCTTTTGTGTTGGTGAACACATCCAGGTGCTGGGAAAGTAGCAAACTTGCACCCCAATTCTATGAGTATAGAAGTTCTTGCATTGGGGGGCCCTTTCAGACTTTTCCCTAAAGATCGATTCATCTGGCTTTCTATATTCTGTATCATGTCCCTTATTACATAATAAACTGATGTTAACTGTTTTCTTGAGTTCTGTGAAAATCTCTTGTAAATTAATTAAACTTGAAGGTGAAGTTGTGGGGAGCTCTGATTTATATTCAATCGTTCAGAATCATAAGTGACAACCTGGATTTGCAGTTGGCTTCTGAGTTTGAGGAAAATCTTTAACCTGTGGGTGCACTAACCCTGTTTAGTGTCAAAATCAAATTGTCTATCATTCAGAGAATAGCTTGGTGTTGAAGGATTCCCACACAATTTGTAACCAGCATGAAGTGTTCTCAGCAATGAGAGTAGAATAAAGGAATAAAAACAGGGAGTTTTTCCTAAATATCACCCAAAGGTCCATCAACTGTGAATGGATAAATAAAATGTGGTTGACCCATATAATGGAATATTATTCAGCAACAAAAAGGAATTAATTACTAATACATGCTACAACATGGATGAAATGTGTTAACATTAATCTAATGGAAAGAACACAGACATGAAGATAATAATATCACATAATTCCAATTATATGAAAGTCCAGGAAAAGAAAATCCATAGAAAGTAGATTAGTGATTGCCAAGGCCCAGAGGCACTAAAGACATTAGTGAATGCTAAATGGTATAGATTTTCTTTCTGGGATTACGGAAATATTTTAAAATTAAATGTGGTGACAGATGCACTATGCTGAAATAGGTGTGCTATATGGCAGGTAATTTAAATTTCTATGATGATGTATTAAAAAAAAAAACAATTTCTTGCCACCATAATAAACCCAACTCCTCAGCCTGAACTTTTGGTTTCCTAGCCTAGAGCCCCAGAAAACTCAACAGCCTATCAATTCTTCAACGTTCTCAGCACAGACATAGAAATTAAAACTGATCTGTTAAAAATGATTTTAATAATTAGACAGATTGATGAAGAAGTTGGTATCCATGGTTGCTCATTCAAAGATACTTCCTGAGGGCCTCCCCTGGTGGTGCAGGTGGTTGAGCACCGCACTGTGAAGCTGTCCGCAGCCTCTGCAGTGCTGGTTCGATCCCAGCCGGCCAGCAAGGGTCCCACATGGCATGGCAGACCTCTCCTGTCTCGCCTGCTGCTCCTCTCAGCAGTGTTTTTCAGTCAGTCTGCCTGTTCTGTTCCCCACTTTGTCTCTGGTGAATCCTCTCACCCTCCCGCGCATCTGGTCTATACCCGGTTCTTGTATAAAATAAATAAAAAAATCTTTAAAAAAAAGATACTTCCTGATAGTGAAGTATAAATAATTAAAACTGCACATTACTTATGTTTTCCTTTGGATCCCCATCTTTAGAGATCAGCCTTAGAGCAGTATGGGAAGTACTAAGGATGCATGTGAGGGAAGTGTCTTATTTACCAAGTGTCTTGTTTACCTACCAGGGCAAATCAAGTTCAGGTGGGTCATTACCAATGGGCTGTGAAAACAAAGACAGATTTTCCAAGAACGACTTTTGATTAACTCTGCTAGAGGAAAGATTCAGCTATTTTTCTATTCTCTCTATAGAAGCAGACATTACAAAAATCACTATCGCATGAAAGGGTTAACCAAGCACTATGAAGTCCCAAAATATAGAGAAAAGTATAGGAAATTAATGAGTCAGAATATTTACTATGTTTGATTTTGTGTTAAAGTATATATTGGCATTTTAAATCTGGCAATTTGTAGTTTATTTTTTATTCTAATTATATATTCACAATTATATGCATATTATTATAATTAAATGAATTAAAGTTTGACTCTAAACTAAATCTTTCTTGATTTTGCTTGTTACATGTGGCTCTTTGCCTTCTTTTTTCTCATTATTCCACTTTTATCAAGAGCATTTAAAAGTCTTTCTTTTCTTCAGTTTTGATAGTGGCATCGAACAGCCAGAATAGAAATTTGAGTTGTGAAATTGGGGCAATGCAAACCATCACTTTTTCCTGTAAATTGTAACCAATACCATAAGTCAGAGTCACACACATTTAATCTACTAACCTTCCGATCAATTCATCCTCTTCAGGTGATCAATTCATCCTCTTCATGCAAAGTGTAATATTCGAGTCATCAGTGATGTCAAGAGGGACAGATCTGAAAGCACACAATGAAAAAAAGCCAAAAAACACTTGCATAGTCATTGGTTTGGGGAGATTGTACTTGAAATGCAGGCATGGTTTGTCTCTACCTGGGTACAGCTTGTGTGTGCAGAAATAAAAGGGAGTCAAGGTAGGAAAAGTCAAATTTCTATGTTTCCCTTCCCTTAATCTGTCACAGGCCAGTGATTGGGTTAATAGTCTGGAGAAAAAGCTATCTTGTCAAGGTAAACTGAACTTTCATCACAACTAGGTCCCAAAGTCAATGAGTTGTCAAAAAAACGAAAGAAAAGGAAAACAATTCTGTAACGATCTTTCTTTTTATCTTGTGGAGCACCTGCTTCCTCAAATGATGCCAAGCTGACTGACAGCAGGTAGTTTCTAAGAAAAACCAGCTACTTTCTCCCCCAGGCTCCTCGTGCCTTCACTGAGCCCTTGGCATGGGATTGTTCAGCAGGAAAAGTCAATAGTGCCTGCTGTCAACACAGTGTGCCTATGTGCATTTTTAAAGCCTCTGCTTTCTTGAAGTTTAGTTGTCAGGAACCTGGCTTTTAAATAGATTTCAGTGTCAATATGTGCTGCTTCCCACTAATGTTAAGAAATGGCCACAAAGAGCAAGATCAGATGCTATGTCGGGAGGCGTGCAGTGCTGATACTTATTGGCTGCCCACCCATCAGGAACAGCTTTAGAGACTGAGAAAACTTGGAGGAAAAGGATCCCACTTCAGCTTCTTTCCCCAAATTTTCTTATTGTCATCATTTATGAATATTCTATACATAAATATTATATGTATGGGAGAGACTAGACATACACTAAAAGTGTGTTCATTGCACTAGATATTGAGTGTTTGTATTATTGAACAAATGCATGGGAAACTAAGCGCTATACATAATGGCTTCTCCATTTTATAACAGACTGAATTATTTCAAAGACAGAAACACCACACTGTCAACTTCTGTGGATAATATGTTTTCCCTTTTTAAAACAGTCATCATTCACTATATACATATTTTCCCCAAGCCATGTATGGATAGGATTTTTTGGAGAAAAGATAAAATTTTGCAAGTTTATTTTTAATTTCGTACAAGTTAGTCAACTTAAATTGGCTTCATGTTTTTAAAAGGCAGATTGAGGGCCTCCCCGGTTAAGCGCTGGGTTGCGAAGCTGCCCGCAGCCTCTGCAGCGCCGGTTCGATCCCCAGCTGCTCCCTGGCCACCAGAAGAGGGTCCCACATGGCACGCAGACCTCTCCTGCCAACTGCTGTTCCCCTCAGCAGTGTACTTCGGTTCTTCTGCCTGCTCTGTACCCTGCTCTGGCTCTGGTGAATTCTCTCACCCTCCCGCACTTCTGACTGTACCCAGTGCTTGTATAAATAAATAAATAAAATTTTAAAAAATAAATAAATAAAAGGCAGATTGGATTAATTAAATAGGAATTTGAAGTGATTTTTAGCATCAACCTCACCGAGTCTCAATAATAAAATATTAAATTAGATTCATTTATTCTGTCTTTTCTAGTTATCGTAACTATGCAATTCTTTGTGCTTGTTATATTTAGAAATATGTTAGCTTCTTTACTAACCAAGTGTTTAAATTCCAGTATCAGCTGGGGACTGAAGTGTCCGGAGCCGCCTGGAGCATGCGCCGTGTTGCGCAACACACGTGCCATTAATTAGTTTTTGCTTTACCGTTTGCCTGCTGAGAAACCACAGGTGTTTCCTATTAATCAAATGAGACTGGGAGGTACGATGGGAGGAGCTACCAGGATATAAGAAGAGAACCACGAGAAGGAAAAGATTATTGCGAGAGGTCATTGAGAGAGGTTATAGCGAGAGGAGCAGAGAGAAGGTCAGGGAAGTAAGAAAGTCAGGGAAAAGAAAGTTATGTAAAAGTAGTAAAAGGAAAAATAAAGAAGTAAACGCTAGCGTCAAGTCGTCAAGCCCCTCATTTCAATCCTCAGCCCTTCTCTTCCCGTGCCTCTGAACCCCGCGGGTCGGGACACTGAAGGACATGAAAATTAAAGTGAGTGAAAACTATAATGGGAATATAGAAGTAGCCCTGGGGCACATTGTGTTGGAAAAATAGAGGACTTTGTGAAGGAAAGAAAACTTTGAAAGATGACTGGAATTTCTGTAGTTGGAATTCAGGTTAGAGGGTGGTAGGAAAAGTATTTTATACTGAGTAATGGTCTATGAACATGATGAGCACTAAAGATATAAACACCCGGTAAAGTAGACAAATCATAAGAGATATGGAGTAGGGAGGGGAAATGGGTCATGCAATTAGGTCAGTAAATGAAATACAACCAATACGTTATAACAGGTCCTTATTAAACATATACAATTATGACTTTTTGAATTCATCCACTCATGTATCCAGTCAGTTTTTAAACAAATACCAGTTGAGGTCCTGTTGTTGGCCAGGTTCTGATATAGGAACTGGGGATGCGACAGTGAAGAAAATAAATTTCTTGGGTTTTTTTTTTGTTTTGTTTTGTTTTTTTGTGGTGGTAACACTTTAGAAGAGGGAGACAGAAAATGAATGAATAACAGCAAATATGAAAATCGAGTAAAATAACTGCAAAGAGTGCAAAAGCCAGGATAATAGGATAGAGATATTGATTTTATACTGTGGTCAGAGCAGACCTCCTTGATGATGACATTTGAGCCAAGATCTAAAAGCGACAAAGTCAAAATCTAAGTGTAGGTAAGTGTGAAAATGTTCCAGAAGGAGAGAAAAGTCAGTGCCAAGGCACAGGAAAAAACAAGTATCACTTTCAGTTTTCTTATCAAATGACGATGTTTTATTACATAACCTCTGGAATCTGTACTCATGTTTACTTTCTCTAAATTTCCATGAGAAGAACAATAAAAAATGTTAAGTTTTAAGGAAAAGGGAAACTTTAATTTTTCCATAAAATAATGGTTTTCTAATAGTTCTGAAAATGGGGTGAAACATTTTGGTGAAGCACAGGATTCATTTAAAAATGCTTCATTATACTTGAATAGAAATTATTTAAGACTATATTAGCCATAGTCATGTAATTTCATACACTCAGTACTTCATTTCTATTTCTGCTAACTCTCCAGATGGTGTTATTTAAAAGTTTATGTCATCTCAAGTAGGAAAACATTGACTAAATTCCAATAATTGGCAACAACATTATATCTTTGTCTAGTTTTTATTTCCTTATAAAGAATAAGAAAAGTTTAAAAGTATGCCATAATTGTGAACATTTGTCAAGGCATGTCAAATTCTAAGTATGAATATTGTGGGACAATGACACCCAAGACTTAACAACTTACCTCTGCTCCAAAAATGAGAAGACAGTTCTTTAGTGGTGGACTATGGATGTTTTGGTAGTGAGTTTCCTGTGGTGGCAATACCTGATAGGGAGGATCCTAATGTCACCACAATTTAAAGAATGAATCAATTTTTTAAATAAATAAATTATTCAAAAAAATAAAGAAATAGAAAGAGAAGACAAATGATCACTGTACAATTACAATTCCCAGCACAGCTAAGTTACAGTGTGTTCAAGGAGATTTTTCAATGTAAGTCAAACTAATAGGCATTTTTCTTTTATAAAATAATACAATTAAGATTTTTAAAACAGAGCCTCCCTGGTGGCGCAGCGGTTGAGCAGTGGGCTGCGAAGCTGCCCACAGCCTCTGCAGTGCAGGTTCGATCCCCGGCCACTGGCGAGGGTCCCACATGGCGCGCAGACCTCTCCCGCCATGCCCGCTGCTCCCCTCAGCAGTGTATTTTGTCATTCTGCCTGTTCTGTTCCCCGCTCTGACTCTGGTGAATTCCCTCACCCTCCCACACTTCTGACTGTACCCAGTGCTTGCATAAATAAATAAATAATAAATAAATAAATAAATAAATAAATAAATAAATATTTAAAAAAAAGATTTTTAAACATATTCCTTACAGTATGTACTGATTAGAAGCACAAGTTCAAAATGATATAGTTTGCTGTATCTTTGAAGTCTTACTTTGTTAAAATTTGATGACTCAGACTTTTGGAAGTATTTGGGGAAACCTTTTCAATTGGAGTATAGTTTAGTACCTTTCCATGATGATCACTATCATTTGTTATAAAATGTTCCTATCAGTTTTCTAATAGGATGGTTCTCTTAGTATCTGATACCAACATAAGCTACAGCATTACACACCATTAAATAAAAATGAACTCCAAATCTCTCTCTGTTGTTAGAAAGGAAGAAGTATGTCAAGGGAAACTAATATTTCTACCAAATGAATGGATCTGCCATACAACCCAGAAAGACCACTCCTAGGTATCTACACAAAGAACACAAAAACGCTAATTCAAAGGGAAACTTGTATTGCCATGTTCACAGCAGCACAATTTACTATAGCCAGAATATGGAAACAACCTAGGTTCCCCCAAACAGATGAGTAGATCAACAAGATGCAGCATATTCACACAATGGGATACTAGACATTTGAAAAAAAAAAAAAGACAAACTCAAGCCATTTGGGTCAACATGGATGGAACTGAAAGTGATATGCTAAGCAAAATAAATCAAAAAGAGAAAGTAAATACCAAATAGCATCACTTATATATGGAATATAATGAAAAACAAAAACAAAAACAAAAAACAGAGGATCAGATAAAGCCAAGCTTAAAAACTAACTCTTGAAAACTAACTATAGAACTGAGCGATCCAGTGGCCTCCCTAGTGGCACAGGGTTAAAACGCAGCCTGTGAAGCTATCCCCAGCCACTGCAGCACGAGTTCGATCCCTGGGGCCAGCCAGGGAGCAACCCACATGGCGCAGCAGACCTCTCCTGATTCACCCGCTGCTCCCCTCCCAAAGTGGTGTACTTTGTTCGATTGGCTTGTTCTGTTCCCCGATTGTCTCCAGTGAATCCTTTCATCCCTCCCCACACACACACCCCTCTGGCCTTTACCCCAGCTCTTATATGCATAATAAATAAATCTTAAAAAAAAAAAAAAAGAACTGAGTGATACAGAGGAGGAAGGAGCTCTAATAAAGCAGGGAGGGAAATCCATTAGTGGTGGTGGACGATGGTAGCAGCACATGAGAGGGGGATACTACACTCCACTAATTCAAAGGGAAACTTATACTGCCATGTTCACATACATGGCAGAATACAAGCAACTAGGTAAACCAATTAGAAAAATAAGTATTTTGAACACACTGTAACATTTGTAGTTGTTTCTTTTCCTGTGTTATTAGGGATGCAGATATTTTTTATTCAGGAAATTTATTTCAGCCTGAATAAAAGTTCTATTTTAGATGTTGTCAGGTTTTGGATTATGTGACCCCACTATCATTTCTCTGGCTTCTGAAGAGGGTACATGTAAATACTGATTAGCCTTTAAATATTTCTATCTGAGCAAGGCTTAGTCATGTGTCTATTTCTATTTAAATACTACTATCAAGGACTTGCCCTTATCAGTCATAATTAGTTGAGAAAAAATTAAGTATTAGGGACAAGGATTTAAAATGTTATTCCTACCTCTGCCTCCATGGTTAATTTAAGATATACTCATTTGTTTGATATTTTTAATATATTCATTCTGTAAAGATATTTGTGAGTCACAGACCTCCCTGGTGGCATAAGGGGGTTAAGTCTCAGCACTATCAAGCTATCACCAGCCACTGCAACATGAGTTTGATTCCCGGCCAGGGATCTAACCCACATGGTGCAGCAGACCTCTCCTGTCTAGCAGTGTATCTCAGTAGATTTGTCTGTTCTGCTCCCCACTCTGTTTCTGGTGAATCTTTTCACCCCCTGCATCTCTGGCCTATACCCCAGTTCTTTATTGCGTAAATAAATAAAAATAAATCTTTTTTAAAAGAGGTATTTATGAGTCACACAGTTAAATTCTTTGTACCATAAGAAATATGTGAAATAAAACTTGCCCACCAAGACATTGTATCTAAGACTGGTTTAGATATGAAAATCACCCATGAAGAAACCTTTGTTAATTGGGGTTCCTAAATATAGAATATATATAAAAGGAATATAAAAAGCACATCATGGTGCACATTAAATCAGGTATACATGGCTGTAAAGCCACAACTTACCTAGAATACATGTAATTATTATAAATAATTTGCTGATTATTTTGGCATTATTGTTAATTATTACAAATCTGTCTCAAGCTCATTTTTCAGGTATACACAAGGTGGTTAATAATTTCTCCTTATGGTACTTCGAAGGATAAAATGAACTAATAGAAGAAAGTGTTCATCTGGATTCCTGGTAAATATTAGGCATCAAAGATTCATACTTGTTACTGTAGAAAAACATGGAAAACAACTGAGATAACTTAGAGTTTGCTACAAGCACAACTTTTAATTAACTCTTAGGTTCTCCTAAAATATAAGCTTATATATACTTGCCTCAATAAGAGGTTTTAAAATTATAATGTTACTGATAATTATGAAATTAAAAAAAGTTATAGAGCTACTTTTATAGCTCCTTCGTTAAGAGTGGGATCTTTCTCATTACACTGAGTAAGAGGTATTCCCTCACATTTTTTACAGATGAGATACCAGATATTCACAATAGATTCATATACACACCCCAAATTTCAAATCTAATAAATAGCAGAATCAGGATGCAAAAGTAAAAGTAGTATTATATATATAACATGCATTTGAGCATTCTAAATAAACTTATGTAAATATGTCCTGATTAACATAGTCCATAATGCATCTTTTTAATAAGTGGTTGGCTTGTGAAAAATTAGAAAATAAATTACATATGTATAAATGTGTGTATATACATGTTACATACATAGATATTTTCTTTCAAATAATTATATGAGGAATTAGCTACCTCACTAAACATTAATAATTTCACATAATAAAGTTATTATTTTATTATTTCCATTTGTGGGGTATAATTTTTTCATAGATGGAAAATATGGAAAAATTCCTTAATATGGCTCAACTCATTCACCTTCCCCCATGGAAACCTACCTTTTAAAAGTCATTTGAAAGAATATGAAATATATAATCAGTGAACTTTATATTCATAATGCATCTCAGAATATAAATCAAATTAGCTACAAAGTATGTTTAATAAAAAAGATTGATACAGATATAAAAATAAAAGCAAAATAAGGTATAGCTTTTCCTAGAACCATAACCTAAATTTGTTTATGACACTTTTTTCTCAGTTGTTCCTACTTAATGGAATTAATGTGGGAATAAAACGATAGTTAACTTCTGCTATGTCACAATACAATATGAAGACAAGGAATTAATAATAAAAAATAATAACATTATCTACTGTCTCAATAATAGAAATATAATGAAAATATTCACAGAGTAATGAGTATATTAGGAATTCTCAAACATGATATCATAAAGGGGACGCAGAAATTAACAAAGAGGAAACCATTTTCTAGTAAGAGAAGCTGAACACAGAAGGAACAATTGCCTTGGCTGTTATTAACATAACTTCAAAAAAATTAGGGAATTTATAATGCTTTTTAAAAATACTCGGTTATGACTGATGGGAAAAGCCTCATTTTAAAATATCAGTCTTTCAGCAAGCAGAAGAAATGGAATACAGTCACAATATAATTATATGGAACTAGTAATAAAGAGACTTTGAATTCATATTTATTTTGCTTTTGTAAAAAACCCAAATCCACACTTTTCGGAATGACTACACAAATTCCAAATTTTGGTCCTCTTTATAAAGAAGTATAGGCATGATGATTTAATTAACCACCAAACTTAAAAAAATATATTGAGATGGTTTAAAATAGGTATGTGGATATAATAGTAGAACAAAACCTGAATTTGAGTTGTCCTTAAAAAAGTGAGATGATTTTGAAAGAAAACAAGCTTGCATTTAAAATAATTTTTGGTGCAACAGACCTCTCCTGTCTCGCCTGCTTCTCCCCTCAGCAGTGTATTTCAGTAGATCTACCTGTTCTGCTTCCCATTCTCTCTGGCAAATCTTCTCAACCCCCCATACCTCTGGCCTATACCCCAGCTCTTGTGTTCATAAATAAATAAAACAAATCTTTGAAAGATAATTTTTGATCTACTTATTATTTATGTAATGTGCTATGCACAGTTTTAAACACTTTATACATGCTGCTTTAATTCTCATAGTGCTTAGAGTATATGATGATTCTGTTAAAGAAGATTCACTGAGATGCAAACAAAATGTGTCTCATTCAAAATCCCACAATAGTAAGTGGGATATTTTGACACAGGCACTACATAGTGCATTCTATAATTGTTTGAACAAAATAATACTTTATTATTATAGATATCATTGCATTCATAAAAAGTAATACACAAACAGTATTGAGTACAGTATCATCACTAAATGCTTTTGTGTCCAGTAATGTGTTCATATTTCTTTTTTAAAAGATTTATTTATTTATGCATACAAGAGCTGGGGTACAGCCCAGATGTGCGGGGGATGAGAGGATTCACCAGAGACAGAGCTGGGAACAGATCAGGCAGGCTGACTGAAATACACGGCTGAGGGGAGCAGCAGAAGAGTCAGGAGAGGTCTGCTGCGCCATGTGGGTTGCTCCCTGGCCAGCCAGGGATCGAACTCGTGCTGCAGCAGCTGTGGATTGCTTCATAGTGTGGTGCTTAACCTCTTGCGCCACCAGGAAGGCCCTAATGTGTTCAATTTTTACAGAAACTTTTCAACTAAATAGGATGAGCACTATTATACCAATTTCACAGGATGAGATAGTGTCAGGTAAGTAGTGTCTCATCCAGAAAACAGCAACGCCGGTGGTTCTTGAGCAGGACCCTGAGTGGCGCTGAGTTTGGAGAGAAACTGCCTCCACCAGTGCTCATGATTCGCTCCACCTGGGAAGGCCTTTACTTTCTTCCTCCTGACCAAGCACACACTCATCCTTAATTGTTACTCAACACCACCTTCTTCAGGAAACCTTACCTCACCACACAGGCTGGTGGGCCATCCTCAGCTGGGTACCCATTGTCCCCGGAAGCCCGCAGTCACAGCGATATCCTGTTGGATGGTAAATGTTAGATCATGTGAGCCTGTTTTCTCACATGAGCTTCCAACACAGTGCCTGATGGAGTGGAGGTAGAGACTTAGAGAGACAGGAATCTTGTGAATAAGTGAAACTGGGTTTAAAAATGAAAATGGAACAGAATGTGGATCCAGAACAAGAGCAGAATTCATGCAAAAGGAAACAGCACAAGAAAAGCTTGCATGTTGGAAATCACAGGTGAGGGCAATGTTTTCTAGTTTAGTTTTCTCAGAATGTAAGTGAGCATGATGAACTGGAAGGTCGCTTGGGGTCTTGTAGTCTAGATCTGTAATTCTGGATTAAAAATTTAGATGTTTAATCTAAAAGGAATTGGCAGCCCAATGAAGCTTTTTTATTTTTTTCCAGAATGTAAATGACACAGAGTTGTGCTAACAACTGCCCCGTTAGTGGTAGACACAATGGACTTTAAAGGATTTCTGATACTTTGGAAACTTGTGTTTGACAAAATCGAGCATTAATAATATTCATGGAAGGCATTAAGAGATATTGTACTCATTTTGTGGGTTGATGGGGAAGTCTCTTATATTTAATATAAAATGTACCAAACTGTTAGTACAAACAAATGGTATGTAGAGAAGTATGTATGAAGATAAAAGTGTGTCTTATGAGATCTAATCTATGGAGTTTACTCAGAGTCTTCTTATCTGCCCGTGGAAAGCAAACAAAGTCTGTTTTTGCCAAATACAATTCTAACAGTGTGCAGTCCTGGCCTCATATTGATATAGAGGAATGCCAGTGCTCTGGAATGCAGGTGAGGTTATGAAGCTGGGCTATATTAGAAACCCCAGCTGTAGAAATATTCAACTCACTGATTATCAGCTTCTTTCCCCATGCGTTCTCTGTTCCCAATGTAATTTAGAAAAGAATAAAGGAATTTCGTCCTCCAAGGACAAAACAACTTTTGCGTATCTTTAAATGTTCACTTAGGTTAAGTCAGAAAGCCTACAATGGGTAGGCAATTGGGATAGCAATTATTCTGATCTGACATTTTGGGGATTATAATTAAGCAATAAGGCGCAAGCCAAGGGTGTGTTACTTCAAGATAACACACTTCTTGGAAAGGGCTGTGAGGCATAAGGGGCGAATTAGAGCCTCCAATGATCTGGGAAATGTGTTATCTCTCTGTAGCACGACTCTCGGGGTGTCTTAGTGCCGCACACGTAGTGTTAGATACACTAGTTGTCTATGAATTGATTGCACCATGTCAAACATATGTTTAAAACATGTTTGCTCTTGTGGACTGGCAATGGCTGCTGATTCACAAACCTCAGTCTTGCCATTACCAACTGATAGGTGACTGGGCCATGACTTCAGCCTGGTGAGCCTTTATCAGAGATGTGTGGATATGGTCCTCTTCGAACAATCATGATCCTATTCATTTCAGTTGAGCTGTTTCAATGCTTTTCACCCATTTGGTGCCTCTATATTATGTAAGTGAATGGAGTAAGGTAATTCAAAACTGAATTTTTAATGTGAGTCCCCCCAACCATATCATTTTGCTTGATTTTCATAATGTGGCTGCCAGTTAGTAGGTTTGCATTTGATTGACAGAAAGTGATTTCTAGTTCAGCCACCATCAAACACCACTGCACTTCATCCTAGAAGATGTTTCGGTAGTTAAAGAGACTGTGTTGGACAAAAGAATCTTTTAAAACTGGTTCTTTCTTTCCTAGTGAGTACCATAGTGAGACACACCAGGCGAAAAGAAAGACCCATCTTTAATCTATGCTGCTGAGGGAAATCAAAGGGAGTGAATTAGAACTAAGAGTAGCTTCTTATGCTCATTGGAGAGCCTTTTTTTCTGCTCCATTTGATACAACAAATCAGATCATCAAAGTAAGTCAAGCACAGGTTGGAACCCAATACTCCTTGACCCGGCTTCCTCCCTGCTTTCCCAGCCTCCCCTGGAATTTCTTGTGATGTCAAATCACAAAGCTACATGAAGTGCTTCTACCCCAGGAGCCAGGCGGATATTTTATTTTTAGATTCCTTTTCTGTGACTCTAGTAAAATAATATGAAATTCTTTTATGGCTCTATCTGAGCATTTTGATAAATCTGCTGCATTTGAAAGCATGAAAGAGGCGATAACAAAAAAATTCTGTACTGACTGCTTCAAGCCACAAGGTCTTCTTAAGAATAGCTGCAGGGTCCCATTGGCAAGGTGCCAGCTTGTATGTACTGCTGGAAGTTGTAGGGAATTTCACTCTGCCCAGGAGACATCTATCTTCAGATGTATGCCATAAAACATTTCACAAAATAAGCATTTTTCCATGTAAAATTGTACATCTTCTAATTTGGGTTTTATTTCCTATAGCACATAGGAAATAAAAAAAAAAAATCTCTTTACAAGTTCTTAAAATTAACATTCTTTACGGACAACCTTTATCAACCTGCTTCAATGAAAAGTAAAATTTAGCAATGGTGATAACAATTCTCAAAATCTTCATAAACACAATTAGTAGTAGTACATGTAAATGTACATGTGGTACAATGGTACATATAATAATGAAAACACTTTCGCCTATAAACTTTCTCACCCCCTGTTTTTATATACTATCTATATGTTTATCTGTTTGTAAAAAGATTCTCCTATATTTAGAAGAAAGATGTGCAAATTGTGAGAGACATTGAAAAGGGAATAATGGGAGCCACATAAATTTAATCATATCATTCATTCAGTTATACAATACATTTCACTTGTGTGCTTAGTATGTGCCGGCCACTCTTCTAGGTATTTAGAATGAAGTGATGATTTTGCAAATGAATCTTTTAAATTTTTACATTAATCTTTCTAATACATGACTAGTAAATGTTTAGACTTAATTAAAAATTAGATTTAAAAAATTCACAAAATAGGACCTCCCTGGTGGTGCAAGGGGTTAAGCACCTCACTATGGAGCAATCCACAGCCTCTGCAGCAAGATTTCAATCCTTGGCCAGCCAGGGAGAAGCCCACATGACAAGGCAGAACTCTCCTGTCTTGCCCACTGCTCCCCTCAGCAGTGTATTTCAGTCAATCTGCCCATTCTGTTCCCCACTCTGTCTCTGGTGGATCCTTTCACCCCCCGCATCTCTGGCCTGTGCCCCAGCTCTTGTATGCATAAAGAAATAAATCTTTAAAGCACATTAAAAAAATACATAAAATTCACAAAATATCTTTACTGTGTATTATTTACCAGACTTTGTGTTACAAACTGCAGAGGGTATTGATATTTTACACCTCTGCCTTCCATAAATATTGACTAGAATGAGAATAAAAAATCAGTTAACCCAATATTCAATACAAGAGAAAATGAGCCTCAAAAATGAAAGCAACAATTGGGTGCTAGAAGATATGATAAAGGTCACTTCAGGCTCAGAGTCAGCACATTGCCAATCTCTGGACAATGCAAGCAGCAGGAAGAGCACTGAGAGCAACTATGAGCGTTTTTGCACTGTTCAACATGATGTGATTTGTCTGAGGCTTGAGGTGTGTGTGGATGAGAATGGAAAACCTATTTAGAAAGACTAGAAAGGATCCCATTGTGAAATGACCCAAGAGCCTCTCTCTCTTACCTGCCTATGATGATACCTGTGTCTCTCTTTTTCTTTCTCCTTTTCCTAACAAACCTGTCCTTTTAAAATGTAGGGAAAAAAATGAAATGACACAAGAACTGGTTAGTCTAACTTATGATGTTAGTGATAGTAATGAATAGAAGATTTCTGAGGAAGATTTTTTTTCTTTTTTAATTTATAAAATAAGTCTGTTTTTTAAAAGATTTATTTATTTATTTATACAAGCACTGGGTACAGTCAGAATCTCAGAAGGGTGAGAGGATTCACCAGAGACAGAGTGGGGAACATAACAGGCAGACTGACGAAACACACTGCTGAGGGGAGCAGCGGGCGCGGCAGGAGAGGTCTGTTGCGCCATGTGGGACCCTCACTGGCGGCCAGGGATCGAACCTGCGCTGCAGAGGCTGTGGGCAGCTTCACAGCCCAGTGCTCAACTGCTGCGCCACCAGGGGAGGCTCTAAGTCTGTTTTTTTATAAAGTAGATTATATGATTGGGTAGAAAGAGAAATGAAGTTAGACATAACTACGAAAGTTCTTGTATTTATAGTCTCCAAATAACATGTCAGAGTAGCTTTTAAAGCAGATTGTGGCAGGAGTAAAATCACCTTGTGTATCACCCCTGAGCTGCCCCTGATGACTGTTTCAAAAGCTGTATATCATTTCTTCAGGGAGAAGAAAACAAGGGGGAGAAAAGGGAGAAGCCACATGTGAAGACAAAAAGGAATATCTACCTGTTGTATGAGTGATGAATGAGTGAAAAAGACAGGAGATGAAAAAGCAGTGAAGATGATGAGTGAGAAAAGGTTCCTGAATTTGGCAAAATAGAAGTCAGTACATTGTACCATTCTCTTCCCCAGACATCCCATTTTTTGAATTACATCTCTTTATCATCTGTATCTCTAATGTATTCTCTCTGACTCCTTCAATAGACCTTCTAGAGTCCCTTTCCTCAGTATTTTATGCTGGGAATTTTGTTTTTAGAAAACTAGTTTATTGAAGTTACAAATGGAAGGTATGCCTTTTGTTCTGCTAAGCAGTTGGTGCTGAACTTCATTTTCCAGACATGTTACTCTTCGAGCTAGTGAGCTGTGGCTGTCTATGTATGGGGACATGCTTTGTTTAACAATGGAGTCAGGAGCTTAAATTTTTTGCAGGATTTTTTTTTTTGAGGGGGATTGTGTGATTGTGTAGAGTGATATTAACTTTTGCCTTATAATTTTTCATCAACTCCTATTGTTTGTAATGATTGTCACCTATGACAAAACAAAAGAATAAATTTTTCTCTATCATGAGGCAATCCTCCAAAAATAGACAACCCAAATGCCCAAAAATAGATGACTGGATCAAGAAGATGTGGTACATATACACAATGGAATATTACTCAGCAATCAAAAAAGATAAACACATGCAGTTTGCAGCAACATGGATGGAGCTAAAAGGGATCATGCTCAGCGAAATAAGTCAGAAAGAAAAAAGAAAAATACCAGATGATCTCACTCATAGCAGGAATTTAGAAAACTTAAATAAGAGACCAGGAAAAAGACTAATCAATACAAAGTAAAAATCAAAATCAACAAGCTACTATAAACCAGAGACATACTATGGGGGGGGGGAGGGAGGGGCGGGGAGAGGAAGGACTAGAATCAAAATAAGGGGGGGGTGCAATTGTATGGGGAATATAACCATAATGAAAATGCATTCATTGTGCAAAGATGAAAAATGATGTAAGAATTATGTAAAATAAAATATTAAAAAATAGACCTTTAGATGTCAATTAAAATGATGATGTTAGCAATGAATCATTAGTACTTTTATATACCTGTGGCTTCTCCCTTTCAAGTTGAAGCATTGCAATTCTTCTTTTAATCATTATATTCCACTCTATACAGTAAATCTAATGAAACTCTTTTACTGACAAAATATTATAATTCAGACGAAACAGATTTCCAAAGTGGCATTTCAAGAAGCTGAACTCACCAATTTTAATATATCAGGGTACTGAGCTGTAACTCTCATGTTTAAGAATAAAGGGTTACTCTGAAGTACAACTGTTCTTTATTTTAGTTTGTGCCTGAGATTATTTGTTAAATAAAAGGTCATTTAAAGTTAGCGATAAGGCATTTTTTCCCATCATTTCCATTCCATCGTACGCAATTCTTGATCACAATGTAGCTTGCTTAAAACTCCGAAGCCTCCAAATTATGGGGTTTGCTTCTAGCCTGCTGCATGGGAAATTAGATATAGAACTTCTGTCTTCTGTTAATGTTAATGGGAGTTGCATGCCTAATTCCCTTAGAAGCCTGGAACAAATGTATACTTATGAGTCAGCATTACTGGGTTTTCAGGGTCTTTACCCTTTAAAAGCGTCATTAGTCTGAATAATAGCCAGTGCCTCCAGTTACTCCAACCCAGCCCCAGCTACTTTAGTTGAAAACTCTGGGATTTCAGCTCTCACAAATAGACTTAACTATTCTAAAATCTAGACGTTGCCATATGTTACCCAGTCTTGACCATTTGGGGTAAAATTAAAACTTCCAAACTACTCAATATTTTTGTATTTAAAATAAATTTTTGTTGTGGGGTTATACTCCTTAGGCATTAGGATGGCATATTTAGGATTCACTTTTTAGAAGTATCAGTCTATTTGAGTCCTAAGAAAGGTATTATTTTTTCTTCTTTCTTTATTCTAGTTACATTCTCAGAGGGTATTATTCGCTCCAGGGAAATCTTACTTACAGACAATTCTGTGTTCTGTGTTCTCACTCTTGAAGTATTTGCTCCTTATAATAGAATACTGATAGCCACTCTGAGTAATTAATTACATTGCATTAGGCCTTTAAAACATAAGTGGAGAGAGGGCATCATCTGTGTAAATGAAATTTTCAAAATGAAGAACTTTGAAAATATCTGTATTTTTTTTTAAATCCTACTTGCTTTTCTTTTTAAAAAAACTTATTTTTATTTATTTATTTATGCATACAAGAACTGGGGTGTAGGCCAGTTTGGGAAATACTGCTCTGTAACATTCAAACAAACTATAAGCACTCAGAATTAAGCCACTTTTGATACCAGTATTTCCTTGTAATATACCATCTTATATAGAAGTCTTACAAAAGGGATTGCTCTAGAAGGGGAAGTGGTAAAAGTCAGTAGATTTGAACAAGTAGAATGTTATATTCTTTCAGCTAAAGACATCTGCGTTTACTCATAAATACATACATTTTCTCCTTACAACATAGAAGAACTATACAGCAACTGAGGATTTGAACAGTACATGTTCTGAGAACATTGTTAACACATTTATCCCATACAATAGTTATTTATTTGATATAGTGGTTCTCAAATTTAAGATGTGTAAGAAATAACTTTGGAGTTTTTAAAATGTAGAATCTTGGGCCCTGCAAGCAGAGATCTCTGTTATATTAGTCCAGACTGGCATCCAGGAATCTGTAGTTTTAAAATTATCCCAGATGATATGAAGTTTCCATGAACAAAATTTTAAGAAATATGATTATATACCTAACTCACATGCAAGTTAGTTCATTTCATTTCTGAACTGTGTGGCATAGTCTGAAGTAACCACAGTTTTACATTTTGTTATTGTTAAGCATAAAAATGTGAAAATTTTTGCTTGATTATTGAGAAAAATATCAAAGACTCCACTTATATAACTAGAAGTAATTATATGATTATATTTAAAAAATGTAAAGCCAAAATGTTTTCATCAACAATAGCTTATTATTAAATGTATATATTAATTTTGCCCTTTTATTTAAGGTGGCATGCCGTTAATATTTAAAGGAATTATTATGCTTGGATGAGTATGCTATTAAAGTAAGTATTAAAATTAAGGTTAAATTTCAACACTTCAACTGTTGACTAAATTATAACTAATGTATCTCAACCTGTAATCTATATCTAGACTTTTTTCAATCATCTCAAAATTGAATATTTTAAAGATTCATTCATTAAAAATATCTTTACTGGAGCTACAGACATGAATATATTGCTCAGGGCAAATTTACAGATAGATAAGAGCCTGCCAAATTTTTCAAAGAGAGAATATATAAAAATCCAGAGATAAAGAGGTAGCTGCAAATGAAGCTGAGAAGTGATTAGGGAGTAAATAATGTCAAGAATTGAAGATAGTCAGCAAAGATCGAATAGATAATATTTTTTTGTTGTAAAAGGGAGGGGAGGTATTGAATGGGAAACAAGTGAGAGCTATGAGATGGAAAGACACATTTTCATGATATCCTTGTGAGGTCTGAAGAGGCTAGAAAAAGTAAAAAAGTTGGTGCAAGATCATGGAGTGTGTAAGAGGGGAAGGAAGATGGAGATATGGAGATACTACTGCAACTAGAACAATAAAGAAAATGGCAGGTACAGATGCAAGTAAAGTGGTAGGTTTCTCAGTTATTTTCTGATCACTCTAGCTTTGTTTTGAAGTAAAAATTAAAGTTATATTCTAGCACAGAGAAGTTGATGGATTTTAAGGTTTGAGGAAACAGGGAAACTTCATATATTCACACTGGAAAATGAAAATATAGAGCAGAGAAAGATCATAGAATTGTCTGGCCTTGTTAAATTTAAATACTATAAAGCTAGAATGGGTCTAATTGAAACAGCTGGAAAGTTTTTCTCCATCTCTATCTAGCAAACTTTATCAAGAGTTGGGGATTTAGGTTGGCAGATTTGACAGAACAGAAATAGGGAAAAGAAGTTGTAGACACAGGAAAAAAAAGAATAATTGAAGTTACATATCATGGGGTCCAAGGTAAATGAAGAAAGTGGTTTATAAAAAGGATTACTATATAAGGGGATCTGGTGAAAGGCAGTAGATTTGAACATGTAGAAAAATTTGAAACTAGAATGTCAGTTCTATCCACTTCTTAGTCTATAATTAATCCATGATGATTACAAGATTTCGGTTGAGGAAATCTGGAAGTAAATGCAGAGAAGCTGATACCTGGGTCAGGGGGTTTAGCTGACTACAGTTGAGACAACTAAAAGAAAGAAAAGGGCTTATACTTGAGAAGATGGAAGAGCATGGATCTCTCTTAGTAGGATCCATAGTAGGATCTTAGTAGGACTAGAAGAGTGTGTTGAAGTGATTCTCATCCTGAGGGGTCAAGATCTGGAGAATGAGCAGTTTGTATTTGAGAAAGTAAGTGAGGAGCTAAGTATTACTTAACGCCAGTGGGTGGAAAGAAAGTTCTGAGAATAGGGTAAAGAAGTGGATAGTTTATTAACTAGAGAATGGAAAGATTTAGAAGTGGAGTGAAAGTAGGTGGTATAGTCCATTTGAAAGATAGTGGGAGGAGGGGGAGAAAGAATAGAAGGTGAGAATAGAATTGGAACAGATTACTAAGGAGATTTCCTCATGAGAAATGAACAAAGGATGTGGACGTATGCAGCACAGAGGGTTAAGCAGTTTATGTTTTTGCCAAAAACTTGGCCGGGGTAATTTTGGTGGGAAGGATTTTTAAGGCATAAACTTATATTACATAGTAGTTTATATTTCTCAGTGGCATCCTAATCCAGAGATGTAGAAACTTTTGTGGGTTGCTTCTTGGCCTCCAGGAATCAATTAATTCTGGTGAATGTACTGAATTATCTTCCTATTATGAGCTGCATAATTTTCCTACAGAAAAGGAAAGATTGATCAAGGTAGAATTAAAGAATTTATGTAGGATAAAAAGTAGAGAGAGTTAAAAGGCAATAGAGAACTAGAGAAAGGGTGTCTGTGTTCCGCTCTAGTTCTGGCCCAAATTTTGTGGAGGCGTTTGCTCTCTGGAAAATTGTCAGCACTGAGGGTTACAGAAGAGGTGAAAGAAATAATATATATAAGATAAATAGACAGATGGGGCCTCCCTGGCACAGGAGTTAAAAACAGCACTATCAAGCAATCACCAGTCACTGCAGCATGAGTTCTATTCCCCAGAAGTCCAGGGAAGTGACCCACAGGGTGCAGCAGACCTCTCCTGTCTTGCTCACTGCTCCCCTCAGCAGTGTATTTCATTAGATCTGCTTGTTCTGCTCCCCACTCTGTCTCTGGTGAATCCTTTCACTGCCCACTCCTCTGGTACTCCTCTGGCTCACACCCCAGCTCTTATGCATGTAAATAAATAAATCTTTAAAAAAAGATAGATATAGATATAAATATAAATGACTGATTTCTTAGAGGTTAAGAGAGATCTCAGGATACACTAAAAATATGACTCTGGAAGATGATCTCTGGAGTGAGACATTTCTCTTCAGAAGCTATGCTCTTTATTTCACATCATTTCTATTGTTTAATAAATTTCAGGGCCTCCCTGGTGGTGCAGTGGATTGAGCGCAGCGCTGTGAAGCAGTCTGCAGCCTCTGCAGAGCGGGCTCAATTCCCAGCCGGCCAGGGAGATACCCACATGGCGTGGTAGACTTCTCCTGTCTCGCCCGCTGCTCCTCTCAGAAGTATATTTCAGTCCTTCTGCCTGCTCTGCTCCCTGCTCTGTCTCTGGTGAATTCTCTCACCCTCCTGTGCCTCTGGCCTGTACCCCAGTGTTTGTATAAATAAATCTTAAAAAAAAAAATTCAATAACATAGCCCTGTTTTCAATTTCTCAATCAAGCCATGTAATTATGTATATATTGTATATATATTTCATATATAATTATGAAAACTCACCACTATGAAAACCTCATTTAAATCAATTGAATTACTTATTACTCTACAAATTTTTATTAACTTAAAAGATGTTAAAAATGAAAATTCTTGCAGATTAAACAATTATTCCTCATGCAAATTCAACCAGCTTGCTATTTAGTAGCAATAAGAGCAACAGAATCAACACTCTCACTATGTAGAATGAAATAAATTTTCTGTGAAATGAACATATATGTCTACACATGATATATTTGATGGTCTATATGTCAGCATAACAGGCTTTCTCAGATTGGGTAGAAACAGTATTCTTCTGTTTAAACACTGTTTTATACACAATTCCAAAGGATACATGCATCTAGTTCTCTATAGAAGGAGGAAAATTGTTATTTAAAACAAAACTAAACATGTCTTACATGACTTCTCCTTGATATATTGGGCAAGGAAAACTGTTCCCTTAAGAGATATAAATGTGAGAAGAAAGACACATAAAAGAAAATTCATAAAATCTTATGCTTGTATAAGTCAGAATTATTTTAATAAAACCCACTATTTGATGGAGTCTATGACTATTTTTCTTCTAGTTAAAAGTCAATTGAGAAGGGGACTATTTGGCTTACTATAAGGAGTAAACACTACAGGAGGTTTGTAAGAGAATTAGCTTTTGCATATTAAGGATGATATTTTTCCAAATAAGCAATGTAAGCAAAGTATAAAAACTGCAGTTTCAGGGCAAAACATAAGGAAATGAAGTCTTAGAGTTCAAATTACAATCAAATAGATTTAATAGAAGTCATACACAAGTTAAGAAGACTGTGTTATTGAATGATTAAAATGTTTTTAGGATGTATATACTTAAATGCTTTTTGAAATAGCATGTATTGTTTTCTGGCCACAGAGTCACATGTAATTATCGTAAAAATAAATTTGAGGTAACAAAGGAAGAATTAAAAGCCACATATGATAATTTATTTCTACAAAAATAACTAATTTATAATTAAAACCAAGAAGAAAGGAAAAGCCTTTGAGACAACTCAGTAAATGTGAGGAAAATAATTATGTAACTCAACATAGTAGTAAAAACCCTCAAATCTTGCCACAATTTTTGGCAACTACAAATGTAACTGGGGAAAAATTACCCAGCAATGAATGGCATGCATTAATAAATAGAAGTTGAAAATGTTAAATATAAAGGAAACCAGAAATAAAATCAGTAGATTTAATTCTTATAAAACTATGATAAAATTTTGTAATTTTAGGCAAAGAAAAAAGTAGGAAATTCCAAAAGCACAATATTATGACTGAAAAACGAATGTAAATCATAAACATTAAGGACATTGAAAAATAGTTAAATGAAGTAAATAGATATCTGCTGGTCTTTTCAGTCTTGCATCTATTCCTTCAATTATTCTTTGATGAAATACTCATTGCTGACACTTTCTTCAGGGTATGACAGTTTATTTCATCAACTCCAGCTTTTGACATATGACCTAAGGCAATAAAACATTTCAGTGTACCACATTTCCACTCTGGACCTCATAATTGCTTCAGGAATTAGATATGTGAATAAATTTAGGCCAATGAGAATCAGGCTGTAGTTTTTATGGACACAGCTAGGAAATAACGTTCTTTTTCTGTTGAATCTGAACCAAGCGCACATTAATCTAGAATTATCCACTTCACTGAAAATGAAACCAATGTAGATCATAACATAGGTGAACCCTGAATCTTAACTTTTAAGCATCTCACACTAACCGGGGACTTTTAATTACCCAGTCCAATGGGTAATTTTATAATTTTTGTATAATTTATAGTTAAAAACTTTGTAATTACCCAGTCTTCTCCCTCCAAGATAGTTAAAACTGGTGTTCAGTTACTTTCAACCAACCAAGCTCTAATGATGTTTTATGAAAATAAATTTTAAATGTCCAATATAGATTTTAAAAAGTCCAAAGAAGTAAAAAAGATAAATCACACTTCCTACATGACCCACCCCATCCTTTCAAATGCAATAGGTTTATAATAAGTTCTTTCCTCTCTTTAAGGAATGTGTCATTTTTATGAATTAACTTGTACTACCATTCAGTGCATTCAATATGGCAGCTACTGGGTACATGTGCCTATTGAACATTTGAAATGTGCCATCTGAATTCTCCAAGTATAAAATACACACTGGATTTTGTAAACATAGTAGGAAGGAAAGGAATGCAACTTATTTTCAGTATTTTTTGTTGACTATATGTTGAAATGTTTATATTTTAACATGTCATATCAAACAAAAATTATTAAATATGTGTTTCTTTTTACCTTTTTAAATATGACTATTGATAAAATTTAAAAACAGAGTGTGTCTTACATTTCTGATTTGCATTATTTTTCTCTTGGATAGTGTTTGTCTATCATATAAAAGGTAACATTTTAAACCCTTAGTAAAATACATAGGCCATTTTTCTTTATATTCTTTCTATATATAGCTTTCTAAATATATTATATAGGTATATATGTGTCGATATACATATATATATTCATTCTTTCATTCATTCATATATATTCAGAGCATGATAACTTTAAGACCAGCAGATGAGAGTTCCCCTTTGGTAGTTCCCACACAAATTTGGGGATTCATTCTCAGTCATCGGATTGAATTTTTTGTGGAAGAAACTAGAAGATTGATTTTATGTTCAAATATAAATCTCATAATTATGTTATTATGGCAGATACAGCTGGTTGTTTCCCAAAAATCTACTCTTTTTCCTTCTTAGGATCCTGATTTTGATTAGACATAATGAATAAAGAACATATTTCCCAGAGAACCTTGCAGCAAGGTGAATACAGGTGATTAATTCTAGATAATGGGATATGACTTCAGATAAATATGCTTAAAAGGAATAAATATTCTTCTTCAACTTAGGTTATTTTCCCTTTAGGCCGAACTGTTTGTGCTGAAATGAACATATAATAACTGAGTACAAGCAAACTTTTTTGAACATGAAGGTGTCACCTCGTGTGGGTGTACAGGACAATGTTATTAAAAGAATCTGAAAACTTAATGCTTATGAAACTTTCATATTGGGCTGATTTAGATTAGATGAAAAATATTAACACTTGAAGAAATAAAAAGTCAAAGTGGAGGCATCTACACCAACTCTCAAAACAGAATTGAGAAGTTGTTGAAAATCAGGTACTTCCAGGCATGCCTCCACATGCCAATAAAACCAATCCATCACAGACCACCCACAATAAAGCTTTAACCAATCACTACTTCACTAACTTTTCACTTAATTTCCATGTTATTGAGTCAATCATTACTTGTCTGACTTATAACCTAATTTGCATAGCAGATCAGAGCAGAAACTGTCTGACTTTTCTTTGTGTATATAAACTCTCTCCAAGACTAGGCAACTGGAAACATGATTCAAGGACTGCCTGTGACTGTCTCTGCCCAGCTGTGGTACTAAACCTACAAATAAGCCCCTTTGTTCCACTTTGACCACATTTCAGGTTTTTGGTTATCATTTTTATCTTGGTTAAGCCACTGCTATTTTTGGCTTTCTACCATTCAGGAATGAATCTAATTTTTATTGGTAAAATTTCAAGATATTGATGTTCGATAAGAATCAGGTTATGAATTGTGGATGGCCATTAACTTGGAGAATTATTCAAATCAAATTTTTTTTTTAGTCAAATGCTGGATTTGATTTTTTCCCATTTTACTGTATATATTTTTAGGCATACTATTTTTCTCTACATTAATATCTTGCTTATACTTAATATTCAGCATGTTTTTGCAATTTTATGTTCAGTAGCTTAAGATTACTTGAATAATATTGTGTGAGCTGTAATTATTCAGATTTTCTTAAAAATAGGTTATCATCATGAAATTTGTCAAGGATCAATTTGATGATCAACTTCAACATTTTTGTTCTAGTATTTTTTGCTAACATCAATCAGAACCAAAATTTTTGCCAGGAGATGAGGTTTCACTTGTTCTATGAAGATTTATACAAGCATAATCTTTCTCAGCTTAGTGTATTTTATAATATTATAATCACCTGTATAAATGTGTGTGAAATAAACATGTATAATATGTGCATATACAAATTTAAAAATACAAAATTAAGTTAACTTGAAGGACAGTAGAGCCAACTATACAAGTGATTAGACCTCAGAGAAATAACTTTTTATCGTGCACTTAGAAAATAATTCCAGAATAAAGCAGGATTAAAATAGTTGCTTTGATAAGCCAGTCTTAATAGGCTTTGAGAAATACACTTTTCAAGAAAGGATAGTGAATTCTTTCTTGGACTGTGTTGAAGGGACTAACGGAGATGAGTCAGCCTGAGTCTGTAGAGAGGGATCCATGGTCAAACCATCACAAAGTTCTCAGTGATGAGAATGATCCCTAGAAGGAAACTAATAGAGACTTAAGCTTAAGGAAAAAAAAAGAATCACATAGAAGCAGAGAATCAGGTCAGGAGGCTGCAGCATTCCATAAATAAGAGAAGTGGAAAGTAGATTGGAGAGACATTAAGAGCTGTTTAACAGACAATCTGATAACTGTCCAGGTCTGTCTTCATGGCCAGTGCCAGATTAAAAATCCTATCAATGTGATTTACTGAGGGGCAATAGCCATTGGGAAAACTTTAAGAAGGGAAGTAATAGAAGAAAGAGGGGCACTTTTGTCTTTATCAAGTTGGTAATGAGAGAGCTTCTCACATCCTTATCTAAATCAATAGGGAACTTCAGAGGTAGATAAGCATTCTGGGGTGAATACAACTGAGAGCAACAGGGCTTCATGAAATTTAATTGTTTTTAGAACTCCAGTCAAATGCTAACAACTCTGATCCTTGAAATGGTAGAAATCATGCATCATGATGAAACACTTTCAAATCACTGAATAATTTCAAGATTATTTTAAGTGACTGCATAACATAATATTGAATATGGGTGTTTCTTTTTTCTTTTTCCCTAGGAAATGGGTTCTAATTTTTACTTGTGTTATATTGGGGATAAATATAGTTCCCTGGTTCTATTAAAAAGCTTCTAACTAAACATTTGGGAGGATTTAATATGTAAAGAATGATTCTGAATTGGACTGAGCCATGTTGACAACAGCATTCACACCAATGCCTGACGAGGACGAGGTTTGAATTTTGTCTGTGTGTGAGGCACAAAAAGGAACTGCCTCTGCCAAGTAGTTTCCAGAACATGTTTTCTGTATTCCACACTGTCAAGGAAGGAAAAGCCAATGCATACTTCGAAGACTACTATTTTGTTACACATATGAATTCTGTTAGGCTTTCTGGTATGCTGAGGTATGAGAGATATGTGCATTTTTTTCCCAGGTGGTACAGTTTTATTTTTGTCCTGGTGGAGCTCAGGTGCTGTCTTGCATGCCTGTGCATACACATAAGGGGTCAGTGAACCCAAGCATATATTAGAGAGGAAATATTTTTTGAATTATTGCTTTGAATTATTTTTTCAAATGTTTTATATTAGGAAGAATGTAAAATATGATTTTTTAATGCTTTTGCATTTTTATGCCCATGTGGATATTTTATGCCAAATTTAATTAGATTTATATTAGAATAATTTATATAGTGTATATATAGGTATATTTATCTTTATAGATAGATAGATGTAAATATAGGTAGAGATGTTTAGTGGTTGAGAAGCTTTTAAACCTCTTTAAGAAAATCAAGGAAATATAAAGTACAGAGAGCATGACTTTTTTTTCTAAGTCATTCAGGTTTATGAGGCCCAAGCTCTCATTGCAAGTGATGCCAACCAGTCTTTCAGAAATTAAGTTTTTATTTTTTTTGATATGCTACTTTTGCTCTGAATGGGAACTAGAACAATTCTCATGGCTCATGTCTATTGAGCTTAGATGGACTAAAAAGAGAACAAAATAATGAACTTATTGAAGAATTATATATTATTTTATCAAAAACTAAATGACATTTCCATGGTGATATATTTTATATATATTATCAATACTGAATCCTCACAAAAATTAGTTATGGTCATCCCAACTTTGTTAAAACAAGCTATTCATGATATGGCTTCCTGAAAAAAGGTGAATTTTAGATTAAATTTGGAAAAACAGAATATGAAAGCAATAATGTTATTTTGCAATTAAAAAAACTCAATGTACTTGAAGATGACACAGGCTGCTTGCCTTTATGAGAATACAGCTAAGACCTAATATCAAGCAACAATTTTTTCCACTATAATTTCTTCAAAGACTCTTCTTTTCTCTGGTTATCTTCATTACCCTGCGACAAATTAATGCATTCTTCAAAGCTAGTTTACAGAATGTAAATGGCTGTAGGATAATTTTTTTTAAGATTTATTTATTTTTATACAAGAGCTGGGGTACAGGTCAGAGGCAGGGGAGGGTGAGAGGATTCACCAGAGACAGAGTGGGGAGCAGAACAGGCAGATGACAGAAATACACTGCTGAGGGGAGCAGTGGGCATGACAGGAGAGGTCTGAGGGACCATGTGGGATTCTCACAGACCAGCCGGGATCAAACCCGCGCTGCCAAGGCTGCAGACAGCTTCACAGCATGGCGCTCAACCTGCTGCACCACCAGGGAGGTCCAGGAAAAATTTTGATAATGATGCTACTGGACTTTAAGGGGTCAATGCCTCATGGGATTTACAACTACAGAACTCCTAGTTCATGAGCATGTGGGAAAAAACAATCCAAACATCTTCACGAAATCAATTTCCAGCTTCCCCTTGCTTCCCTGGTTTCCTCTTAAAGGTTTCAAGTTCCCATAATCTCTTTGGCTCACCCATGCCCTTCTTCTCTGTCTACTCTTACCTAATTCTGGTTCCAAAAAAGGTTTTGCCATCATCAAACATCTTTTGTTACTTCTTAAGAAAAACCGGAGTGAAGACTCTTTTATAAGTTTCACTTATAGGAGGAATATAGGGGAAGCAAATAAGACATCAGGGGAAAAAATAATAACAATACAAAACACAACACAACAAACAAAAACAGACAATTAGAAACCAGAGACATCCTGCAGGGGAGAGGGAGGGAGAGGGATCAGAGGGAGGGAGGCAGAAGAATTAATTAGGGGACTGTGCTGATGGTGCACTGGTGACTTGGTGCAGGAATTCTATGGGTACTATGCCTGAAGGGGGGAAAAAAGCAAACATTGTTTAAAAATGAACAATGATGTAAAAATATATAGAAATAAAAAAAGTTTTATTAAACAATTCCAGGTCTGAGTAGACTCTTACTTTTTTAGGCTAAAGCCTTTTCTGTTATCTCTGAAATAGTTTTACCTTTGTTATTTTTTGCCTGGCAACCTTTAAATTCATTGTCCTTCACTTTCACAGCTTTATCTCCCTACACACAAGGGGTAGCCACCTACACTCAATCTCAGACTACTATTAACCCCAAAAGAATAGATCTGATTCCTAGAACTAAAGAGAGTCAGGAGACATTACTAGTAACAAGTAGAGATTACTGAGCTTTAAAATGACCTCTTAGGAATCAAAGTAATGACAGTTAGTAGTAGCTGACATTGTGGAGTACTATGTACTACGTATTACCTTATATGCCTTTTCTTATTACAAAACCCTGTGGTTGGGCATCCCTGATGGCACAAGGAGTTAAGACACAACCTATGAAGCTGTCCGCAGCCTCTGCAGCATGAGTTCAATCCCTGACCAGCCAGGGAGCTACCCACATGGTGCAGCAGACCTCTCCTGACTCGCCTGCTGCTCCCCTCAGCAGTGTATTTCAGTCAGTCTGCCTGTTCTGTTCCCTGCTCTGTCTCTGGTGAGTCCTCTTGTTATAGGACAGGGAGAGGGGCAGCCCAAACCCCGCAAACCTGCCTATTCTACATGGGTTCTGCCATCCGCCGCATCAACACAAAACATAGTAACACTCTCACCCCCCCACACCTCTGGCCTGTACCCCAGTTCTTGTATGCATAAATAAATAAATCTTAAAAAAAAAACCTGTGGTTGAGTTTATATTGTTTCGTTTTATAGAGGAGATAGCTGATTTTGAATAATTTAGAGGAATTTGGTGCTTTGTGTTTATACTTTTATACATCTATACTTATAAATAAAACTATAAAATTTATATTATAAATATATTTAATCTATAAATATAGGCTATATTTCTATTATATATAATTTTATATATAAATATATAGACTTACATGTATGCATTACTAACTAGTTTGTGTGTATCCTTAGAAAGTGCTTCTACCACTCACAGCAGGGCATCATTGAGAATAAAAATAAAGTTTTCTTGCTGTTGCTGTAGCTTAATTTAGTTGCGAATGTAACTCCTTTTGAAATTTCCTAAAGAAGCTGACAAATCAAATGTTGTGAATCTTTAAATGCTTGCATTGTGTTCAAATATTTATGGAATGGCAGATGAAGTTCCAAGAAAGTCAGAAACAAGAACTCAAGCAATAATTGGAGATTTTAGTTTCTGAGGGATTTAATGTTCTGAAAAGCAGCGACTGGGTTCCCTGCCATTTATAAATGCCCAGGAGAACACAGAGAGGAGATGAAGGACCTTGGGTTTAAAAGAGATACCAATCAAAGGGAAGAAAGGAAACAGATGTTGGAAAAAAGCTCACACGAGTTTAAGGTGAGTCATAGCAACCAGCACATGACTAGTTTGTGGGTTACTGAGAAAAAAGGCAACCGAATGCTGATACCGTCTATCCAATTATTCACAATACATTTGATAATTATTGTTTCTCATTATTATGTTCTGAAAATGCATCATTTTAATTTAATAAAGGGAGAATTGTTTATGGACAGCAGAGCAGAAATAAAGAAAGCAAAGATTGAGTTTGTATTTTGCATTTTACCTATTTTAGGTTCTAATTTACATTCTTACAAGCACTCAAAAAAATAACTGTGGAGACAGAAAAATAATTGCTTCAATATCTTAAAGTTCCAGTAACAATACAAACAGTAATTTATATTTACCTTGAGCATATTGTCTAAGTTAAACAAGCAAGCCACCAATAGCTGCACCATCCGGGAACTTGACAGAAATGCGAAAGTGTGGGTCCCACCCCAGACTCCCAGAATGAGCAGCTGTGGACTAGGGCCTTTTTCTATGTTTTAACAAGTCATTCAGGTGATACTGACTTATGTAAAGTTTGAGAACCAGTATTAAGGTAACACTGGATGCTATGGCAGACAAACTGCCAATCTCCATAGCTTTCCACAGTGAAAATTTCCGCTCAGGTAAGAGCTCAAGACTGGTGTGGCACACGGGAAGCTGTTCTCCATTTTCTGCTTCTGCCACCTGTGCCACTGGAGTCTACGCATCTTGGGAGTTATTTTAGTTGCAGTGGCTTCGAGGAGGAGAATAATATCATTTCAGCTAACATCCCTTTGGTCATATCTAACTATAAAGGAAGCTGGAAAATATAGTCTAGCTTTGGGCCTAAAAGCATGAGGACTCCAAAGCCCCCAGCTTATGCATCAATTCTCTATTCTGGTTTCTCTACTAGTTTTCTACTCTGCTTGCTCCATCTATTTGCAAAATACATTCATAGTTATTTACAATTTAACATTCTACTTGACCTTGTAGACTATAGTATCTCCTCAAAAATTTCACAGCTAAAAAACCCAAAAAACTTCAGTTAATAAGTTAAGAACAGGGCCTCCCCTGGTGGCGCAGCAGTTGAGCGCTGGGCTGCGAAGCTGCCGGCAGCCTCTGCAGCGCCAGCTCGCTCCCAGGCCCCCCGGAGAGGTCCCCCATGGCTGAGGCAGACCTCTCCTGCTGCGCCCGCTGCTCCCCTCAGCAGTGTATTTCTTCGTCAGTCTGCCAGTTCTGTTCCCCACTCTGGCTCTGGTGAATTCTCTCACCCTCCTGCGCTTCTGACTGTACCCAGTGCTTGTATAAATAAATAAATAAATCTTTAAAAAAAAATTAAGAACAACCTGATTTTAGAATTCTGTCAGTTTCAACTTAAACATAAATTCTCATGACTGTTTAGGTTACACAGTGGCCACCTATGTCTCCATTAATTTAGCCAGTAGAAATTCTTATGAAAGTAAAAAGTTTTTTTTTATCATTTTATATGCCAAAATATATTGATCAATCTATGCTCTAGACTCTTTTGTATGAATTATAAAAGTATAAACATATTGTAATAAACATTGGTGTCATTGCAAACTTTACAAAGAAACATCTTCAGACAAGCTACCAAGTATATGAGTAAGTCTCCTATCTGTACTTTCAGAAAGTCTGCTTTGCTTTTCCTTCAATTTTGGATTTCTGCCAGAAGATAAAGAGCGTGAGTTATTCAACTTGGTCTTTAGGAAGATACGACTGAACTGGCAGATAATTTAATAATACTGCTTGACCTCTTTGTCATATTGATTTATTTATTTACTTATCGGAGGGGAATGTATATATTGGGGTGTCCTACTAAACAGGCTATGGAATCATCCTAAGAATGTGTGTGTGTGAGAATGTGCATATTTCTTGGAAGAGAACTTGGGTTAGTCTAAATACCTTCTTAAAGATTTATAATCACTATGATTTTGTGCTTTTATTCCAAAACAATTTACATTGTCTACTTGAATGTCCGTGAAAATATTATCTGCATTAAAATCTGAAGTTATCACCAATGATAAATCAAAAATATTTTCTCAGTTCTCTGGAATTATTTTGTTGACTGTCCAACATTTCTAACTGGCATTTTTCCCTCTGTAAATAATTTATATTTTAAAATTTGTGTTTGGTCATTTAGATTCATATATATATATATATATATGTATACACACATACTTAAGTGCATATGTTAATTGTATGTGTGTATATATATATATACAATTTAAAATTGATAAGAATATTGTCTTTGGTTTTTTCAACATAAACAGTTCACCCCCAAATATTGTAATTTTGGAAGCAGTGTCCTTTTTTCAATTCAAATGTCAATTAATCACAAAATACTACTTTAATGAGAATTTCGGAACTGATGTATTACAAGTCATTTCATTAAGTGCTGTAATACTGACAGCATCAGTAAATATTTATTGAATAATTGTAAAAGATTATTGCCCTATCAATGGCCTTAAGTGGTCCATGTTACATATGGTCTTGCTGCCCAAGGCAAATTTATGTAATATAAATTAATATCTAGAATAAATAAGCAGTATGTGTTTATTATGTTCAGGGTAGACTTCACACTGCTTGAGGAACTAATCTGTGGCTGTGTAGACATATGTGTGTGCATAAGTTTTCACTTTTAGAGCTAGCTCTCCAGATGTGCTTTATTACTTCCTGAGTATTTTCCTTCCTAATTAAGTAAGCTGCCAGTAGGTGGGCAGTGGTATAAGCTTAGTACTATGAACTATAATGATCATATTTTATGTGTATTTGGTCAATTATAGTGAAGAATTCAAGCCAATTCTGCATTTGTAGGCAACTCAGGCTGCCTTTATACTTTCTTCTTTAATTTTCTTACAGTAGCTACTTATTATGCAAAGCAAATCATAACTTACCTTTGTATTTTTAACTTCCTCTACTAAGGAATATTTTTCTCTATGTTTTGCCCAGTAGTTACTCACTTCATTAAATCTCCAGAGCATAACCTAATTAGTCCTATCTCCAAATGAAGTTGTAACCATCAATTTGTATAATTTGTGAATACAATTTTCTATTTTGCCTTATGCACAAAGGACACTAAAACTTCTATTACCTTTTGTTTTTCTGCTTATCAAGAAGCATGACTACATATTATTTGAGATAGCATGCAAAGGTCCTGTGTTTCCTCTATCTTGTGTTATTTTTACAATGTTCCAGTGAAATACCTCTCCATTTTCTGAACATTTCATAGATGAACATTTTGAAGAACAGAGATATTAAATAACATGTCTGGTGGCAGATATCAAAACTCCTAATCCTCAAGCTGGGTATATGTATTTTTTGGATCTTTATTTTTTTATATATTAATTTTTTTTATTTTTTACATCATTGTTCATTTTTAAACAATATTTGCTTCCCCCTGCTCCCTTAGGTGTAGTCCCCACAGAATTTCTTTCACCAATGCACCCGTGTGCCATCACCACAGTCCCCTGTGTGCCTCCCTCCCTCCTTCTGATCCCTCCTCCTCCTCCTCCCCTGCAGTGTGGCTCTGATTTATAATTGTCTGTTTTTGCTTTGTTGTGTTTTGTACTGTCATTATTTTTTTATGGATGTCTTATTGAGTTTCCCTATATTCCTGCTATAAGTGAAACCATCCGATATTTTTCTTTTTCCTTCTGGCTTATTTCACTGAGAAAAATTCTTTCTAGTTCCAGCCACATTGCTGCGAATAGCATGAGGTTATCTTTTTTGACTGCTGAATAATATTCCATTGTGTATATATGCCACGTCTCTTGATCCAGTAATCTATTTTTTGGTATATTTTAGTTAGACTTGGTGGCTACTTCAGCAGAGTTATATATCATCTTTTCTCTCTTGATATTTTTAAATTATTGAATTTGTTATAAATTTAATCCCTCAAAATCTTTCCAAATTTTTATTAATTTCTGAACAAAAAAATTCTGATAAAGGGTAAAATGAGACTAAGAATCCCAACTTTTGCAAATAGAAAATTCTCAGAAAAGGAAGTTAGTTCCATTTGTAGAGTATGATGTTGTAAAATATGATGCTCAGGAAAAAAGTAGAGATAGATTTTAAACTGTATACATTACTGGAAAATATTGACTTAATTCCTCAACATTTCTGCAATATAGTTTAGAATCAATTAAAACTATTGGACACACCACTCTCACCACTGCTTTTCAATATAATACTGGAAGTCCTAGCCAGAGCAATAAGACAAGAGAAAGACATCCAAGGAATCCAAATAGGAAAAGAAGAAGTCAAACTATCACTATTTGCAGATGATATGATAATATACATAGAGAACCCCAAAATCTACACAGAAAAACTAATTCAACTAATCAATCAGTTCACTAAAGTGGCAGGATACAAAATCAACACGCAAAAATAAGTAGCCTTCCTATACACCAACAATAAATCTGAAGAAGAAATTAAAAAAAAAATCCCTTTTACTATAGAAACAAAAAAAATCAAATACTTGGGAATAAATCTAACAAAAGAGGTAAAGGACCTATACAAAGAAAATTAAAAAACACTGTTAAAAGAAATAGAAGAAGACACAAAGAAATGGAAAGACATCCCCTGCTCATGGATTGGAAGAATAAACATTATTAAAATGGCCATCCTACCAAAAGCAATATACAGATTCAATGCTATTCCAATCAAAATTTCAATGTCATTCTTCAAAGAAATAGAACAATTATTGATGAAATTCATATGGAATCACCAAAAACCCCGAATAGCCAAAGCTCTACTGAAAAAAAAAAGAAGGAAATGGAGGCATCACACTCCCAGACTTCAAACTATACTACAAAGCCATAATCATCAAAACTGCATGGTATTGGAACAAGAACAGACATACAGACCAATGGAATCGAATAGAAAATCCAGAAATAAACCCAAAGATTTATGGTCAACTAATCTTTGACAAAGGAGCAAAGACTATGCATTGGAGCAAAGAAAGTTTGTTCAATAAATGGTGCTGGGAAAACTGGGTCGCTACATGCAAAAGAATGAAGCTTGACCACTACCTCACACCATACACAAAAATCAACTCAAAATGGATTAAAGAACTAGACATAAGACCTGAAACCATAAAATACATAGAAGGAAATATAGGCGAAACACTACGGGATTTGCACATCAAAGACATCTTTACAGACACATCACCCAAAGCAGTGATAGTGAAGGCAAAGATAAACAGCTGGGACTACATCAAATTAAAGAGCTTCTGCACAGCAAAAGAGACAATAACAAAAAACAGAGAAACCCACCAACTGGGAGAACATTTTTGCACCCAACACTAATGATAAAGGACTGATCACAAAAATCTACAAAGAGCTGATGAGACTCAACAACAACAAAGAAAATAATCCAGTCAAAAAATGGGCAGAAGAGCTAAGAAGAAACTTCTCTGAAGAGGAAATGCAAATGGCCAACAGGCATATGAAAAAATGTTCAACATCACTTGCCATCAGGGAAATGCAAATCAAAACTACCATGAGATACCATTTTATACCAGTGAGAATGGCACATATTAAAAAAACTAGCAACAACAAATGTTGGCGAGGGTGTGGAGAAAAAGGAACTCTCCTGCACTGTTGGTGGGAGTGCAAACTGGTCCAACCACTGTGGAGAGCTGTGTGGAGATTTCTGGACCTACTAAACATAGAGCTTCCATATGATCCAGCAATTCCACTCCTAGGTATTTACCCAAAGGACACAGAAACATCAATTCCAAAGAGCACCTGCACCCCTATGTTTATAGCAGCACTGTTTACAATAGCTAAGCTTTGGAAACAACCCAAATGCCCCAAAATAGATGACTGGATCAAGAAGATGTGGTACATATATACCATGGAATATTACTCAGCATTCAAAAAAGATAAACACATGCAATTTGCAGCAACATGGATGGCGCTGGAAGGGATCATGCTCAGTGGAATAAGCCAAAAAGAAAAAGAAAAATACCGGATGGTCTCACTCATAGCAGGAATCTAGAAAACTTAAATGAGGGACCAGGAAAATGAATATAAGAAAGTGAAAATCAAAATCAACAAAAAACTATGAACCAGAGACACTTTTTGGGGGGTGGGGGGCGGGAAGGGAAGGATTGGGGTCAGAATGGGGCGTTTGCAATTGTATGGGGGAATATAAAAATAAAATTTATTATAAAAAAAAATTAAAAAAAAATAAAGTATTTTAAGTAATAAAAAAAAAAACTATTGGACACTGAAGCAAAGTTTTAAATATGCATAAAAGCTTATGGTATTGAATAGTATTTAAATTTCAGTCATATTTTCTTCCCCTAACCTTTTAAAAATTCTGTCAGAGGCCATAAATATATTTTTGTAAACTTAAAGAATCCTTCTAACTTTACTTATGAGTTTCAAGTCCTGTGAAGCACATATTTAAAATTTACATATTGCCTTACACTTTGTTAAGTGAGCCCCAATAATTTTAAAAGAGAGGTATGAAAATGACCTTATAGCCACAATAAATTCTACACAACATCAAGTCTGGACTAGATATATGTGAAGCTAAATGTAGGATTTTAGTAGTTTAAAATACCTGTGGGTACAAAATACATACGCTAAATACACATTTAGAGTTACATTCAACTGTATCTGTTTGTAAGGAATTTAACATTTTATATTCAGTGCAGATTTGGAATACCCAATGTCCTGCTAGAGGAGTAAGCTGAGATGGCTATGGAATGGACTTGAAAAGTAATCATTTCTTGATGATTCAATTATCATAACAATTTTATGCATGAAATTAAAAAGCATATAGCTATTACTGAAGTCAATACAGATATCTTTGCATCTTGATTGTGTTACATTATTTTGAAATAAAAATTACTAACATATTAATGATCATAAAAGTTCATTGATACAAATCATTTGTCTCAATATTTGGACTCATTAAAAAAAGTAACTAGAAAATTCTACTAATTTTAAAATAGGTAAGTATATACAATCTCTTTTTGATAGGCACTTTAGAATCATGCATTTTATAGCACATTAGCTTCTGTTTTCTGAGGACAATGGCTCATAATTTTCTGACAATTCTTACTTCAAAGATCCCTTTTGAGATAACCAAGAATACTTAGTCTTTCATTTATATAAATTTCATTAAATTCCACCTGTAAGCTCTGAATGCCAAACTAGAAACAAACTTCTTGAACTTTCACACTTAAAAGTTTCTGAATGAAAAGTTACTATATGAGTAAGAAAATATGTTACACTTTAAAAAACTAAACTCTCCCATCTTCACAACTGATGCCATCTTGTTCCCAGAATGAAGAGGATAGACAACTGGTAGTAGATACATTTTTGAGCATATTTAGCAAATTATGTGTATTTGTAGCAGACATATACACTAGAAATTTGTGAACCTGTATAAACTTGTTTCACTATTTATTTGAAATGTTTTAACTTCCTAAGAATCAGTTATATCCATATTCAAATATAAATAAAAATAATTTCAAAGTGATATAAAAATAGAATTAGCCCATTTACTTCTCTCCATTTTCACATTAACTGTTCCTTGTTACTCAGGACTGGGCTTATATGCTTTAAATATAAGAAATAGAATTTCTTAAGAAATATAATTTCATATGCTTTAAATAATATAAGAAATATATAGGAATTTAAATAATATAAGAATTTAAATAATATAAGAATTTCACATGCTTTAAATATAAGAAATAGAATTCCATACCCTTTTCAATTAATTGTTTTAAGTACTTGCTTGCATTGTACAACTTATCTATTTGCAAAATTGGACAAATTAGATATTTCATAGCTATTTCACCAGAAGATATTATGAGGTAGATGTTTGGATGATCCATTAATAGGCTAATTATTGTTGAAATAATTCATAGGGATTCATGTATACTACTAGGTTTTATGTGAATAATGGAGCCCAATTCCATTAAATAATAATTTCATCATTTTCAACAAAGAACAATTTTCCCTTTCTGGAAATAAAACTCTGTAGCATTTCAAAATTTATAAAATCTTCCTTCAGATCCATAATAAAGAGCACAAGGGAGGGAGGAAGTCATGAGGGGTAGCAAGATACTATCAATCTATCAATGGCATGTAGTTTAAAGGTATGGTCTAGTTACTTTCATATCATATGTTTTTAACTATATATGTACTATTCTGCCACCATTTGCAAATTTATAAAGGAAATTATTTGCCTCCTTTAAGTAGTGGAACATCAGCAACAACTCATTAATTTCAGATAACACAAAATTGGAATGCTTGTATGTGTATATAGAGTAGTAAGTGCTGAAGAAAGAGTGGCTGCCAAATGTTTGACTTTTTTTAATTCTTATATTACATAATTCAAAACTACTTATGGCAGAGTGTAAGTTTCAGAAGGAGAGAGAGGGACAATTTTCCAAGCTTTTTTCTTTTAAATATTTTGTGAAATTGAGTAATTACTCCATTTTAAATATTATTTTGTGGACATTAGATTATATTGACAGCTCTAAATAAATTAACTTCTAATATAAAACAATTTTAGGACATTCGGATGGTTTCCTTGTTGCTAAAGCAATATGCTTCACTGATACAAATCTGAGTGTAACATATGGTCTCAGCCTTAGGCCAGGGTGTTCCATTTGAATTATTCCAGGCTTTTCCTTACAGTGCTGTGCTTCAAACATGAATCCAATTACCAACGGCAGTCAGGCAATTGAGAGGCTGCAGGATAAATACTCTAATAGATGGGGAAGGGGGTAGAGGACTATGATTTGTGTGGTAATCAGCAAGAGAAGGTCAATCGTAATAGAATAGACTGGTTTCCAAGCCAGAGCTAAAGTAGGATGCCTTCCACTCCATTGAGGGATGCTATCAATAGATTCGTTGTTTTCATTACCAAGAATGTCACTTACCGACAAGATGAATAAAGTAAGTGTGAGAAGTCTGGTTGACGGATCAGGTGATTAAAACCTAGGTTGTGGTGAGCAATTAGCAAACCAATGACCTGTTTGAGGACTGGAAATGGGAGGCTAAAAGGTGTCTACCTGAAAAGAATAATTTTATGTTCTCTAAGATTTATGGATTTATGTTCAAACTGTAGGATTCATAATAGGGATGCTGAATAAATATGACTTTCCTTGAGATGCAATATTTCTTTTTATACACTAAATTATTAAATTTTTCCTCCATTAATAAAATAGAAATGCAAAATAATGGTGACAGTCATATCACATATTATTTTTATATTAATTTTTTTACAGCATTGTTCATTTTTAAATAATATTTGCTTCCCCCCACCCCCTCAGGTGTAGTCCCCATAGAGTTTCCTTCACCAATGCACCTGTGCACCGTCACCTCAGTCGCCTGTGCTCCTCCCTCCCTCCCTCAGACCCCTCTCCCTCCTCCTCCCCTGCAGTATCACATATTATTTTTTAACAATCTAAACCGTAGGCTGATAAAAAGATAGTATCCCATAAGCCCTCGCAACAGAACATGTTGTTTGTGAGGGCTCTATTTCCCTTTAAAAGTTTATGTCCAGTGAGCCTCATAGTTAGATGACTCTTCTTTATGAGTTATAGTTAAAGCACAATAAATGGCACTGTGAATCTAATAATCCAGAAGGTTTTTTTTATCAGACATATCAAATATCTTTTTAGAAAAATAAATCCTAGACCCAAGGTATGACTTATCCAAGACTAATCTAACCCAAGTTCCTGCCTCCACTTTTTGGCACTAACCAATCAGACTACAATAAAGTAGTTCCTTTTTTAAGGAGCCTGTTGGCTCAAAGGTGCTAATTCCTCTAGCTCTCAACCAGAAAATACACAACAGTACACTGTGCTGCAGGTATCCGGACACTAGCCCTTTGTATCCAATGGCTACATATAAATTACTATGGAAAGTCTGGGAAAAAATTGACAGCCTTACAATTTAAATAAATAACACTGAAATTTAAAAAGCTAGCTTACTTAAAACTAAAATTTTAAAAAAGCCTCTGCATTCTCCTTTGGGCTGCATACCTTTATTTCTTTTTGACTTTATAGCAATATTCAAATACTAAACGTGGAAAATACTTTCAAAATAGCAAGAACTTCATTGACTGAGCCCTATCCTGACTGTAAGCAACCTTTACACCTAGTAATCAGTTAAAACTCAAAGTCAAGCAGTGAATTACTGAGGATGCAAAAGGTATTTGAGATGCAGTCAGTATTAACGGCCTTTGAGAATCCTCATAATTAATAGGACAAAATGTGCCTATATAAGCACTCTAAAATTTCAGTTAACTAGCAAAAGACATTTAAGTAATGAAAAGAAAAAAAGAACCCTACTGTGTTAATAAACCCATCTATGGATTTTTGGCACATCCTGAATGAAGGATGTCTTTGGTAGTAGCCCTTATGTAGAGAGCGGCCATCTGCTCACCATGTATGATTGCTGCTCATTCTGTAAAAGCTCTGCTGTTTGTACCACTTAGAAGCGATTAGCTATTGCCCAAGAATCTTGATGCTGCACTTTTCCTGGGCAATTAGAAGAAGAGAGAGTTCATGAGAGCTTCAAGAGGCAAAGATATGCCTTGTTAGCAACTACATTTGAATCAAGCATTAAAGCACAACAAAATAGCACATAAATGCATTCCAGTGAAAAATAGAAAGATTTTTAAAGCTGATATTAGAGGAAGAAAAAATATTCCTTTGCTAGCACTAACTTTTCTACTGCATTCTTTACAAGTTAAGGAAATCAGGTGCCACATTTTTTCTGAGGCAAGGCATTTCCTGGTTAGAAAAAGAAAAGTTTTTAATTGCCTTTGTCACAGGTTTCCTTCAGCAATTTATTTTGTCAGCAGTTACAATTGCCTTTTATTGGTTATTTGAACAGTCCCTGGCTCCAGTGCAGATTGTAATTTTTAAATATTAGGCTGATGATGCTGCTTCTGTTGGCAGAAAGGACAGTCTGAAACTTCTTATTTCCTCAAGCAATTTTATTTCCTATTACAAATTTAGGAATATGTCTCTATTGAACATTTAAAAAATATTTATTTATGCGTACTAGAACTGGGGTGTAAGCCAGACGTGCAAGGGTTGAGAGGATTCACCAGAGAGAGTGGGAAGCAGAACAGGCAAATCTACTGAAATATCCTGCTGAGGGGAGCAGCGGGCTTGGTGGGTCAGGGAGCAGAGGGTGAGGCAGCAGAGGTCTGCTGCACCATGTGGGTTTCTCCTTGGCGGGCCGGGAATAGAACTCTGGCTGCAGTGGCTGCAATAGCTCATAACACTGTTTTTAACCCCTGTGCCACCAGGGAGGCCCCAATATTCAACATTTTGAATAGATTATTTAGTAGATTTTCATGTTCAAAAAAATTTCTAAGCATCTAAATTAAAGAGACAAGACCTATGCACAACTATCTTTTCTTTCTCTATGATCTATTTTTTTCCTAAAGTTGAATATAGGTTTTAGCAACTATGGTAAGATAGTTAATGAAAATGTACATTTTCCAACAAAATTGGATGTATGTTCAATGAAATCCTACCCTGGTCATCATTTTCTACATCAAACTTTTTATATAGGGGTCATCAAGTAGAGAATCTTTCTCTCTATAAATCTCAATCAAGTAAATAATGAACTATGTGAATATTTTCATAAATTCTTGCAATTCCACTATTTGCTAAGAGAAAATATTAGATATTAATTAAACAAATCAATTGTCTACTTCAATAATTAGAGGGTAATAAATAAAAGATGCTTTCCATATAGAAGACACAAAAGCGGGTTCTAAGATTTCCCATGGGGCAATAATAAACAGTCAATCCTTTTGATTCATTTACCCCATTATGTAATCAAAGTGGATAAGGTATGTGGCATTTATGAGGGAATTTAACTTAACCATTAACATGAACAAAAAGAATTCATCACCTTGAAATGAGGACTCTGCAGAGGATGATCTGTTGTGTTGCTAACTGCTGATATCAATAAACTGCATCCATTTATGATGGAAAAAGAAATCAGATTTTGTAGGTGGAAGTCTCAGGGAGCTGAGTCACTGATCAATAATGCCATGTATTTGAAGTCAGTTGAATCAATTTCATACAAGAATCTTCCAGGATCACACATTGCAAATGAGATTTTCACAGTGGCAGTATGAAGTTGAAAAGTCCTTAAAAAAATACTTTTTTTTTTTAGCTATTTAAATAGTCCTTAAGGTCCTGACAGGTCTTGCATGTGGGAGTAATGTATGTACAAAACTCTCTTCATATAAATTGTAGAATAATTTCTATTTTAAGTAATTCTTTAACATGATATTTTCCCCCATTAATTTTCTCCCAAAATTAAAAATTTGACTCCCTTACCTAAATTCTAACTTTGGGACATTTTATATTGCTTGAAGCCAAAAGGCTTAATATTAATCTTCAGCTAAAATTAAACAAAGCATAGGAGGAAATGCCAACTAATTGTGCAATTATTAAAGAAGTTTTTCTCATCTATTTTCCTGGAAATAGAGCTTGTGAGGGGAGACTACAAAGCTAACAACTTTTATAATGAAGACTCCTTGAAAAAGACAGAATAAGCCCTGAGTATCAATTACACTCTACAGGAAAAGGACTAACTGGATTAAAATTCTGAAAGAGAGGGCTTACATTTGAAAAAGGAAGTTGCCATTATGATGTTTGTTCAGGGAAATAAGAAGTCAGAGGCCAAACTTTCCAGGATATGAGTGCAGGATTTCAAATTACAGCATTTGAAAAAGGAGATGAAAACAGTTCTAAAGGCCAACACATATTATCAGGTGTTATCAACACCTCTCAAAGGATTTCTGCATCAAGAAAAAGTACTAATTCTATAACAGTTCCCTAAATTACTGACTATCCCATCGATACTGAGACAATCTACATGAGGTCATTCTAGTGCCTTTATTTTATAAAAACCATAAACTCATTTATTCTCTAAATACCTGATAGTTTGCTTAGCACATGAAAACAAGACTGTAAAACCTGATTCCTGGGGTTTTGATTATAGCTATAGAGGCAAACGAGACTGAAAATAAAATTTGACTTGTGACAACTCCAAAAGAAAATTCTAGAAAGTGATACAAAGTCAGGTTTTAGCAGCCACTGCAGAAAAATGATAATTTGATCATTTAAAACAAAATTAATTTTTGGAAGATAGAACTTATAAAATACTTGGCTTCCTTTCATTTCTAGATCATTATCTTTATTTATTTAATTTTGCACAGAGTATTTTTCTCCAAGTTAAGATTAAAAATTAGTCACACATGATGCTTATATATTCTACAGTCATGTATATTAATCAATAACCAAGTAGAAAGCAGCTTTTTTACTGTTGATTCATTGATTGGTAATGACTCATTTCCATCTTTGATTCCAGACATGGTTGATCCTTTTTTCCAACAGAGATCATCTGTACTATTCTAACAGAGTGTGGAGTTATTTTTTCAGTTGTTGCATATTAGTTCCTCAGGAGTTAAGAGAACAGAACAAATACAAAGTCTTACACTACATTATATTACCCTTTATTAGTGGGGAAATTTAAGTCTAGAGATCAGCATTAAGTCAGTCCCTAAAATCTACTTGTTCTATGAAAAAGATCTCAAACTGAGCTCCAGTCAAGTTGTATTATAAGGGTTTTGCCTTTATTACTAATTAAATAAATAGCTAAATTTGCATTATTTTTCTTTTTAGTTATGACATCAGTTCTGTCAAGGAACTTGAGACAATGAAAAACTCACTTAAAGACAAAGAGAGTCATATGATCCAGCAATTCCACTCCTAGGTATTACCCAAAGGACACAGAAACATCAATTCCAAAGAACACCTGCACCCCTATGTTTATAGCAGCACTGTTTACAATAGCTAAGCTTTGGAAACAACCCAAATGCCCAAAAATAGATGACTGGATCAAGAAGATGTGGTACATATATACCATGGAATATTGCTCAGCATTCAAAAAAGATAAACACATGCAATTTACAGCAACATGGATGGAGCTGGAAGGGCTCATGCTCAGTGAAATAAGCCAGAAAGAAAAAGAAAAATACTGGATGGTCTCACTCATAGCAGGAATCTAGAAAACTTAAATAAGGGATCAGGAAAATGAATAACTATAAGAAAGTGAAAATCAAAATCAAGAAAAAACTATGAACCAGAGACACTCTATGGGGGTGGGGGGGCAGGGAGGGGAGGGATTGGGGTCAAAATAAGGGGGTTGCAATTGTATGGGGAATATAAAAATAAAATTTATTTTTAAAAAATAAATAAAAAGCTAGAACTTGAAAAAAAAAGACAAAGAGAGGTGATTTCCTGTTTAAGTAGGACAAATATATTTTGCATGCTAAGGTCCTGACATTTAGCATCTACTGTGGAGTAACTTTTTACAATTAATATGTCAGCATATCACATGTCAAAGGGCATTTCATTGAAGTTTGAAGCAGGCACAATGAACGATTTATTAAAACTCAAACTTTTCAGATCTTGGTTACCTGCTCTTCATAAGGCAATTTACCTAAGAACCCTGGGGAGCAAAAAATGACTCAAAACATGACATTATTTTTGATCCTGGTGTGGAGTGCCTGTATATACACTGGCAAGTATTTAGAAGGATTTGACAACCTTGGGGGCAATGTTTGGGTAATCCTTTTTGTTCATCACATATATCTGCTGCTTCTGCCCTATCCTTTTTGTATTTGTGTTATTAAGTATCATCCTATGCAAATATATTCACCCATTGCATGCAAAAGGATGATTACCATAACAATTTTGAATGTGTTCTCATTTCAGAAAGGAAATTCTATTTCTCAAGGGCACATAGTTTTGCCCCTTCATATATGTTTTTGAATTTCCAATATAAATACATTCATCTCTTCCCCTCCTCATGAAATTAATGACATTTTTGCAAAGCTAAGCTGTATTTGCTTCTTCATAAAAAAGTCTTAATAATTTTCTTTGTTACATCACAGCTGCAGAGTAACCATAGCAACCAACTTAAGTATCAGAAATAGTTATTACTATGTGCCTTCCATGTCTAGAATGTGCAAATGGAAGAAATGCTATTAAAGTACATTCAAGAAAAAAATTCAGTTTCACAAATGTTTTTATTTTTGATAATGTCCTTGCTGTCATTTTGCTTAAGTAAATTATTATTGAAATTAAAGTTTCACTTGTTTAATATGCATATGGAATCATTCAAAAGCAATAGAGATAATATCAGACTCATTCATAAGATCAAAGACGGTCTGGTTTTGTGGTCTCAGTCCTGACTTTTGAAGATATGCGTGCTTTTAATAGTCTTTTATGAAGTAGCAGCAGGTATTTGGATCTCTGGACTCATCCTCAGCAGTGTTAACATATTATACTGTAATAATCTTGAAATAAAATGTGTTAGAATCCATTTTCCTAGTTTCTCTCCTATAGTTACAGACCATAATCATCTTTGTTATCTAATGAAAAATTTTGGAATGATTTCAGATTTACAGAAGAGTTACAAAGTTAAAGTATAGTATAGCCCTGTTGACTTTAGCCTGATCACTTGATTAAGGTCAAGTTTGCCAGTTTTCTCCCTTTCAGTTACTATTTTGCCCTCTGCTAATCTGTTCTTTGGAAATAAATCACAGAACTCAGCCAAAACACAAATGAGAGGAGTTTAAATTCCATCTAGTCTAGAAGGGAGAACCATCTACTTAGCATTTTTAGAATTTCTTTCTCCCCCTCATTTCTGCCCCCACCCCAGCATTTATTTACATCAATATGGGTTCATGCACAATGCAATACAGGCGCAGGTTGTTTATTTTGTTTCTCAGATAGTTCCCACTTTCGCCAGAATTTGTTCTTTCGGGTTGTTCCCTGAGAGTCTTTAACATAATGTCATTCTTTTGATTTTTGAGCACTCCCTTGCAGTCTCGCACTGCCAAATGCTCCAGACTCATCTTGTATTTTCTGTTTCACCCTAGAATTATCCATTTCTCCAATTACTTTGGTAACTTTTACTGGTATTTAAAAACCAAGATTTGGATGCTGGGAGATCACAGTTTGTTTTGTAGTTGAACAGATTTCTGCTGCTCCAACAGTTTCTTTTTTACACACACTATTAGCTGTAACCACTATTGCTCTAGAGAAAGGCCAACTACCTAATCTATGTCACTCTCCTGTTTGCCACAGTTCACAATGGCTAACTGAAAACATAGGCATATTACCCTGAGATCACTGAAAAATCATCATCTCATAATATGAAAAAATCATAAGTTTATAAAAAAATAGTAGGAAGTGGTATTTTAACACTTTGGATGCTTTAGCTACAAACAACAGATTTATAGACAGAAATTTGAGTGTCACTATCTTTGTACTATGAGTTGAAGGAGACCAGTTAGATTTGGCAGCTGGGCAATATGGAGGTTCTGCTTGACTTCATTGTAAGTCTCTTGTCTGCCCTTCTTGATTACAAAATGTCTGATGCAGATCCAAGCTACATAGTCCCAAATAGTTACTGCTAAGTACATGAAGAAAGATAGATTTTGCCTTTGGATAGATTTTGCCTTAGACCTTTTTTTTCTTTTATCTGTCAAGAGAATGATTTCCAGGAGTTCCCAGCTATCTTATATCATAGGGAAGAACAGTGTCACCAACCCAGAAACTGCCCTTGCAGAAGGGTATAGGATAAACACTTGGGCTTAAACCAATTATGATTTATTTCCTAGAGTTCAGAAAGGGGATCACCTTTCTTAGACCATTGCTACCGAATCCACATTGGAATTAAACCAAAATAATGTAATCAAAACCCAAATGATGGGAAACATTATATCATAAAACTTATATTTGTACCCAAAAGTAGTCAAATACTCTTACTATGTAAAAATTTTTGAATTTTTTGTTTTGTTTTCTTAGAATATATCTCAGCATCCCTGAGTAATGAAGAAAAAAAAAACCCACAAAATTATGTGCCCTTGGTGATCTTGTTTCAGCAAAACATGCATTTTTGATTGTGCCCTATCTAATGGTGAGGGGGATGGGCAGGTGTGTAAATCTCTGCTAGGGATGCAGCTACAGTAGTTGGGACTCACACTGGTGACAGGACACAGGAAATGTCAAATCAGAGGACAGAGAGTGACATGGTGCTTCATGGACATAGAATTTGAAATAAGTGGTAAGATGAATGCAGGAACATCTCCTTAATCTTCTTTTCTTTTGAGCTCATTGGTGTGCATGTTGTGTTTTGTACGTGTGAGTTTGTGCTGATTTTTTGCTTATAGCACCCAGCATTAGAGGGCACACTGACTGTCTACAACACATTTTTCTGTGGTTTCATTCTGTCCTCTAGAAAACTGCATGAATCATAGACTTTCTTGGAAAATCTATTATCTTTTACAAAATACATTAAAATGTACATTAAGAATCAAGGATGGGAAATGCTCTGTCAGTAGAATTAATATTGGGCTGATTAGTGAGAAATAATTGGTCATTTCAGTTAAATTCAATAGGAAAAGGTACTTATGATTCCATATACATTATTGTAATTGCCAATTTAGTTAATTTCTTAGGAATAAGTTGTAAAACTTAAGAGAAATTGATTCACTCTCTTTATATCTGCAGTGACCGAAAGGAATATCCTCATTTCTCATGTCTGGGTTCTCCCTGCAGAAGTGCCTTTGTGGTAGAAATCTAACTTCTTACTTTTTTAATACTACATAGAATAAACAGAGTTTAATATAAAAACAAAAAATGCTGGGCCTTCCAGCATTGTGAAGCTGTCCTCAGCCTCTGCAATGTGGGTTCAAGTCCCTGCCAGCCAAGGAGATACCCACATGGTGTGGCAGACCTCTCCTTCCCTGCACGCTGCTACTCTCAGAAGTGTCTTTGGTCTGTCTGCCTGTTCTGCTCCCCACTCTGTCTCTGGTGAATTCTCTCACCTTCCCATGCCTCTGGCCTGTACCCCAGTTCCTGTGTAAATAATAATAATAAAAAAGAACAAAAAATGTGGAGTTAAACATCCTGGGTTCAGAGATCTTCATCTACCGCTAACTAGCTAAAAAATCTTGGCCAGGTTAACCTAGTTTCTTTTACCTTGATTAGTCACTGAAACATGTAAATAACAACAATAGCAACAACAACAAAACAACCTATTTTTAAATTGTTATCCTCATAACATGATTTGACGTACTCTAGGTTCAGTTTCTGGTAAGACATAGCGTTACAGTTGTGCTTGTTATTGTAATTATAATAATGTATGTAACAATTAAATTAAAACCTCTTTTTATAGTTGTCATCCCAACTACTTATATAGGAAATGCTAAATTATAAACAAAGAAATATAATAAAATACAAATCCTACATGTCAATATAAGGTGAAAGATTTTTTTTTATTGTATAATAAATTATTTTACTGATACTATGTAAGAAACTTTTGAATTAGGGTGAGAAAGGTGACTGGAAATCCACAGGGAAGTGCTAGTGGCAGTGGCAATGGCAATAGTGTGGTCACAGGTACAACCTGAGATCCTGGAAAGTGCTTCAGGAGCAGGGATTATGGCTAAGCTCCTTGTCCACCCTTGGCCAGTGACCTGGATTCTTTTGTCTCAAGTTACTCAACATGCAAGAGAAATCTTCCCAGATGTTGGATGTTTTGAGGGATGGTGGTAGTAAAGCTTAATTTTTAGGCCTCTAGTATTTTGAGCTCTTCTTTCTTTAGCAAGATTTTGGAAAGATAAAAATACAGTATTTGAGTTTTTAAAATTCACTTTTCGTAATAAAATCTTCATTTGGAAAAGTATTAAAGACTATTCATTGACATCCCTAAAATGAAAAGTAATATACAATTTCCTCTGAAATGAAAGTATAAAATGATCAACTAAAAGGACTTTCCCATTTAAAAATATCTGGTATTTATTAAATTCATGTGTGGATATGCATATATATACATATACAAATGCATTATATATGCATATATTTTGTTTATTTAAAATTCAAGTTAAGTGGGCACTTATATTTTCATTTGATAACTCTGGTAACCTTGGCTGGGGCCAAGTAATCCTGCACTGGTGTGTATCACTTTGTCTACTGCCATTGCCAAACAATCCCAATCAATAGATAGCTCATGGGCCAAATACAAATTTCCTTGTTATTATTAAGCAACAAGACTTTCCTTCAGTGAAGTCTAATTCATTGATTCTACATTCTTCATCTTGTTGAACTGGGTAGTAGCAGAACCTCAGGAGAGAGAAAGTTTTCCTTTACAATTAAGTATTGAAATACAATGCTACCATTCAATAGGAACCACTAGTATTGGTGCCATCTCCAAGCCCTGCAGGGCCAGTGAGCAGTGCCAACAGATGGCCACATCTTTTTCAAGATTGATCTCGCCTTTCTGGCACCAGACTCCTACTTCCAGTTTGCCAAGAATGGTCAGCATGTCATGTGTTAGTCACTGGCAGTTGCTATCCTGTGACTTTATAGTCCAGTTCACAGTGGGCTCTTGATTAAGGAGCGCATGCAGCTCCCAAGTCCAGCAGGATTGCCTTCAACGAAGTCAGGAGACAGTTCACCTTTAATATTATTTGCACAGTAGGTGGGAAACAGAGTTGTTTTTGGCTTTGTGCCTGTGACTATAAAGGTTACATTGAGGGGCCTTTTAAGCAGTCACTTGTCTATCAAGCAGAGCAAATTAAAGGGGGCAGTGATGGCTGTGGGATGTTAGCATAGGCACAGTCTAGTCATCTCTACAGTTTACGGGGCTAGCAAGGGGAAGACAGTATGTGTGCTAATGGACAACAATGTGGCATCATCCTTTTCTCAGTAGGAGTAATGTGGGGTTAGGTGTTGACAGATGGTGGTCTCCCAGGATAGCAGTAGGCACTTTTCATAAGTGGATATTAACAGGTTGTTTCAAGATACTCAAGTCTAGCATTTTGTGAGTTGAAATTGTAAAAAAAAAAATTAAAGAGAATTATTTGATACATCTTTATAAAGAGATAGGTGAATGAAACACTATGGTTAACCCAAAGAATGTCTATTCTGTAGCTATTTCTTAAAACAACTGAAAAAAAAAGTTTATTATAAGGAGCCTATGCCAAGATATCCAAAGGCAAATGAAAGAGAAGTATTGTGCTTTTGATTTAACCTAAAGAAAAGCAACTGTATGCTATACAGAGAAGTCAGACATGTAGCACACAGTTAAAATATCTAGAACTCATAAATGCAAAAATCTGGACTAAGAATATAGGAGGGACCAGGCTACTCAGACATTCAGATTTTCAAAGAAATTAATAAATTTTACCTAAATATGAAATTTGTGTATATTTACAATAGAATATTTGAAAAGGATTAGTAAAATAGAATGGAAAATTAAATATTACCCAAATCAAATTATTCACCAGTGACTACACTTTGTGAATTCTTCTCAGGTTCTTTTTTTTTTTCTATCAATCAATACAACCAGCATTAATGTGATTCTATAATACTTTAAATATAAATTATTCAGCATAGTCACAGCATTGTATGGGAATTTAATATTGAATCTAAAGTTGTAATGAAAGTTCCTTTCCACTTGTTTCATCTTCAGAAGCACAAGGAAGAGCCATTTTACAAGAAAGGATATTATCACAAATACATGAACAACATTGTTTATGCATATCTTAGCTCTGTATTCTCTCCAGTGAGTAATGTCACTTCTGAGAGGCTAAAAATAACAAGCATTCAGTAACTACATACTAAACTAGTATGTTCTTAAATCTTAACTTTTTCTCATACTACAAGGCCTGGTGTTTGCCACCCTATCAATTGTCAATCATCTATTTAAAAAGGAACCAGGATAATTGTGGAACCAAGCATAACTATTCTTAGCCATTGTTTTTCATTTTGTGTGTAACTGCCATTTTAGTATTTTAGGTTTTGCTGTCCCAGGAAAGACGACTGCATTCCAGAGATAGTTTCAACAGTTTCGACCCTCACTCCACCCTTGCCCTCTGGTCACCAATGAGGGCGAACTTGCTGTAATTGGAGCTGCAGGCTGGAGCTGCATCTCAACCGGGCCAGTCAGCTTAGAATTATAGCCGGGCAAAGTTGGAGAACGCATCCTTGTAGCCAATGAGTAACTGCCAGCATGATTTGACCTTATAAAAGACCCCTGCTTCCTTTGTTCGGGGCTCTCGATATCTGCCACTGCATTGGTAGGTGCCGTGAGCCCAGACTCAAGTCTGTAATAAACTCCCTTTTGTGTTTGCATTGGCTGTCTTTGGATTCTTGGAGGCTATGCTCTCTGAGTCTGCTAATCTTGGGCACAACAATAATATCTCTACATATTCTTCCTCACCACATTTAGTTTTCACCAAACACAGTTGCTTCTCTCCTATAAATTATTTTTAAATGTATTTAGATCCCCTTCTGCACTTTGACACTTACCCAGTATGCCTGGATAGCTCTTACCTGGAATTGCTGCATGGTTAAAATAAAAGCCTTCCCTGCATCCAGGATTTAATCTCTCTAGCCTTTCCCTTACCCCACAAACATACGTGCAGAGATACATACACAAACTACTTTTAGAGTTTTTAGAAAAATATGCATTTTAACATATAAACCCCCTCCTAAAAATGATCCATAATTCGGTGTGTTGTTTGTAATATAACATGCACATTTCTCAGTAAGACATGCAGTGAGCCTTGAGGATATGACCCTGTCTCACTTTTTGTCTCTTGCCTCCTTCACTTAGGGTACTCTCGGTGCTACCCACCTTTGTTCATCCTCTGTCCTCCAGTGGTGTTCCTTTTCTCTGTGTTGTCTTTCACTCCAAGACTACTCATTTCCATTCATGATTCAGGACACAAGTCAGGTGTTATATTGGTGCCAAACTACCTTAATTTATTAAGTTGCCTTACTCATGGTTATAACATGAGTATAATTGAATCTATTGAATTGAATCTATTGACACTATTGAGGAGTAACTTCATAGAGATTTTGATATTTAATAGGGATCGAAAATGACAAAATCCTGGCAATATTTTCAGAATTTATTATGAGTTAGAAAAAGAAAGCTAGCTCACATAGAATAGTTAGTTGAAGTGTTACTGTACTACTGTTTTAAAATTTGTTAAATAATTTTTAGCCAGCTATAATTTCTGGTACTAAGGTATACTGTGCACCTGGAATGATGTCATTATTAAAAGCAATTAAACAGGCCAGATAAAATATTTTGCAAAAAATAATCGTTTATGAAAACATGAGCAATATGGATATCTAAATGGAAAAATTAAATTAAAATTTCTAGCACATACTCTGTATGTGCATATATACATAAAATCTTTATGGAATATAGATCTAAATGTGAAAAGCACAATTTCAACTTTTGTAAGAACATATTGAAAGATTTTGTACTCAGTGTAGAAAAAAATTAAATATATTTAGAAAAGTATGGATTTAGGGCCTCCCCGGTGGAGCAGTGGTTGAGCGCTGGGTTGCAAAGCTGCCCGCAGCCTCTGCAGCGCCGGTTCGATCCCCGGCTGCTCCCCGGCCACCGGAGGAGGGTCCCACATGGCGCGCAGACCTCTCCTGCCGCCCGCTGCTCCCCTCAGCAGTGTACTTCGGTCCTTCTGCCTGCTCTGCTCCCCGCTCTGGCTCTGGTGAATTCTCTCACCCTCCCGCGCTTCTGACTGTACCCAGTGCGTGTGTAAACAAACAAACAAACAAACAAATAAATAAATAAATAAATAAATCTTTAAAAAAAAAAAAAAAAAAAAAGAAAAGTATGGATTTAGAGAAAAATGATGACAGATTTGAATACATTAAAATTACTACCTATGGTAGGCAAAGAAACTCTTACATGTCTTGTAATTTGGCTCTGGGGTTTTGTTTTCTCTTTGTGGGGTGTTGATCCCCTGAGGGCTTGCTTGGCCATTTGTACTTTTCTCTCTCCCCATTGTTTGCTTTGCATTTGCTCAGTGTAGTGGGGCTTTGGTTGTGTGTGAGGCCATCTCCCCCACTGTTTTGGGTGTTACTTGATACTGGGCACAGCTACTGGGCTTTTGTGAAATCTGGGATGTGCTAGAGCCGCCCCTGGAGCACTTGTGAGCCTTGTTCTTGGGGCTGGAAGGTTGGGGAATGGGAAAACTATGGTGACGGCACCTGAGGGGAGAAATCCTATATTGTGAAAAGATAAACAAGGATATTTAAAAATAAATAGATAAATAATTATAACCTCTATTTCTCAAAAATGCATAATGGGGAAATGACACGCAAAGCTTGGGAGGAAATATTGCTGGTAATATAATTCAAATTTAGTATCTAGAAGAGATAAAGAGTCACATATTTATATAAGAGAAAGATAATGAATATAAAAACACAATTGACAACACAATATATAAACTGGGAACTTAACCAAAGGAATCATATCAATAGATAATAAACCTACATATACACATACGCATGCTTAACCTCACTTAGAAAATTCAAATCATAGAAAGAATGGCAAGTATTAATATCCGATATATCACATGATACCGATACTGTGAAAAAGATTATTTTATTTTGCTGAAAAGTGGCGGGGGGGTGGGGAGGGAAGTTAACTGAAGCAACTAAAGCAACACTGGAGAGAACTTAACAGGAAATATCTTAAATGGGATTTACATAAACATGGATTCAGAAAATTACATCCCTATAATGTACACCAGAGAAACAATTACTTCTATATATAGGGATATATGAACCAGGATGTTAATGGAAACATTTTTTTTTTTACTTACACCACTATATATTGCTATTTAGCAGTAAAAGTTAATGAACTGGAGCTACTTGGGTTAATATTTGAAAATACAATATTGAATGAAAAAGTAAGATACAACAGGAAATACCCACTATTTTTCATATAAAACTTAAAGTAGACTAAACAATATTATGTGTTATGTTACCATAATACCATACATTTGTTCAAAACATAGGTAAAATTAATAGGAGGAAATGTTGGGAATGAATCAAAAATAAATTTTCAGGATTGTAATTTCATCTAAAAGAGAATAGGATAACTATTATTGGGGACACAGTTTTTTTCTAATTTTTTTGTTAATGCCAGTTCACTTTGCATGTATGTTTGTTTTATTGGGTTTTTTAATGACTTTCTGTTTCTGTATGCTGAAATAATTTATTGTAAATTTCAAAGAAGGAATATTTTTTTGAAATGACAGAGAAGCTTGGTCCATTGATTAGTAACAGTGGAATACAGTTTGTGGGATACATTATTGCTTTTCATTAATGTTACTCCTAGTTTTATGAATTAACTACTCACAAAATATTTCCCTTTTTATTCACTTTTCTAAAGGACACTTTGCTGATGTGCTCTTTGCAAAGCAATTTGCTGAAAGAAGCATTTCAATTTATTTCCATTTGTTTCTTCAGTAATGACTTAGCCCCACATGAAGGACTTGAAGTGATCCAAGGAGAATGTCAGTCATAGGCTGATTAGCATGAACTTCTTTGAGTGATGCATAATCTCTGACAACCATGTTAGGAACTTATTCTTTTAAGAGTATTGAGAGGACAGACACCTATAGATGTCATCTGCCAGCTCTAATTTATTAACTGACTTATAACCTGCTTTCATGAGCATTCATTCTGTTCCTTAACCTTGACTTTCTCTTTTACAGCTTGATACTGTTATTACAATAAAATGCACTCCCCACTCCTTACTCCAAGTAAAGAAATCAATAAAAGCATTTTTTTTTATAAGTGTGAAATAGAAAACCGAAGAAGTGCTGAGAGCAGTGGCACTTTAGACAACACAGGTCACGAAGGTCCATTTGTATAAATCTTTGCAATACTTTCACTCATGTCAATTAATTACACCCTGATATTTGAAAATCACATGCTCTTTTAGCAATAAAATGACATTTTTATAGAGTTTAGGTCTGCCTGGATTATTTTGAAAATCTGATTACAACATGATTGTATGGAATATCCATTTTAATTAGATGGTGACTAAAATTACAGAGATGTTTTAGGAAAACTTACGCTCCATTCTAGTAGTTGGCAATCTTTATCAGAAAGGGCCAGAAAATAAATCTTTTGAGGGACAAATAGGTACTATGATGGATAGGATATTGGCACTTAGATAATCTTTCAAAATGCAATCACTTATAAATAAGAAACCATGATTAGGTTGTAGTCCAGAAAAAAAAAGGGGGGAGGGTGGGCTTGATTTGGTATATTTCAGAAGATATATGTTATCTGATATATGTTATCTGATGACACTTAAACTTCATTTTTGAGTTTTTAGTAGGAACAGTTGACTACAGCATAGTCTCAGGAAGACCAGCTATACAAGCATATGCAGTGGGGACGTGAGTCCCTCGGCTTCTTCCCCAGTAGAGGGTGAGTCCTCAGCTCACCCTCTACAGCTCAGTATACCTCACCCACCCTAAATGCTTCCAATTCAGCCTCCTTGAAAACAGCCTTGCCTTTTTTTCTCACTTCAGGCAAAAACAGTAAAAGCAGTATAGAATTAACTATTTTGAAAACACTGAATCAACTAACATGTCATTAAATTTGATATAGAAACACTAAAAAAATATGAAATGGTGAAATTGAATGTGATGTTCAGATGGGGAACAAACTGATGTTGTTGTAGAGAATACTTCTTTGAGCTGCACTAACACTGATAAAGCACGATAATCTGCTTTGACAAAATGTCCTATCATATCATATAACAGTATAATATAGAACATAAAAACATTCTGAAAAATGTATAATGAGACTCCTACAAACTGGTTTGTTTCACTGCAAATAATTAAGCAAATTTTTTTTATTGATTTCAAGTTAGAAAATAAGACAGATTTTATGAGACTTCGTTTTTCCCGATAAATTCACATATCTTTGAAGGTTTCCAAATGACTTTTAGGGAATTATTATAATGACATTGTTTTAGCCCAATATATTATTTCTCTAGTACTACAGAACATGGCTTTCAGTCATTTGTTATTCCTTAGTTAATTGAAATGATATTTAAGATCATCAGTCTATTAAAATATGCAAAGAAATTGCATATGTCTCTTACTTATATGTTGCATTCATAGAATGTTGGATAAGACCCAATTAGACATTTTACCATTAACATTTTATAAATTTTTCCTCAAGAAAAAGAAGTGGGAAGATGACAGTAGTGATTAATTTGTATAGAGAATGAATATGAGGGTATTCCTGAAAAATTCCTGAAAGAGCTATCTGATTGACTTACTAGATAAATTTTACTGTATTTAATTACTTTATAATTTTTTGAGGTAACATCACTTTATAAAACCGTGTATGATCCAGAGACATAGGCTCATACCTTTCTAGAAGTGGTTACCACATCCACTCACAAGGCACCCATAGCAACTGTAAATTTTGGGTGATAACGATGTGTAGGTTCATTGCCTGTAACAGATGTATCACTCTGGTGAAACTGTCGATAATGAAGTAGATTATACTACCTTGAGGGCACATGGTATAAAAGAAATCTCTATGTTCTGTACAATATTATTGTATATCTAAAACTGCTCATTCCCAAAATTTCAAAATGACCTTTATATTTTAGCCAAATTGAAGAGAGGTGGATGATGTTAAGAAATTTAGAAATCTTATTCTACCTTTTTGTAAATAGCTAAGTGAAAATATCCATTTATGTTATTGATTTTATTGTATTATACATACTCAATAGGAATTTGTTTGTTCTAAACATAAAATACAAACTGTGATTTCACTTACTTGGTGCAGAATGCTGTATTCAAAATGCTATTTCAGGGATTGTTGTTATTTCCCAAAGAGACAATATATGTCATTTAATTTTTGTGTTGTGTGCCCATACATATAATTAGAAGAAATTTAATCAGCTACAAATACCTCCACAGAAAAAAAGCCTGGGAACATGGTAACTGGTAATTGGAACTGCTTTCAACTGCAAATTGCTCACTTTGTGAAGGTTTCATTCACAGACCTTTTCTTAATACATTTCTAAACAACACTTGAAGTTCAATTTGATTTACTGATGCATACAATTATTTTTTGGATCGAAAAATACAAAATTGTGGAAAAGGATAAAAGTAATGCCTACTGGGAGTCATTGAAGCATATCTCAAAACAGAAAGGAAACACACAGAAGTTATCTAAAGTTATTAGAAAGAATTGAGGCTGGGACTAGAGGTAGAGAATCTATAATCAAGAGAGCCATGATAAATACCTACTTGTATAAGTCATGTTCGCAGCAGAAAATAAGTTGCACACACAATGTGGCATACGATTTTAAAGGTGGACTTGTAGAGAAATTATTTATCAAGATATGGGTAGGATGCTGGGACACCCAGAGAGTATTAATACCACACCCTGTGGACTATTATCTGTAGATCTGTTAGCACTTCTAAGCCAGAGAAGGATGTGTGTGGGGAAGGGCCAGCTATAGGAAACTAGAATGTGAGAATAGTGTAGAAGGAGCTTCCTTGACAGAAGTATTGACCTTTCATTGAGGGACAGAAGTGGAACAGGGTCACCCTGCAGAGATGGAACTAGAAGAATTAACTCCATGTCCTCAGTGTTCTCTCATCCTTTGATCACCTGCAAAATCTCCAATTCCTTAAATCAATAGGAAGCTGGCAGAGTTTAAGGAGTCTATTGATGTACCCTAACAAAGTCGGTCTCCTGGGATGAAGAGCACTGGGGAGAATGATTGAGAATGGGTTTTAAGGAACAAAAATGTTAAAGTTATATTAAAGCTTTTTAACATAAAATAAAACTTTTGACCACCTGTGTAGACTCATAACAATAAGGAAACCAGAATAATATAGAATAAAGGATAGATGGAATAAGCAAAGTTTTATTTTTTAAAACATTTCTTACCACTTGAAGCTTAATTACTCACTGTTAAGTTAAATAACATCTAATACATGAAATAAGTTGATAAGGAGATGTCCAGATAGAAAATAATTTTTTAAATATAGAAAATTAATTGAAAACATTAATTTAAAAAATTAAGAACTGCTTTAGACACTTATGTCTAAATTAGTAGCTATTCTTAAAATGTTTAATGTGGCTCTCATATATATATTTTTAATTTCCAAGAGCATTTCATACATAAAAAGCATGTGGTACAGGAAAAAGAGCATCTTGATACTGCAAGAAAGCTTCTAAAATAGAAATTTAAGATATATGAATTCATGTGTTTATAAATTTGTATTTTTTAAAGGATTTTGTAATGTGGAGTTCACTTTTCATTCTATTTTAATGCACACTTGACGCTGAAAAACTTAGTCATGTTGTACAAATGACATCAATGTTCATCATCTTCTTTGTTAAAAATGCTCTGTACCATTTTACTTTAGTTGAATAAATTCTATAATATCAACCACATACTTTTAGAAAGGACATAGAATCTAAAACCAATGTTATTTTATTTCTGAGTACTTTGTGATTTGAATTTCTTATCGTGATTTGGAAGGCAGCTGTTTTTCCCTTCCAAAAAAAAAATGTTTAGATCACACCAATGTTAAGTACGAGGCAAGAGCCCAGAGACAGACATAGGGTCACTAGAGATAAAAAAACCTCTCTGCAAAAAAAATCATAAAGTGTAAAATGGGTTTCCAGATAACTGAGAATTAATGGCCTTGCTGTTTACTCAATGTAGGGAGGGCAGAGGAAATCAAAGGAAAACCTCTAGAGGCAATGTTGGGTTCCATAAAGCCATTGAAAGTTACAGATTTACACAAGGGATTCTGCAGGGTGAGTGTTTAGAAAGTAGATTTCTCAGCATGTTCTGGCATGATAAGGGTTTTAAGGCAGATGGATATAATGTGAATATAATTAAACTCTTTTCAGATAATGGTATAACAATACTGTGTTCTCTGAGGATAGGCAGAACTGCAGCTCTGAGTACATTTCATCCATTTATACCTATGTGCTCTATTTTATTCCAGGGTTTCATTAGGAATAATTTTCATGCATATTGTTCCCAAGACCTCACTTTATTGTTCTAACATCACCAGTCTCTTAAATAAAGATCCACAGTGTTAGGTAGAAAAGGATAAGAGAATCAAAGAAATGGAAGGGACTAGAACAAAATAAATGAAGAAGGAATTTTCAGGCGATATTTTTATATAGACATTTTCACTGCAAACTTATTTTAGTAAAATTTTTACTATCACTGATTTTGTAGTACATAGGAGAGTTGAAAAAATCAGACTTAATGTTTATAGAACAAAAAACTAGTTTCCTTTGTTTCAGGATAATTTTACTCCACTGCTATTCATTATGCTTATTAATCTTTTCCCTTGCTCTTACCTGGTTTGCATTTTTTCTGGAAAAAATTTAGCAAACTTTCCCTTTTCATGTTTCAATTAAATAAGTATTGAGTAGTTGTCTTTACTTAAAAAGTCCATATGTATAAAATTAATTCATGCATTTTCCTATCTTTCTTAACTGAAAACACACGCAATGCAATAAAATATATTGCTTCATTTTGATTTAAAATTGAGAGATATTTATTCTTATCTGAAGTAGGAGTTATATACTGAGTGAAAAGAAACCTTACTAGTTCCTTCTCTGATTATAAACAGAGATCAATAATAAAACAGAGAAAAGCTTACTCAAGAAAAAAATTTCATTATTTGCATTATAAAATGACAAACTATATGTTTATAGTTCATATATGGCCCATGCAGATCAAGGGAAAATAAAAAATATGAGCACACTAGGGAAATTATTAGGTCATATTCATCTTTGTATTGCTCTTTCCATACTTTATTCTTAAATTTCTATTACAACACATGGCATATAACAACAGTTCAATATTACGAGGGTGTAGGGGAAAATTTCATGTCTCTGGGTTCTTCTAGCCCCAGACAAGTAATCAAAACAAGTTAGCAAGGGAAAAATCAATTTAATACCATACATGTGGAGAATCTACATGTTTGTAAATTCTAAACAATAATGGAACAGAACAAGAATATTTAATCTGTGTTTAAGGACCCAACACATCAACGAAAGACAGAGAAGGGGAAACTTCATATGACGATGAGAGAATGACCCCTTTCGTTTACTCTGAGAGTAAAAGATGAATTTCTCAGATAGGGAGACATGCTTATTGATAAGCCTTTATTGGGTGATGCACTTCACTTTATATTCTTATGCTATAAAATTGGGGCGCAGTGGTTTCTTTTTGATTAAGTAAAGGGAAAACAATTGAGACAAGGACAACACTTCTCTTAGCCGCTTGTGACTGCAACACATTCTATCAGTAATAGTGATAGACTTCCAAGGTGCACAGAACCCCAACCGACTTATATTTTTTAAAGATTGATTTATTGGGGCCTCCCTGGTGGCGCAGCGGTTGACCGCTGGGTTGCGAAGCTGCCCACAGCCTCTGCAGCGCCGGTTCTATCCCTGGCCTTTGGGAGAGGGCCCTACAAGGTGTGCAGACCTCTCCTGCCACGCCCACTGCTTCCCTCAGCAGTGTACTTTGTCAGTCTGTCTGCTCTGCTCTCCGCTCTGGCTCTGGTGAATTCTCTCACCCTCCTGTGCTTCTGACTGTACCCAGTGCTTGTAGCTTGTATAAATAAATAAATTAATCTTCTAAAAAAAACCAAAAAACAAAGAAACCTTGACTCTGCCTTAACCATTTGACCATAATCAAGCTACGCATCATAGCTAAGTTATTTTCCTCATTAGAAAAATAAAGATTAGACTATGTAATTACTAACATTTACTTGTAACATTCAATAATTATCAATGCAAACAAAAGACTGATACATTCTTCTGTAGAAATATATGGCCTCAGAAACAGCAGTAGAATGCTCAGCTTTGCATGAAGTGACAGATTTACAGACCCAAAGTGTAATTAAACTAGCCTTCTAGTTCACACATCAGAGGAGTGAGTACTACCAACAGTCAACTCTTATGGTACACGTGCACACACACACACATACACACATACACACAATCTTTTTGGCTGCATGTCTCTGTGATTTTCCAGCATTCCAAATAGAAGTGTTGAAAGACTACATGATAGTATTCTATTTTATACAAATCAGCAACAGATATTGGATCAAACAAAACCCAATAGACAGGTGCCAACTACTTTCTTCTAAAAATAATTTCTTTTATGACAAAACTATTTTAACCACTTAAGAATATTGGAAAATTAGAAAGATCAATCAAACAAACACAATATTTTGAAAAATGTTTAAAGAAATTGAAAACAGATGTGATTGAGCTGAAGTAGGAAAATACAATCTAAAATACAGAATAAAGAGGATTTTTATTAACAGTGGGAGTGATTTGGGGAGTGTTCACTGGTCAGGCAATGATTCAAGGTAATTGTTTCAGAAACTAAATTTAGTCAGTCTGGTCTTTTCAGTCGCTCTCCTCCCTTAGATCCATTTGTGTCCAGTGCCTAGAATTGTTTTCAGGATGAGGCTTTGAGAGGGAAGACAGGGCATCGGGAGGGATTAGGAGTGTCCTTCAGCACTTAAGGGTAGTGATCTAGATGAGCAATAGACTTTTCCAGGATCCACAAGTCAATACAGCGGCAAATCTCTCAGGTCCACCTTATTCCCTCAAATTATAGGAGGACAGTCTAGTGAACACAAAGGTTATCTCAACATCTGAAGACAATGAGAGGTCTAAAAATGCAAGAAAAAGAAAATTCAAGGTTTCAGCTTCTTGGAACGCAAAAGGGAGCTTTGCAAGAAATAAAATACATGCATTCAAAGAGAAAAAAGATGAAGCACTTCTGAAGCAAATAGAAGAAATGCAAACATAATTAATGCTACTGGTATACATGTCTCTATTTAAAAACACTCTTTAAATTGAGGTAACATGAATTGACAACATTGTCTATGTCTCAGGTATACAGCTTCACAACTCATTTCTCTGTATATACCACGTATATTTTCTGACGGGACACAAAATCTTGCTGTGTTATACTGATGACTGCTTAAGACAAAATGATAAAATAAAGAGTATAAATAATACAGGGAAGGAGGAAGATTCCTAAAATGCACTAAAAAGTGCATTGGTATAATTTTCAATTTTAAAGATTTCAGCCCAGGAGGACTTAATAATAACAAAATATTATTCATTTTTGGTAAGAATAGCAGTCCATAAAAACACCTATCATTCGTAAATCTATATGTGAATAGATAGAAAAAATTGATAGAACTTCTCAAAGCAATTGGATATTTTATAATCATAGGTTAAGAGCTAAGAAACTTTAAAATAATAAAGTCAATAATTAAAATGGACAAAATAGCAGATTTAAGTATCATAATTGATATGTGTGAGCTTTACAGTCAATAGATAGAAAATGTACTTTATCTTTAAAACCACATGAAATATTTGAAATCTTAAATAGTAGCTTTGACCAAAAGGTAAACTCAATAAATAAGAAAATTAATGACAAAAGCAGAGCCACTGTACTTCTCAATGTTAAATCTTCATGCAGGAAAATAATGGAGTAATGTTATAAAAATTGTCAGAGGGAGGGAAATCTTCATACCTCAGTCTTTATATTCTTCATCTAAATGTGAAGGTGAAATAAATAAAATTCTCCATCTTGTAAGGTCTCAGTAGTTTTACATTATAAATATCCTTTTATTCATCACTATTATAAGACATATCAGTTAAAAGGAAAAAAAATCAGAAAAATGCTAAAACAGAAAGAAAATAAGAAAGAGGAAATTACTTTAAAGATTGTATCCACATACTTGTACATACCTACACAGGTACATATTTTTATATCTTTGCCTTTTCATGATAATAAAAATTATAACAAAATATTACCAAGAAAGTGGAGCAAGCAGGTCAGGGAACAGAGACTGGAGAGGGAGTTAAGAAGTTGAAAATTTTGGGCCTTCCCTGGTGGCGCAGCGGTTGAGCATTGGACTGCGAGGCTGCCTGCAGCCTCTGCAGCGCTGGTTTGTTACCCAGCTGCCGGCGAGGGTCCCACACACACACAAAAAAAAATAGAAGTTGAAAATTTTGTTTGGAACTAAGCACTGCTGTAGGTTATAAAAAATTCAATTGTAAATTTAACAACTGTTCTTGTGTGCCACTACTGTATGCCAGGCACAATTTGAAGAGCTGGATATCATGCATTGAGCAAAATAATCTCTGGCTCATAGAAATAAAAGTCACATAAAAGCCCAATAAATGAAAATATAATAGGAAATAAAAGACTAATGGGAAAGGGAACAAGAAAGTGTTAAGATCTCAGATCGCTGCTACGCAGGTCTGTGCTTGTGGATGCATATCTCTGAGACCCTCACATGCAGGTGCATGGAGGGAAGTACACGAGGCTATTCATCATTTTTTTGTGAGTGCACAGCACTAGAGGCTGCCTGGAAGGCTAAAGGGTAAGCAGAATGTGGAGGCTGCTTAATATTTTGTACTATGCAGCAGTTAGAAGCAATCAATGAGGTGTATAAAATATCAACAATGATAGAGCTTAGAACTTCATGCATAACAAAAAGGTAGGGAGAAGATGAGTTCTGTAATACACTTTTTATACAAATTAAAGCACCTACTTATAGTGCCTCCCCGGTGGTGCAGCGGTTGAGCGCTGGGTTGCGAAGCTGCCCGCAGCCTTTGCAGCGCACCGGTTCAATCCCCGGCTGCTCCCCCGCCACCAGAGGAGGGTCCCACATGGCGCACAGACCTCTCCTGCCGCCCACTGCCCCCCTCAGCAGTGTACTTCGGTCCTTCTGCCTGTTCTGCTTCCCGCTCTGGCTCTGGTGAATTCTCTCACCCTCCTGTGCCTCTGACTGTACCCCGTGCTTGTATAAATAAATAAATAAATCTTAAAAAAAAAATAAAGCACCTACTTATAAAAGCAACAACGTATTTTTCACAGATATTTACCAGTCCAAAGACACATTAAAATGCATTAATTACCTAATATATTATTTGGCACTGGGTCTATCTATCAATCTATCTTTTTCTACAGATAATACCAAATAACATATTCCAAATATTGCTATTTGATTGTTGCCATGATTTAGTATAAACCTTTTCTCTGAGTTTCCCACCAGCTGAATGTAAACTGTGCTATATAATAGATATCAATTTATTTCTGATAAAGAGTAAACAAGTTTACTCAAGTTTAAACCTGAGTAAACATGATTATCTTAGCATTAAATTCTGAAAGAAATGTCAAATTTGTCAAATTATGTCACTGTCATTGAGGTGAGTAGTTGAAAATATCATGTTATTTTATTGACTGAAATACACTGCTGAGGGGAGCAGCAAGCAATACAGGAGGGGTCTGCTGTGCCTTATGTGGGTAGCTCCCTGGCCGGGGATCGAATTCATGCTGCAGTGGCTGCCGATACTTTCAAATCACTGAGACTTAACTCCTTGTGCCACCAGGGAGACCCAATATATTATCAGTATTTCGAGAAACCTCCTTATTGTTTTCCCCAGATGCTAGACCAGTCTACATTCCTATGTTCTAAGGGGCTTCAAAGAAACATTTTTTCATCCATCAATCTGTATCAGGTACTGTGGATTTACTGTCTGATGTGAATGGTTTAGCAACCATAGTCTATCGATCTCGCTGACAATAATTACTAAGAACCAGAAATAAGCCAGACACATCAGGTGGCCCCAAAAAGATTAAACGGTGGCCCACTCAAAAGTAGTAAATTTTGAAAGCTTATTAATTATTGATAGTTTTATTAAGCATATCATGTAATAACTTAAAATATCAAATAATTTGCTCTCCAAAGACCACAAAGAAAGAAGAGGAATTTCACTTAAAGCCTAAATAGTGATTTTTATTATTAACAAATTTTCATCCCATTATCCTTACTGCTAAAATGTGGAATTTGGCAGTCATTTGATTTATTGATCATAGTACTATGACTATTCATAAGCATTAATAGTGCATTCTTTCTACAGGCCAGATTCAGGGCTGAACCCTCCACTGCACCTTCACTTCACTTTGAGTAAGGGGCTATTTTTACTTCCCTTTAGGGTGAAGTAAAGTGATATGTAGAAGTTTAGTTACTATGACCAAGCCTTCAAAACAATGAATAATGAGAAGCTGACACTGTACCTGACATACTTACCTTAGCATTTGCATTTATGTCATTCTTTGCAAATACTATGAACAAGATACTATGAACAAGATACAAGATACTAAGATTTTAACACTAGAAACAGTGTCCTCAAAGTCATATTGAACAAAACAATGTCAATTCATTTCCATTCGTGATCTGTGAGGTCATTTGGGGTGAGACACAATCTTGGGAGAAAGTATGAGACTGAAAGATATCTTTACTATTATTTCAGTCTTAATGTTACCAGATTCTGCATGCGTGTGGTCCTTTGGGATTTTGAAGCTCTACTTTCTCTTGGTTTTTAAAGAAATGAAACCTTGCTCTTGCTCTCTCCACCTGGAGACTTCGATACTTTTCCTCCTCATTGTTCCAAAGATAGTAGTAGATCCTGTAAGGTCATGGTCAATTTAAGTTCTAATTTTAAACCTCGCAGGTCACAGTGTCTCAAATGTGGTATTTACTATTTTTCTGTAACTGGTAATTTTCCCATAGACTCCTGGGGATTGACTCTATTCTGTCATCTGGCATTGCTCTAGGAAATGATAAACTATTTTTCCCTTTAACCACTAAGGCAACAGGAAAATATTTGTTGGCTCTTTCCTTTGAAAGTAAGTAAAGAGATGCAAATGAGGACTGAAAAGAACACCACCACCAACAAAACCACCTTAGGCTATAAGAATCGCAAAGGTTTATTTATATTGTTTTTTTTTCTGGTGAACAGTTGTTAACCACAAAAAACTACATATATCTTAAAGTGTTTTATTTTCAAATATCCATCTGGCTCAGTTGTTTTATGTAGTTATTTCCCCCCTTGCGGCATTTTCTCTATAACAATGCATGGATAATTGCACCCATGAAGACTCCTGCAGTGCTGTAATAAGTATACAAACTAAAAGATGGTTTTTCAATGGAATAAAGCAATCCTGAGGATCACATAAGAGCTCTATAATCAATAGTGTACAATTTTTGAATGGAACACAGAAGTGAGAGAAAACCCTTGTCAAAAAACAAGACCACGAAAGATCCTTTTGTTCTCCCTGTGTTGGAAACTCAACAATTAGACAGAGGTAAAAATATCCAAATTCTCTAGGATATCTTATGATCACTTGATTTTTTATGCATAGAACAATGCTTGGCAAATAGCAGAAAGTCTAATCAACGTTTTTTACATCATGTTTCATCTTTAAACACTAACTATAAAGCTCCAAGACCAGAAAGGAAACAAAACAAAATATTTATTTTTATTTATTGTTTTCCAAATTTTTTTTAGCTTTTTTTCCCATAAGCTATTATTTTTCTTAAAGAAGTAAAAGTTGTTTTAAAAAAAAGATAAATGCAGTAAAACTTTTCACCATTCTTTTTCTGCATTCTGAACTCATATTCATCTCTAAAGATTCAGCCCTCATATTATATCTGAGAAATATTGATTCCCAGACTGCTGATCCCCCTTTTCTCACTAAATAGGGTGTTTCTTTCTCTGTAATCTCATAGATTTACCAAATTAATATTATAAACAACTTTACATACTTTATCCTGGTTATTGATTTATGTACCTGCCCCTCTGCCCTGAAAACTCCATTAATTTTTAGAATGTGTTTTATTCATGATTATTTTCTCTATCTTTCCTTGAAAATTTGCACATAATAAGTGTGAGAATAGGTTATTGTCAGAAAAAAAGCAAATCATTAGCTGTGTAATATCACAGCAAATTACTGCTCGTGGTGTTCAAGTTCCTGATTCCCAACCTTGAAATAATTCTGATTACTTTCCATTATGTGAATAATTATCAGTGGCTGGTCAGGTAGTGATGATTAGGCTTTGTAGATCACATAATTTCCACATGGAAATTTTCTAAGTTTGCAACTCAATCCTTTGTAGAGAGACACCAAACATTGAAAGAAAGTTTAGGTTTCTTAAAATGACAGAAGCGTTGCCAAGTACTATGCAAGACCTAATTGTAAATGTCATTTCTTTTAGAATTAACCATGCTCAGCTTTTCTCTCATTTCGACCAATGTAAACTTTACTTGTAGATTTTTCAGATAGAAGCATTTTAGTGACAATATTACACTCTTTCTTCATAAGGCACATTTGAAAGTATTTATCTACATCAATCACGAAATGACTATCCATGGTTAGGCTAGATAAAACCAGTATCTGTCAGTTCAAAATAGTATTACAATAGGATACAACTATATTTTTCTAAGAGGCCAAGTAGGATTTTGGTTTAAAACCTTTGCATTATAGCACGGCCAATATATCATTGCATATGGAAATAGAGTGCCAAGGGACTCTCAAATGAGTAAACTTCTCAGGCAACCATCTACAGGTGTTGCAAAGCAGTTGTGAGTTTATGTGCAGTGATAAAGATATTGTTTACTCGTAAGCATAAATAGAAAAAAGTGCAATGTTCACAATCTTAGTGAGATCTTGCAATAACATTCTTCCCTTTCTTTTTGGACTTGATGTGAGAAATCTAAAGTAACAATCTAAAATAATGATGAACTCTTCTATTAATGAAGAACATTTAAGTGTGGCTAAAATGACAATTAAGTATATAAATCATTATGTCCTAGAAGCTAACCATACATTCCTGGGTGGAATGAATTAATATTATAAAGATGTAAATTCCATTAATATTTAGAAATAAATTTGCAGCAAGTTTAGTACAAAATGCCAGCAGGATTTTAGGAATTTCTTGATATATCGAGTCAATAAAGAAAAAATTGTCAATTAGTAAGGTGATTTTTTTCAAAATTAGAGCAAAATATTGAGATTTTCTCCCATTGCCAATATTTTAGTATATATTATAAGGCTACAATAATGAAAACAAGATCATATTCATACAAATAAAGATAAATTGATTAATATAACAATAGTTCAGAAATAGACCCTACTATAAATGTGAAGTTGGTATATGATAGTGGTAAGTTTAAGGCAGTGAAAACTTCTTAAGCCGATGCCAAAATCATAAAGAAAAATTAGGGAGATTTGATTAGATAACATAAATTTCTTTGTATTTGCATATATATATATATGATACACATCAATATAAAGGATTAATATCTTTATACCAGATTAATATCTGTAGTATACTTTTCTTTGAATCAGCAAGAAATAGAGAAGAAAAGGCAATTTATTCATCTAATAAAAACCATGATTGTTCCAGATTTTTTGAAGTAGTTAAAATATTAATTCATTTAATCATAATAAACTTATAGATGAAAAAAATTCACTTTTTAATTATTTAATTTAAGAAGCTAAGCATTTGAATAACTTGTTCAAAATCCCTTTGTTTGTTAATTGGTGGAGCTGTGATTTGGATCCAGACAGTCTCTGAAACAGGTACATTACTCTTCAATAGGAAAACCGAGAGGAAAAAGAACAAAGTATATAAATAGGAACTCAAAGAAGCAGACAACTTAATAACTAAGGGGAGACAGACCTATTTGGCCCCTAGAATTGCCATGGTTCTTCCAAGCAGTCAATCAATGAGTTAGATTGAGCTAGAGAAAAGACTACAAATCCTCCAATAATAAAGCCTCCAGTGTCCAAACTCCGCAAGTTACCTGACTTCTGAGAAGAGGCTATTTTTTTTTTTTCTATTAAAACCATACCTTCAATGGAAAGCAAGGTGTGCTAAACACACTGTCTGGTGCTCCTACTCCCTCTTGACGGCTGTAAGAGCACAGCATAAAACAAACCAAGCAAACACCAACTGCATCTGCACAAACTTGCAGTTGGAAGATGCCCTTGATTCCATAAAGGGGACAAAAATTGGGCCCGATTACCACAGACCCAATTGTGGAATAGGGGGCTCTGTTCTCCCTGTCACCGATAGAACACGTATTAGCAAACATCAGAATAATGATATTTGCCCAGTTCTGAAATTTTCCAAAATGATCAAATTTATCTAGGGAGTCCTATTTATGTCTGTCACTGTTCTGGGCTTCCCAGTTTGGTATTTGGTGATTCATGTCACAACCAGGCCTGGAGAGTAAATACCACTGAGCAATGGGATGACCCTCTCAGAGATGATCTATGATAGCCTCGCTTGCAAAGGCTTCTACAGGGATATCCATCTCAGTTGTCCTTGAGTGACTGAGCTCTTATTAAACAATTGAGCATTGTTATATCTGCAAGGATTTTCTGCCAAGGTGAAGCTCCTAAACCCTATGTGTCAGGCAGGGGGAATGGAGAAAGGAAGTCTATGTGATCAATCAGGGTTCTCATATCTCTAGCACAAGATGAAGAGTTTTGTATATTTAACACAAATCAAATGTACAACACCTACTCTACATTTTACCTAGCCAGTGAGCCCATCTTAGATATTTCTCCTTTTGGTTCATAAAGATATCTCCCTTTTTGGGGCCTCCCTGGTGACTCAAGGGGTTAAGCACCACACTATGAAGCAATCCACAGCCTCTGCAGCATGAGTTCGATCCCCGGACGGCCAGGGAGCAACTTGCATGGTGCACCAGACCTCTGCTGCCTCGCCCGCTGCTCCCCTCAGCAGTATACTTCGGTCAGTCTGCCTGTTCTGTTCCCCACTCTGTCTCTGGTGAATCCTCTCACCCCCGACATCTCTGGCCTGTACCCCAGCTCTTGTATGCATAAATAAATAAATCTTTAAAAAAATAATAAGCGTAAAGGAAAGCTGGAGCTGCGGGTGGGGAACATGTCGAAGTCTGACCTCGGCAGGAAGTGGGACCGATGCACGGCAGACACGCTCGTGAAGATAAGTACTGGATTTGGATTAGGACTTACTTCCTCCCTTACCTTCTTTAAAAGAAGAATGTGGCCATTAGCCTTCGGTTCTGGCATGGGACTGGGGATGGCCTACTCCAACTGCCAGCACGACTTCCAGGCTCCGTATCTTCTACATGGAAAATATGTCAAAGAGCAGGAGCAGTGAGTGACACCCAAGACATCCCAGTGGGTGGAAAGAGAAATCATGTTTATTCCTCAGGAATACTGAAGTGCCCTGGAGTAAGCTGACTTTCTTCTGTAACAATGTTATCAGTAATACTTTCAGCTCCAGCACACTGTTTATGTATTTGAAACCAAGTCTGTTTCTTGTTTTGTATTTTCTCTCTGGAAACTGCAAGGAGGTGGTCTTAAAGAAATAAATTAAAAAGAAATTAAAAAAAAATTCTGAAAAAAAAATATGCTCTCTCCCTTTTTAAATGTAATGCTTCAGAGTACCACATTTCTGTGTGAGCTATAGGGACTCAAGTCATCCTGTATTTCGACAGCACTGTTCTTCCTCCTTTATTTATATTTTAGGCTCTGTCCTAAATCATGTTGGGCACCAAGTCTATTACAGGGCAGGGAGAGGGGGCACCCCAGACCCCACAAAACTGCCTATTCTAAATGGGTTCTGCCATCCGCTGCATCAACACAAAACATATGAGGCTTTAATGGGAAGGAACTTTAATACAACTAGGAAACAATACAGGAAAGGCAAAGAATATAGTTTCTAAATCAAGCACCCAAAGTTACCCGTCCCGTCCCCTCATGGGTAAATGTCCACCGAAGCAGGATTGGCCCAGAGCAAGGCCCCAAAGCCTGCCACAAGTCTAAAGCATCTTCCAGTGGGGACCCACAGAAAAGGGTCAGAAAGAACCAGACAAGCCCAGAAGGAAAAGAACAAAATCAAAATCAAGATAAAAGCCGCCATTGTCACCTCCCCTCGGGTCTCTCACCCACATCTGTGTCACCCCGTCCACGACCAAAAGACAAGCGCAGTTTTTTCACATGTCTCTAGGGTCCATCCGCCTCCTCCAGGTCTCCTTCTGGATCTCCATCCTGCTTTCTTCCTTCCTCAGTCTCTTCTGCATCTTCTATCTCTCCCTGCTTAGCTCCATCCTCCATTTGGGTGGGGCAGGGAACCCTGAACATCCCCTTTCCTGGGCACCACCCTGTTACACCTTGACCTCCAGCTAAATAGATGGGGATTTGCATTGTATGGGTTGACAATACCTAATGGACATAATATAAATAATTTTTGCATCCTTTTGCTCTCAGGATCACACCATAGATTCCCTGGGGGGTTATGATTCGACCTCTCTGAAAGTGAGGGATAGTGCTACATTTTTCATGCTTTTGCCACAAATTTTCTTCTCATTGCAGGGGTCCATACTTTTCTTCAGAGATCATGATTGGAGGCAGAATGGTGAGTGTTGGATGAATGTAGAATATATGTTTGCAGAGGAAAGATGGGCATTAGAGTTTCCCAAAGCTACAGTTCCTGCATGAACATGTCTGCTCTAGGGATACTGGATGTGGTCAGCAGGTGGAAATTATCTTTTTCCTTTCCTTTTATAGCCCCAGCAATCACCTAAAACTGCCTCAGCCTCTGGCTCATAGTGTTGTTTCAAATGGTTCCTGCAACCATTTGCAAAAATAGGAATTGCAACCCATTTCTTGAACAATTCCCACTGACAATTGCTCCTCCTTAAAGACTGTCACAGCCTTTTTATCCTCTTGCCTCCTCATAGATATTTCTATCAATCACACAAATTCTGTAGATCTCTCCTCATTCCTTCCATCATAGAATATTATATATTTTCCTATATCTTGGCTCTTAGGAAACTGTAACCGCTCCATGTAGCAGGACTTGCTGAAAAGTCTTGGTTGTCATTTTCTCCATCTTGTTAATGCAACCAAATTTTGCCAGTCTTAGAGAACAGAAAAGCTATATGCCCACAGCAGGAGGCAATCAATACTAATTTGGGTACATAACTTCAACTCAAAATAAACTGTTAGTAGAACACTTTTTGTCCCCTAGGACTTATTTATCTATGAAGTAGGAACTCTACTTTTATATTTTTGCACTCTGGAGAGAACCATATAATCTTTTATGATGACCCAAGAACCAGGAGTTGGGAGGATCAGATCACAATATACACATGGGTTTCTTGCACTGTCAGCAGCATTCCTGTGCTAAAATAGGACATATGGGCTTTCACGTAATGAAACTTCTAAAAAATGACACCAAGTTACCCTTTAATTTGATCCCAGATTTTTTTTTCTTATATTTTCAGCTTGGGGGATATAGTCAAGTGTTTTAGATACTCTTCACATATCCTTCTAATGACAATTTTACTTTTTTTTTTTTTCAGATTCTAAACTTCTTGAACATACTTCTCCACTGTACTTCTCAAATCTTCTCATTCATTTTTCCGAGAAGTTAGAAGTTTTACTGAAGAGACAATTTCCTGATGTTTAGAATTGTGTGGTATCATTTCTCCTCTTAGGGACCTTAGGTGACTTAGAACATGCAGGGCCTTTGTTGGATGGGTGGGTGGATGGATGGATGGATGGACAGATGGGATGGATGGATGCATGGGATGGATGGATGCATGGATGGATGGACAGTTAGATGACCCAGAAGATCCTCATTCAGTTAGCCTAGCAATAAGCTGCCTTAATGCAAGAGTCCTATAGAAAATGCAGGCAAACAGAATATTCCTCTCATTTGAAAGGGCATCCCCAAGAGTGGAAAGCCAATACCCAATATTGCACAGTTAACTGGATGTTTCTTGTCTCTCCCAACTTCCCAGTAAACTTGTAAAGAAAAAGGTGAATGGAATAACTTTCCTGGAACAGTAACTATAATGTGTCCGGCTATGTCAGGTCTAGCTATACTAGGAAAATGGGATAATGAGGGCTCAGGAGACTGTAAATAATCAATTTCTACCCAAGAGTTTCCCTAAGAAACCAGCTTCAGACATGTATATGCATTATGCCTACTGTGAGTCTTACCTTTAATAAATATACAGAAAAATGATCAATTTTACTAGAAATCAGAAAAAAGGTAATTGAAGCAACAATGACAAAATTGGAAAATGGAAAGAGCTGGCTAGGATAAGAGAAAAAGAGGAATACTCAGGAGCTTTGTGGAGAATGTTAATTGTTTCTCTCCATCTTGCAACATGTTTTGAATTTTAGTTGCTATTGGCCTACAGTAAAGATGTCGCTATTCTTGTATATAATCCAAAATGAAGTTTATACTGGTCGAAAGAAACCATCACAGTGTTTTCATGGGAGAAGAAAAAATTGGAAGGCAAATTGGTACCTATCTCTAGGGATATAGATAAATATTGTATGGTATATCATAATATTGGATCAAATAAATAAACATATTATTAAAACATTGATAGATTTCAAAAACATCAAAAATGTGAATGAATGATAAAAGAAACAAAAATTAGACTTATTGCAAAGTGTTATTTAAATAAGAAATGACATATTTGAACAGTCACTTTACAATGAGACAATGTATGATTTTTGAATAAAAAGATACACAATTTTGTTAATAATCAGAAAAAATAGAACACATACATACAATATCAAATTCCACAGAATGACTCAAATGAAAAAAGGATGGAAAATATCAATTGAAACCAATAGCCTGGAACAATGGCAATTCACCTTAACTATCCCAAGAGTTTGATGGTATCTAATATGCTGAACATATGTGTATCTATGACGAGTAATTCCTGATCTAGATAGACCCAACATAAACACATACATGTGTTCACCAAAGGCATGTACAAGAATGTTCCTAATAGCACTAATCATACAAGCCAAAATCTAGAAACTACCCAGATGTTCGTCAATGGTGGGATGGTATGCTAGACATTATCAGTGGCCTGACCATATACTTGGACCTTTCCATTGTAGAACTCACCAGACTGACTTCCAGCTGTTAGCATCTGTATCTCATTGTCAGAAGCTTTTCTCTGGTGGTTGGATTTCACTTTATTGCAGGCACAGCAGGAATTGCCAGGGAATTAATGCTGTGCTGGAACAACACTACTGAGTGTGTACAGTGCTGGGTCCCTTGATGACTAGGGTATATTCTGAGAAATGCATCATTAGGAGATTTCTTTGTTGGGCAAGTGTGACAATAGCAATGGATTTTGTGTGCTTAGGGACCATGATTAAATCAAGCACAAGGGAAAATAATGCTATCAATGCAGTAAACACAAGCTATCAGAGCCATCTGCCTGAGTAAAGTGCTATGATAGAAACAGGCAATAGAAAGTTAGGGGCTGCTGTGTTGCAGTCCATTTTTGACCAAAACATCATGTGCAGTGCATGACCTGATGTATAATGCCTCAGTTTGCTGGGTTAACTCTGAGGGATGACATCTACTTAGGGTTCAGATTTCCAATGGGATTAAACTCTAGGTACTTGCGTTAGGGGGAAAGGATGTCCTGAGCAAACTCCATACAGGCTTTGTGGAGTCCACCCCTACTTCATCAAGACACTGGGAACTATAAATCCCATCATCACCTAAGGGAAGGTTGCAAGGACCTGAGGGTGAGGTTAAGCAGCTATGTTCTCTGTTTGAGTATTTCACTGGCCATGTGGTTGGGAGTTGTCTTCTTGGCCACCCGGAATGCTAGGTTTTTTTTTGCCAGCTCAGCAGGTCATTGGGATTCCAGGTCAGTGGAACGGGTAGGATGCATTTACAAACTTATCTCCCTCTTTTTCTCCCTGAGTTATTCATTTCCCCTTCCCTTATAAATAAACCTTTTATCAACCTGCTGTGTGTGTCTGCAATTTAGCATTATTAAGTCCCCTTTAAGCGTGCGGGTGAGGACCCACAGTCAGGCAACCTGTTTTATATCGGGGTTGCTGTGCAACACTTGTAGTGATAACTTGCTGGAGCACAACTCTCTGCTTCACCTGCTCACTTTGTCACTAGAATCCCCTGTTATCGCTACATGGCCTATACTTTTCATTGTCCCAAAATAGTTACTTTTGCAAGAACAGTGGTAATTATGTGAACTGTGGAGGTGATTGTTCTTAAGTGCCATTGATGCACTGAAGGAAGAAGTTAATACAACCAATTATGTGAGCTATCAACTCAGAGCACATGTGACAGCCAGAAAATCTTGATCCAGGGCCCTCATCCGCAGAGAGCAGGTTGAACTGGTAATGAGGCCCAGGACCCGAACTTGAGAATAATGGAGTTTCAAAGTAAACTGAATTTATAATCTTGACAAGTCCCTTCGACCAACTTTAAGACCCCAAGAAAATCTCATATCATGGCCCAGTATAGTGGGGCAACCAGCCACGGGGTGAGCAGGGGGGTGAGGAAGGGAGAGAATCTTTGAGCTTTCTCTGGTGTTGTCTTGCGGACTATCCTCTTCTACAGCTCGTCCTCTCGTAATTGTCCCCCCAAAGCTGTCCTTAGCTCTGAGTGACCACTTTTATAGCCTTGGCCTCTAGGCTCAGGTGTGCACATTTATGCATGCCCACACCCATATTTCAGGAGTCCACCATCAGGCACGTGTGCCCTGCACCCACGCTCCCAAGCACCTCTTGCATTAGCAACAATCAAGGCCTCAGGTGATAGCCACAGAGGCTAGTGGTGCAAAAAGCCTGATTAATCCATTTACCCTGCACCCCTGCACCCAGCTTGGGTACATCTGTAACAGGGTGCTGAAGCCAAAGGTTGTTAAAGGATGCGCCCCTGAAGGGGGCTGTTGTTTATGAAGGATAGCCCCAGGGAAAATGCAAATAAAGTATCAGTGAAGGTGGAGACTCTGATAAGAAGTCTGCAGGGAAATGCAGAAGCAGCCCCCAGCATGCAGAGTTCCAGATTTCAGTGTTTTTGGATCTTTATAGTGAGTGATTCAGGGGTCAATGATTTCTCCCCACCATGTTGATCTTCCAGAAGGCTGTTGCATTGCTTGTGAAGAAAGGGAGAGGCCTCCAGCAGCCAACCTCAGAGAGGAAAATTTCGGAGACTTTGCAAGTAACTGAGTGACTGAAACCGTTCCCGGTTTTACTGCTGTTACAGCCTGGCAGGGAAGGCGAAGATCGAGGCCGGGCGCCTCGCTGAGCTGTGAGTGTGGCCATTTGTCGGGTAGTTCGGCTGTTGCAGCTGCTGTTTTGAACGTCACTTAGGTCTGGTGCTGTGCTGGGGCACCTTGGCAGCAACATGAGCATCTCCTGTTGTGTATTCGTGAGTTGGACCCTAGCCTATAGTCTGGCTGCCACATGCTCCAGGCATTCAGTGGTGGGAAGACACCATCTTGGAAGCCTTTGTGTTTAGGATTTTAAAATGCTGGACACTGCTTCAGGTGAGGTAAATGGCTATTTGTGGCCTCAATAACTCTTTGTTTTCCCTAGTTTGTTAAATAAATCCCATTATTGTCATTCTCTGAACCTAAGTAGTCTTATAATTGTGCACCTGTGAAGAAAGCAGATGGTGACTGGTGAACTGTTGGGGCAGTGTCCTTGGCCAGTTTTAGTGCCCTCGCTGCTCTGTATCATCTGGTTGGAGGTGCTTGAGCACTTGACCCTCTGTCTCTGAAAAGGGGATGAGAATAGTATCTTTTAGTTTTTTATAAGAACAAATTAAACTAGCACAAAGAAATATCACTTAGTATAATATGATAAGCACAAGTGTTATATTCATTTACAATTACATAGGATTTTAAAATTTTACAGTGTTTTCAGTGTTTCTCTTTCATTTACAGCAATTCCGTGAGTTAGATAAGAATATTTTATTTCTGCTATTCTTTGACTTGACAGTTATTTATCATTTAATGTTTGATATGTCCTTGTCTAGGCTTTAGGCTTACATAGATAAATACAATATAGCTTCCGTCCTCAATAACACCCAGATAATAAGAAATGCTTTGATAACAGTAGCCCTATGATGGTGAGAAAGTGGTAATCTTTAGAGGTTAAACACCTATCCAAGATTGTCCAAATAATACGCCTTCTCATTGTACAACCCATGATTTACCCTCAAGCATTAAGAGTATAAGCATTAAGAGTATAACCCTCAAGCATTAAGAGCATTAAGAGTATAATGCTAAAGTAGTCTTTGTAGGGGGTCAGTGGTGGGCGCGTCTAAGACTTTTTCTTCCTTCCAATCTTCTTCCTCCTTTTTTTCACCTGATCTCCAGCTTGGCATGCAAGAGACCATTATCCCAAAATCATAAATAATAATTCTTATTAAAGGATCAGATGGGGTAAGTGGAGGCTGTGGTCATGGCTGTTCTCTGGCTGGTTTACAGAGGAGTAGGTACAATTGGTTTTACTAAACTGGGAATCAGGAAACCTGGATATGACCTTGGGCAAATGATTTCATCTCCCTGCACCTTGGCAAATGTTAGCTATCATTCCACCTTTATGGCCTCTAGAATGACCTGGAGGGGAGTTACATTCTGAAAGAAAACCCAAACAAGGCACTGCATGACCTCAGAGAGCGAGTTCATCTCTGTGTTGATTCTTCACCACCTTTTCCATCATGTCAAATTTCGTTTGCTTTTTAAGCAAAAGGAAGTGACTAGCACATTGCTTTGTACAGAGCACAAATTCGAAAATATTTCCTCAGCGAATGAACTGTCATCCACACAAAAAAAGCATATTAGTAACTCCGTGTTTAGGAAGACACATCTATACATCTCTAGCTCTATCTAATCAGACACAGTCTCCTCTTTTAGACTCAATTTGTAACACCTGCAAGTCCTTTAGCGCCTTCCATTTCTTTGCAAGCGGCTTTCCCCACAGAAAGACTGCCTTCTGCCACAGCTGCACCAATTAGTCTCCCTGCCTGAGAAGAGTGACAATAGTGATATTTTTCTGGATGAATGATAGACCTACTGGAGAGTCCACAAATCAAAATGTCAATTTTCTTTTCTCGTGCAGTTCCTTTTGTGTTGTGTTTGTATGTAATTTCTTATACAAAAAATGCCTTTGTATAGAGATAAAATATCTTTTTTTCAAGCTTAACTAAATAATGAAGCAGATCTGTGACAGATTTTGACACATTTTGGAATTACTGTTGTTGCCTACAATGTGTGACAATTGCATGAGTTCTTTGAGGAGAATGATTTAAAAGCACCAGTGGTACCTAGAAAACAGGCAGGCTAGTTAAAGGGTAAGGCAAATGTATACTTCTAATAATTACATAAAACAGAAATATCTGGACTTCTAATGCAAGCACAAAGGCCTAGTAGCCACTCCAGTTCAAAACATGTTTTGTTTTCATTATAATATCGACATTTCTTTACAGTCTCAAGGTTTTATATTTCAAATTTCTGTGCATATTTTAAAGAACTTCATGCTAGCCTCCTATTTAACACACTGAAAATCAATATCAAGGATTTTTTTTTTGTTTTTGTTTGTTACTAATTCCGTGATTAAAAATTTTTGGATGGCACTCAGAATTTAGGATGAAATAATGTAAAAAATCTTTCCACACAATAATCTAAGAAAATACATGACAAGTGATAGGGCATGACTAAGGAGGGAAATCACAACATGAATTTACAGCTATAAATCATGCGATTCAGACAAGAGAAAGATAAAATGAACAATGGTTATGCTTGTGGTTAAAGAGGCTTGGTTTTGGGGTACAAAATACTTCCCATGACTTTTAGGGAACATCCAATATCAGCTCCTTTAGAAAATGTATGGGCTTAAGGCTCAGAATTCCTAGGCCATTCTAGCCATTTAAATATTTATACATTCTGTAGTGGCAACAAGGAGCAAGGCAGGCGGGTGGGGGTGGGGGAGTAGGGGAGCTCAGGAGGCAACTGAGCCTCCCAGCCCCCTTTGACTCTCTCTACACGCTTTCCCCTGGGTTCTCGCTAGCTTTCTTTCATGGTCTTGCCTCTTCTGTAGTCACTTGTCCTTTCATAGTCCTCTTTCCACTTCTTACTCCAGCTCTGAGTGATGCCGCCTTTATATTCCAGACCTCTAGGCTCAGGTGCACACACTTGCACAGCAACACTCCAGAAGTCCACCATCAGGCACGTGTGCCCTGTGCCCATGAGCACCTTCTGTGTCATCACAATCGAGGCTGCAAGTGACAGCCACAGAGGCTAGTGGCATAAAAATCCTGATTAATTCATTTACCCAACAAATTCTCACATGAAAATTTCTTATTCTTTCCATCCAAAATATATGCGATTTCTATAATGTATGTGTTAGCTTGCTAGATGCTGCTAGAGGAGAAAATGGAATAAAATGTTGCACTCAATGAGCCTGCTATATAAAGGGAGAGAGAATACTGTTAATGGAAATAGACTCCCAACAATAGTGAGGCAAAGAGTTAAAGAGTTTATTAGATCATCAAAGTAAGGATTTTCAAACCTGGGAAGCAGCCCACCAGATTTTACCCCGTGGAAGCTATTCCAATAACCATGTTTGAATTTGGTTTATATACCCAGAAGCATAGACACCAGGAACTTAACAATTCTTAATGGGAGGGACTTCCAGCTCTAAATTTTCTTCTCCAAAGATGTGCTGATGCTGGGTCCAGTCTCCTCCCCTCACACCTTCAGGCAAAGCAGATTCCTGCACACAGGATTTGTGAAAGTGGCTTGTGAATTGCCTACCAGATCAATGGGGGTCTCCAGAAAATTTTACATTATGTTTACAATATGTATGTTTAATTCTAAATAATGGAGAAGATATTATAAGAGAAAAAAAGTTGCTCTAGAAACCCAAAAGAGGGAAATATGACACCATCAGATGGAACAGGCAGCTCTAATACAGGTGGAGAGCTTTTGAACTGGGTTGTAAATTACAGAAGATATTTGGTTATGCAAAACTAAAGGAAGTAGCCCCCAGAAATAGCATATTGTAAGGTAAATAGATTGATTAGGCTTTTTACACCACTAGCCTCTGGCTATCACCTGCAGCCTTGTTTGTGTTAATGCAGAAGCCTCTGGGGGGGGGTGGGTGCAGGGCACACATGCCTGATTGTGACACCTGGAGTATGGGGGTGCACGTATGCGTGGGGGTGCACACTTGAGCCTGGAGGCCAAGGCTACAGGAGGGTGGCTACCAGAGGACCAGTGACTACAGAAGAGGCGAGACCATGAGAGAATGCGTGAGAGAGCCCAGAGGAAAAGTGTAAAAATTCAAAGGGGGCTTCAGGGCTGGGTTGCCTATCTACCTCCTGACACCCCCTCTCTGCTCCCAGAGAGCATTAAAGCCTGAAAAAAAGCACCGAGGGCTCTGGGGCTCTTCCTTGCCACTCTGCCCCAAAGACAGTGAACCTTTGCTTTTTGGCACAGCCCATGTGCACAGGAAAATTTGGAGCCTTATCAGAATTATTTTTCAGCCAGCGTAGCTCTATGAAGACTAGAGGGAGGCCAGTTTGTGAAGTTAAATGAGGGCATAATTGTGGAAACCTGAAAAAATCACACTTGATCAATCTAGAAGTGTTTAGAAAAGGTTGTAAAAATGTTGTATATGATGTAAAATGTTAAAACAATTAACCATAACAGTGATTACAGAAAAACATCCATTGTGAATATATGTTTAAAAAGATCAATATAATAACAGATGATGTTTCTGTGTCCTTTGGGTAAATACCTATAAGCCAAAAAGAAAAAGAAAAATACCGGATGGTCTCACTCATAGCAGGAATCTAGAAAACTTAAATAAGGGACCAGGAAAATGAATATAAGAAAGTGAAAATCAAAATCAACAAAAAACTATGAACCAGAGACACTTTTTGGGGGGTGGGGGGCGGGAGGGGAAGGATTGGGGTCAGAATGGGGCGTTTGCAATTGTATGGGGGAATATAAAAATAAAATTTAATATTAAAAAAAATAAAAAAAAATAACAGATGAAATATGAGAACATTCAGAATCACTAAGTCCTGGACAGTAAGCCTTTGACTATCTTTTAACTTTTCTTTTGAAGAGGGATAAAGGGAATATGAAGGAACTAAAATATAAGTATTTCACATTTTTTTCTATGAAAAAATGAGCAATTTTAATGTGTTTATGATTCACAGTTTATATATATATGTATATATAATTGCACAGCATGAATAAGCTTTTAAATAGTATAATAAGCAACAAAGGGACTGTATAAAAAGCAAAATAATTTCATATGAGTGAATAGGTATTAATAAAATACAATAGGTAACATCTATCAGAATCTTAGAAAATATGTTGATTTTATATGTTGATTTTATATTTTAATGATAAATGTTGAGAAATCCATTCCTTCAAGAACAAAAATGACAGATATTAATGCTCACAAAATCTTCTACTGGTAATTCATTGCAAATAGGGATTAACTATATGAAAATGAAACAAATTCAGCAGGTTTCATTAGGCCAATTAGAATTTCCAAAGAGCAAATATATGCATGTAGTTTCATCCCACTAGAGAGTATCATTCAGGTATTCCTTTGGAAACTTTTATTCAGTCTCTTGTCCAACATGGGGATGGGCCAATTCTGACTACAGCTGAATTTATGGATTAATCTAGATAAATCTCCTCTATATAAACTGATTATTTTACTTGTAATTTATATATAAATATTTGAAGCAACTAAAAAGAATGTATCACTCTATGAATTTAATTATGCAACACTTACTAAACAAAAGGTAAATTAAACATTTGATACTTAGTACATCTTGATGCATACACAGAAGTTACAATATAATACAGTAGGGGGAGGACATAAAAGAATAGATTGTTTCAGTTTGGAGTTTATAGCTTCCAGTTGCTAATCCTATAGTCTTTGATTACTTTGTATGCCTCAATTGTGTCATTTGAAACCCAGGTGGAATTATCAAAAGAACAAAATGAAATGGTACAGGTAAATTGTTTAAGACACAGTTCCTAGCAGGAAGTGTTTGATATTTGTTAGCAGTTGTTGCTAACGTAAGATAGTTTTCACCATTACTATGATCATTGTTATTATTACATTATATTCTCTTCACTGGGACATTAGTGAAATTTTGCATCAAGAATAATTAAACAGTGTTCTCTCAGTCTATTTTCTCTCACACACTCTTACTGTATCCACAGCTGAACCATTCTTGGATCTGAGGTCACACACAATGATCTATCTTTTTCCACAGAGCTCTCATTACATATGCACATACATATACCTCCAAACCCCTCAGTTCACTTTCAGATGAAACCAGCTTGTATGTCATAAAATTTATAAGTGAATGGAATTTAAGTAGCGAAAACCACAAGGACCACAGTAATTTTCTATGTTCTATATTTGAAATACTAAAGGGCAATATGTGATTATCTGTATACCATAGAGGAAGCTGAGGAGTGCAAAGTGTAAAAATTCTTTTTTTACCAGCTACATTATTAGAGAAAACAAGCAAACCTTACCTTCAGTACATTAAAGGAAAGGTCATTGAGCAGCTTTTAATTTTCTTCATTGCATTTTCCTTTTGGTGCAAGTGTCAGTTCCGGGCAAGGGCCTACCACTTGTTCTATTTTTTTTTCTCTTTCAAGATACTTAGGAATCTAAAAATATCATTTTTTTTCTCTGGTTATTTCTCAAAAAAAGCTATCCTTCTGCCCTTCTACGTTTCTTTATATCCTGTGGACATATTTTTGCTATGTGATTTTTTAGTTGCAGTTGTTGGTTTGGAAAAGGGTTAATATCAATTCTTGACCCTGTGAAATAGGGGTGAGATAAAAAGCTGTGTACCTTGATATGAGACACAGCAAAGTCAACTGAAGGAAGCCAAGGAAATCCAATTTTGGGTACTTGCAAACGTATCAGCTTGCAAGCAACTAATAACATTATAAATTATGTACATGTTTAGATTTCCACAGTGATTTATTTAAATGGAAAATTGTTATAAGCTGAGCAGAATCATTTTCAACATTCAGCAAAATTTCAGAACATACAGATATTACATGCTTTTTACAAAAATTGAATTTTTTAAAGAATAAAAACCAAAATTCTTTTGAAATATTTTGTATAATTTGAAGCAAGCTTTATAAAGATGAAATTTGCAGTGTCTTCTCATTTCTTAGTGTTTATTAATTATGAAACTGAAAAATGTGAGATAATAAATTTACAAAGACAAGAATTATTAGCAGCCTCATTGTCACGTATTTCTAAATTTAGGGTAAAATGATATTGCCAAAATGACACTATATTCTACTTATTTTTTTCTTTTTAAAGTATTTTACTTTTTTGGTAGTGAGAACAATAACATGAGTTCTACTCTCTTAATATTATTAAGTGCTCAATGCAGTATTGCTAGCTACAGACATAATGTTTTACAGTAGATTTCTAGAAGTTATTCATCCTGTATAACTGAAAGTTTGTAGTGTCAAGCAATAATTCTTCACTTTCGCCCACCGTTCTCTATTTCTATTAATTTTATTAATTTAAATTCTTCATATAAGTGGAACCAGGCAGTATTTGTCCTTCTGTGACTCACCTGTTTCACTTAATGTAATATCCTCCATATTTATCCATGTTGAACTATATCACGGACTCCCCTGCCTTAATGTATTTGAATAGTATTCTCTCGTATGTATTACGTTTTAAAAATCTATTCATTTTTTGGGGGATTTTGAGGTCGTTTCCATATTTTAGCCACTATGAATAAAACTGCAATAAATATGGAAGTGCAGTTATATCTTCAAGATCCTGATTATTGTTCTTTTGAATATACAATCAAATGTGTGCTTTCTGGATCATATGGTGGTTGTGTTTTTAATTATGAAAACTGTTCAGTACTGACATATAGACAGGCATATAGACAAATGGAACAGAACACAGAGCCCAGATTATATTAAAAATTCAAAAAATTGCTAAGCACATATGAAATTTACTGTGCTGATCACTTTGCATTTTATGCAAATGTATGCAAGTCACTGTGTTTTACACCTGAAATTAATGGAAGGTTGTCAATTATATTACTATCTTAAAGAATGGATAGATCAGAAATCTACACATATATGGTCATTTGATCTTTGACAAAGTTATCAAGAATACACAAAGGGGAAGGAATGTCTTCCACATAGTGTTGGAAAAACTGGATATCTGTGTGCAAGAGAATGAAACTGGACTCTTATCTTCCAATTCAAGAAAAAAATCTCAAAATGGATTGAAGAGTTGGTCATAAAACCTAAAACTATAAACTCCCCAGAAGAATACAGAAACAATTGACATTGGTCTTGGTAGTGAGTTTTTGGATATGACACCAAAACACTGCTATGAAAGCAAAAGTAAATGAGTAAACTACCTCAAACTAAAAACTCAAACCAAACCAAAACAAAAGCAACAAAAAAAGTCTGCACGTCAAAGTAAATAATAAACAGAATGAAAAGGCAACCTATGGAAAGGGATAAAATATTTGTAAACTATATATCTGATAAGGGGCTAAAATCTAAAATATCTAAGGAACTCTTATAACCTAGATGTTAAAAAAATTCCAAAGAACCTAATTAACAAATAGGCAAAGGACTTGAGCAGGCAATCAAATGGTTACCAGATGTATGAAAAGTTGCTCAAAATATTTGATCACCATAGAAATGCAAATTGAAACCATAGACCTGGTAGGATGGCTACTATTAAAATCAATGGCAAGTGTTGGTAATATGTGGAGAAAAGGGGACGCTCGCTCACTGTTGGTGGGAATGCAAATTGGTGTAGCCACTGTGGGGAACAATATGGAGTGTCCTCAAAAAATTAAAAGCGGATCTACTATTCCATTCTGATAGCACCAAATAATAATTTTTATTTTTATTTATATATTTTTTAGAGATTTTTTTATGCGTACAAGAAGTGGGGTACAAGCCAGAGGTGTGGGAGGGGAGAAAATTCATCAGAGACAGAGTGGGGAGCAGAACAGGTGGGTCTACTGAAATACACTGCTGAGGGGAGCAGCAGGAGAGACAGGAGATGTCTACGGCACCATGTGCATCAGCTCCCTGGCCAGGGATTGAACTCCTGCTGCAGTGGCTGCTAATAGCTTCATAGTGCAGAGACTTTAACCCCATGTGCCACCAGGGAGGCCCTCAAATACTAATTTTTAAATGTCCAATGTTGCTTTAACATATTGCTTGTTCTTATAAACTTAATTCTGGTAGTAATAACATTTATAGATAGAAAAACAAATACAAATATATATCCATTTCTCAAATGCAGGAAACATTTAGCGCAAACTACAGAAAATGAAAATAATTAGCAATCAGTATTTTAAAAGGTAGTTTAAGTAGAAATTATTGCACTTCATTTTCAAATGGTAGGGTTTTCTTTTTTAATCAGAAAGTACTAGAAGGTGTTTGGCAGAGGAAATAAAGTTGTGTTTTAGAAATTACACTGAGATTGTGACTAATGTCGTGTCATAGTTTAAATATGTGCATCTCTAATGATTAAACTAGAAGAAAAGGATTACAAAAAAGTTACATAAATGGTGGCAGGCAGCATAAAAATAGTGTACTTAAAAATTATTCAGTCTTTGGTCTATTATTTAAGTTTTACATGGTAAGGAAATGAATGATTGTAGAAGGGAAGAGCAGCTTCCTGCTTTGCAATACCTGCTGGCAGAAGACTTGGAGTAGTACCTGCTTCCACCGGGTGGGGCATGGAAGCTTAGCTCCCTGTTTCTTCCACTGACATCATTTCTCCCCGGAGTCAGACTGCTGCCATATGTTTTGGTTGAGAATGGTGGGATGGGAGATCAACTCCTAGCTCAGCTCAGTCACACTGTAACTATGCAGGAGAGGGGTTCTGTTAGTACTTGACTTATTAGGGTGGGTATTTCCAAAGTTGGCTTTCTTTTCTGGATGGTTCCTTCAAGAAATAGGCTTTGCGGGCCTCCCCGGTGGCGCAGCGGTTGAGCGCTGGGTTGCGAAGCTGCGCGCGGCCTCTGCGGCGCCGGTTCGATCCCCGGCTGCTCCCCGGCCACCAGAGGAGGGTCCCACATGGCGCGCAGACCTCTCCTGCCGCCCGCTGCTCCCCTCAGCAGTGTACTTCGGTCCTTCTGCCTGCTCTGCTCCCCGCTCTGGCTCTGGTGAATTCTCTCGCCCTCCCGCGCTTCTGACTGTACCCAGTGCATGTATAAACAAAACAAACAAAGAAACCAGCAAACAAATAAATAAAGCATGCCTCTATTAAAAAAAAAAAAAAAAAAAAAAAAAGAAATAGGCTTTGCTCGGATGTTTAGTTTGCTTTTTGGTTATTTTTTTTGTCTTAGTTGAAGTTCCGGACTAGAATCTTCTGTAGCACCCTCCCCAATCTATATCGACAATGAAGAAACCGGGGTGCTAACCACTCTATCATTCCTCATGTCCTAAGGTCTCCGAGCTGTCCATGTTCTTCTTGACACCTTTCAGAGTCATACTTGTTCGCGGGTTGTATGTAAGATTTTTTTTTCAGTTGTAGCAGAGGTAACTTTAGAGAAAAGAGCTATTCCATTTTGACTGAAAGTGGATGTGCTAATTGTCCCTTTTTGTTATATTTATGATCTTGCAGGTATTCTCCATTATCACTCTTTTAGAAATACAGATTTCTAAACTATTTTTCATTTTATGTAGCAATGTCTTCTGAATAAAAGAATTACAAACAATGGGCAAAACACTATAGCCAAGCAGCTAACTCTTCTTTGCAGAGAGTTCTTTTAAAGATTGTATGTACAGTAATCATTCTGAGGACTAAGAAACTTGATCAAAGCCATATACTTTGATAGTGACTGAGCTTTGACTTTCAAGCAGGCCTGTTAGATTCCTAACCAGATTTTTTTTTCCCTTTTCTACTGATAGTATTCCTGGAACTGAATTATTGCTTTGTATGTCATTGCTGAATTATCATGAGCTCTTTAGGTAGGCAGCATAACATTAGTATACTTAAAAAATATTCAGTCTTCGGTATAATATTTAAGTTTTAAATGGTAAGGAAATGAATGGTTGTGGAAGGGAAGATTAGCTCCCTACTTACATAATATTTTTAAGTTTCACGATTAGCACATAAGGTGCTAATATGCATTTTATAGAATTTCATATGCATTTTATAGAAGTTGATATGCATTTTATAAATTTAATATGCATTTTATAGAATTTGTTTCTTAAAAATGTACTAATTAGAACCCCTTTTAAAACTCTGTTTCTTAAAAAAATAATAAAAAAAAGAAATAATACACTGGATATAAAAATGAAAAGGAAATAATTCTTTATAAAATTATTCTTTTCCACATTCAAAGGAAAGAAAACTTAGGGGCTCTTGTAAAGAAAAAAAAATTGAAATAAATGTAAAATAAAGGCAACAACCTGAGATGAGAACATGAAGGGAATTATTAAATCATCTTCCTTCAGCTTTATCTGCAGAGTCATCAGATAAATATGCCAGATGAAGAGTTTGTGATGGAGAACACTTGCTGGATCAAAACCAAGAAGGAAAGGTAAGCTTACAATTTATGATAAATGTTTATCATGTGTTTTTCAACTTAAAGGAAGAGAAAAAATGTCCTGAATATGTCCAGATTGCCAAAAGTTTTGTTTTCCACAAAAACAAATATATCCAGAGACAAATGTTTGATGTCCATGAAAACATGAAAGCTTCTTTTTTTTAAAAAAAAAAAAAAAACTTTTTTAAATGAGAGGTCTGTAAGTATATTTGAATCTCAAAATCTCTATTTGTGGCATAGCTTTCTTTGACTTAGCTTTCTTTGACTTTCCCTCAAAGAATATTTGGAGAATGTACTAAAACTTTCTTCAGTGAAGTTTTAACTAAAATTATTTCATGAAAGAGGATGAGGGTGAAAAGGTGATATAAATATTAGTTTTAAAAAGAATAGTGAATATTTGATGGATGATGATCATTATTTTCTTCTAGAAAATTAAGTCATGAGCTGCAAAAGAGTACCACTTAAATAGCTGAAGTCTAATAGTTAATGTTCATTGATTTTTCAGGGTATCTCAGTTGGTGGAAATGAAATTGCACTTAAGTTATTTATAAACTTTACCTATATATGTACTTAGATTTTTATACTTATTTTCATGTTTGTGGTGGGCATATTCCTTTCACTGATAGATGCATGTGTTTAAATATTAAAGGAAGTATAACTACTTGTATAACTACTATTTTATCCATACTAGGTAAAATATAATATGTCTAGGTAGTGTGGAAATTGGTACTATCCATTTTTTTCTAAGCAACTGGTTGAAATTATTGATTTCTGTGGAGACGTAGACACTCACTCTGGAAAAGGGACTGCTTCACCCAAATTTCTTTTTTTTTCCCTTTTTTTTTAAAAAGATTTATTTATTTATACAAGAACTGGGCTACAGTCAGAGGAGGGTGAGGGTGAGAGAATTCACCAGAGAGAGTGGGGAGCAGAACAGGCAGAGGGACCAAAGACACTGCTAAGGGGACCAGCGGACGTGGCAGGAGAGGTCTGCTCAACATCAGGGATTCTCACCGGCTGGCTGGGATCAAACCCGTGCCGCAGAGGCTGCGGACAGCTTCATGGCGTGGTGCTCAACACACTGCGCCACTGGGGAGGCCCGGCTTCAGCCACATTTCTATGACTCTTAGATAAGAGACATGCAAGGGCTGGAAAAAGGCAAATACAAGAGAGGACAAGGTTTCTGAAACAGAACCCATGATTATGGCCTGGTTAAAGTAAGAGAGTTATTTTTCACTGTAAAGGGAGAGAAAAAATGACTAGAAATGGGAGCCAGAATTAATTAAAAGAGTCTGAAAATCAAAATGGACTAGACTGTTTGCTGTGGTGTGATAGATACTTGAACTTAATAAACTTCAATTTCTCTTGTAGTGTATTCGTTGCATAAAAGTGAGTCATGTTTGGTTCACTTAGATTTTACTGTTGTTTCTTTTTTTGCATTTTCTTTTGTCCTTTTCAGTAAAGTGGTAGGAAATGTCATGGCGGAGATTGGCTGGAGCCAGCATTCATACTTTGTGTTCACAATGTATTAATAATTTCATTTTACCAGAACAGACAACGCTGGTTATTTCACATGTGTGTGCCATCAGTTAAAAAAAAAAGGTTTTGGGCCTCCCCGGTGGCACAGTGGTTGAGCGCTGGGTTGCGAAGCTGCCCGCAGCCTCTGCAGTGCTGGTTTGATCCCCGGCTGCTCCCCGGCCTCCGGAGGAGGGTCCCACATGGCGCGCAGACCTCTCCTGCCGCCCGCTGCTCCCCTCAGCAGTGTACTTCGGCCCTTCTGCCTGCTCTGCTCCCCGCTCTGGCTCTGGTGGATTCTCTCACCCTCCCGCGCCTCTGACTGTACCCAGTGCTTGTATAAATCAATCAATCTATCTTTAAAAAAAAAAAGGTTTTGCAATACTGATATTGTATGGCAAAGGATAGCGTTGGAGTAAAAAAAAAAATGACATAACAGTGGTTTATAACATGGTGTGTGACTCACATCTTCTCAGATGCGTGTCACCACACCACACCCACCACCTGGGCACCTGCCATCCACCACCATAGTCCAGTTATGCTCATGCCCCATTTTTTTCTTCCCCTCTCCCTCCCCATCTTGTAGTCTCCATTCAACAGTAAGATTTCTAGAGTTTGTTATAGGTTTGGTTTTTTCTGACCCTTTGCTTGGTGTCTCTATATTCCACATAAAAGTGAAATCATCTGGTATGTGCTTTCACTTTCTAATTTATTTCATTTAGCATGATCCCCTCCAGTTCCATCAGTGTTGTCTCAAATGGCAAGAGTTCATCTCTCTCTCTCTCTCTCTCTCTCTCTCTCTCTCTCTCTCTCTTTTAATAGCTGAGTAATAGAATTGGACTTCTAGTGGTGAACTAAGTGTTGTACATACACCTATGTTGATTTTCAGTGATATACAATGGGAAGTTCATAGTGTTATAATGCAACATTATTTGAATTAAAATAAATAAATTAGTGATTGCCTAGGACTGTGGCTGGGAATGGGAAATGATGGATGCTAATGGATATGGGTTTCTTTTGGGGGGCAACAGAAATGTTCTTATATTAGGTAATGATGAGGGTTGTACAAACTTATGAATACACCAAAAATCACTGAATTATTCACTTTCAATGCATAGGCATTATGGCATGAGAATTTTATATCAATAAACCTGTTAAAACTATTACATCATGAAGTTTTACAGTTAGAAGTGAACATAGCAGTTTGTCTTGCTTTAATTTGCATTTTCTCAAATTTGACTTCTGTCAAATAAGAGAGCAACAGAATTAATTTTCTGGCAATGCAGTTACAGTTGTCATATTCATGATAGGCCACAATAATAACACATCAAATATTTTGCTTACATTTTATGTATCATGAAATAGTATTCCTCAGACAGTAGAATTTTTTGATCATTAAATTTATAATCACACAATAAACTTGCCAATTTGAAAAGTAAAATATACTTTGCTAAAAAGGATTATAAAGGCACTTTGGATTTATGTTAAATTCTATTTTCTTGAAAGTATAGCTCCAGTATAATATATTGTAAATATGAAATATATTCCAGACTTTGGCATACTTTGAGTATAAATTTCAGCTGGTCATTCAAAGTGAAAGTGTCAACCTCCGTGAAAAAAGTACATGTTTCACGCTGTCAGGGTTCCTAGTTGTGAAACTGTACTTTTTTTTTTTAAGCAGTGTATTTATTTTTAAGCATAACCTTGCCTCTGACATACTGTAGTGAATTAGCCAAACTTACAGCAACTAATTAAACTAGGCAAAATGTTTGCCAAAGGAAAGGCTGTGTGATTTGATGAAAGTTGTTTATGAAGTTGATGAACACCCAGAAAATAATTTTTATTAAAATTATGTTGAACTGACAATACTTAAATTGTGCACCTTAATTATGTTTAAAAAGTCTATTCATCAAATGTCAGCGTAACTTCCAATGTGCACACTTATTGTTAAGATAGAAGAAATCAAACAAATAAAAATGTGGTGATATTAATGGAGTGGAAATCTACTGAATCAAGAATAATCTAGGAGCCTCCCCAGTGGCGCAGCGGTTGAGAGCTGGGTTGCGAAGCTGCCTGCGGCCTCTGCAGCGCTGGTTCGATCCCCGGTTGCTCCCCGGCCACTGGAAGAGAGTCCCGCATGGCGCGCAGACCTCTCCTGCACCCGCTGCTCCCCTCAGCAGTTGTACTTTGGTCCTTCTGCCTGCTCTGCGCCCAGCTCTGGCTCTGGTGAATTCTCTCACCCTCCCGTGCTTCTGACTGTACCCAGTGCTTGTATAAACAAACAAACAAACAAATAAATAAATCTTTTAAAAAAAAATAAAGAGTAACTGAGGGCTTCCCTGGTGGTGCAGGCGGTTGAGCGCAGCGCTGTGAAGCTGTCCGCAGCCTCTGCAGTGCTGGTTTGATCCCCGCTGGCGTCGGAGCAACCCACATGGCGAGAAGACCCCTTCTGTCTCACCCGCTGCTCCCCTCAGCAGTGTATTTTATCAGTCTGCCTGTTCTGTTCCCTGCTCTATCTCAGGTGAATCCTCTCACCTTCCCGCGCATCTGGCCTGTACCCCAGCTCTTGTATAAATAAAATAAATCTTAAAAAAAGGGTAACTGAGTTACCTATTTATTGTTGCTCAGAAACAGAGGAACGTGCTAGAATCCAATTTGTTTGGGTGATGAAAAATTGATATTTTAACTTCATATTAAACTTGTACCTGAGGTATTTTTTTCTTAAATTTCCAATGTATTTAGAATAGTTAGCATTACTTAAAATTGCGTAAAGTGACAGAGGGTCTTGTTTCTTAAATGTCATGTACTATAACAAATATATTTTGGGGACAGAGTAAAACCTGTGGGATTTGGTATTTATATCTACACAATATAAAGACTACTGGATGCATTTCATTTGTCTTCCTAATGTGATAACTAACAATTATCCACTTCAAAGAAATGACACGTAAGAAATCTTTTACACTTGGGCCTCTCCTGGTGGCTGGTGGCGCAGTGGTTGAGCGCGGGGCTGCGAAGCTGCCCGCAGCCTCTGCAGCTCCGGTTCAATCCCGGGCCACCCGCCAGGGTCCCACATGGTGTGCAGACCTCTCCTGCCGCGCCCGCTCCTCCCCTCAGCAGTGTATTTCGTCGGGCTGCCAGTCTGCCTGTTCTGTTCCCCACTCTGGCTCTGGTGAATTCTCTCACCCTCCCGCACTTCTGACTGTATCCAGTGCTTGTATAAATAAATAAATAAATCTTTAAAAAAAAAAAAAAGAAATCTTTTGCACTTAACATTGTCTGTACAATAAATATATTTCAATTGGTGGGCTAAAGTAAATTTGAGGAAAATGTTGAAACATAAACATTCATATTGTCTCTAACTTTCTTTGAAGAACCTAAATTCCATAGTTCTATGATAATTCACATTGACTATATAATACAGATTTCTGACATTATAGTTCTACTTGTCATTATTCATGGTCTGTCATAGTTTTAAAGTTCAGATAATCCGATGTATAACAGTGTTGGCAAAAAGAGATAGAGTGTATCTTTTCATTCCTTTATTCACTGAGATCATTCTAGAATATACAATTATTTGGCAATGCAAGTGATAAAAACCAGACATGTTGAGAGATCTATTGGTATGGATAAATCTTATCTTGTTTTCCTCCCCAAACTTGGCAGCTTCTTTTGACATCTCTCAAGTTAATCCATCAAGGTTAGCGAACAAATCATGGCATATTCAAGCAGTAAATTTTAATGGACTAGGAAGAGCATTGGTTCCCATGTCCTTTTGGAACAAACCTTAACATTATAGAGAGAGGTTTCTGTGGTGGTGTTTTGCTTTATTTCACACAGCAGTCCAGTAGAACTGTTTATCTGTTCCAAATTAGAAATCAGATAATCCATTTTTCTCTTTCTTTTTAATCTTAGATAGATTTAGGATTTTCCAAATATAAGTCAACAAACAAAGATTTAAGTCTGATCCAACAAAATGAACTAATCTAATAATAGAATTAAGTGAGCCAGTAATATATAGCTAGATAGTAATAAAGGAATTTCTTATGGATGGTGTGCTTTAGTCATTTATAGTGGTCCCTTAGACATGTACTCTCCAGATGTGGGGAAAAAGTGAGAAAACAAGGAGATGGACAATTTTGCAATGATAGGCAAATTACATTTTTCTCTTTCTTGCTTTAAAACCAAGGACCTGGTAAGAATTGTGCCTCAGGAAGAGATCAGTCATCCTAGGAGGAAAATATTTAACTAAGTTGGACATTGTAGGGAATTCCTGGCCATTTCCAACAATTAGTGCATATTGGAAGTATGAGCTGCTACATTGTAACCAATATCTCATGAGACCATCTAGAAAATGGAATAAATTGAAGATAAAACTAAGATTTAATAGTATTTATCATTTAGGTACAATTTTAGTATATATGATAGGTATATATATATATATATATTTAAATTAAAGTTAGTGTAACTTTTGTGTATGCTGCCTTTGTCCCAGAAATTCTTAGTGCCTGGAAAATTCACATTCTTTAATTTTATCTTAAGTGAATGAATGAAAAATTTCTTAAGTAAGTATGCAACAAAGACTAATTTGTTTTTTTAAAGATGTATTTATTTTTGCATGCAAGAGCTGGGGTACAGGCCAGAGGTGTGGGGGGTGAGAGGATTCACCAGAGACAAAGTGGGGAACAGAACAGGCAGACTGACCGAAGTACACTGCTGAGGGGAGCAGTGGGTGAGTCAGGAGAGGTCTGCTGCGCCATGTGGGTAGCTCCCTGCCTGGGGATGGAACTCATGCTGCAGAGGCTGTGGACAGCTTCATATGTTGCGTCTTAACCCCTTGTGCCACCAGAGAGGCCCACAAAGACTACTTTGCAATACAGAGACTGAATAGTCATTCTTCCTCTTTTCATGAATGTTGATATAAACAAAAATGCTATTGAATGGGTGGGCTAATGTAACAAACATCTATTTCCCACAGTTCTAGAAACTGGGAAATTCATGATCATCACTGGCAGATTTTGCATCTGGCTATCTTCTCACATAGCAGAAGAGGCAAAGAAGCTCTCTGAGGTTTCTTTTAGAAGAGTACACTCTCATTCATGAAGACTCCAGCCTCATGACCTAATCACCTCCCAAAGGCTTTACTTCTAAATATCACCACATTGGTGACTAAGTTTCAATATGTGAATTTTGGAAGAACATTAACTTTAAGTCTATATTTTCATGGTTGAATAACATGAGCCCTGAAAATTGAGAGGTCTTCACCAAGTTTTCAACAATAAATATCTGCAAAACCACTAAATCATACATAATCCACATATGCATATGTATTTTCATATATATGTATATATACTGTATTTATGATATTCATTTATTTTAAGTTTAGATCTACATATCATTTATTTTCCAGAATTTTGTCAAAACTTGGCTCTAGCCTGCTGATGGTTAGGAAAAGATTTTTGTGAATGCCACTGACACAAATTTTCTTCATCTTATAGTTCAAACTGCATTGAATCAAAAGTTAGGTCACCCCTGGTGAGATTAGGACAAGTCTTATTTTGCTTTCTAGGACATTCTATATTCATTGTAAGATTTTCCCCAAAGGTCAACAAACCTGGGACTGAGCTCAAATAAGCTTTGGTTGAATTCATTTCTGAGTAATCAGCAATTTCTTCAAAATAATAAGCTGAAACTTGAAAGTGTAAGTTGTGTAGTTACCTCTCTTCAAATTCCATTTATTAACTGATTTAAAATCTGAAAGCGTTAGGGGAAGATTTGCTTTTTGTATTTGTTAAAATCACCTCCAGGAAAGTTATAATTCAAAAAATTTCAAATTATGATTAAAACAACTACCTGGGAAGACCTATAATCAATGCTTATGTGAAAAAATGAATATATGTAGTTTGACATAACTTCAATGTATTTTTCTTATAGCTCATATGTAGATGTTTTATATTAGGAGGTTTACACACAGTGAAGCAGTATATTGCTTTGCATTACAGCTGTCATTACTTTAGAAAGTCATTTGGCTGGGTGAGCTATGCCTATGATACACCCATTCAGTGTAGTACCTAGGGGGTATTAACATTTTGCCTTGTGATTACATTTTTACTCCTTTTATTCCTCACAGACTTTGGTCTCATGGAGCCAGGTGCCTACCTTTTCACTGCTCCCTTTATGCAGTTAATGAGTAATAAATACTTACAATTGAGATTAATCATTTTTAATTTTCTCTGAATTAACAAGCGCCTAACATAGAACCAAAGATCACTTTAGTGATTTCTAGAATTTTATTTGTGAATTTTGATGAGTGTCTGTCTCGAAAATATATCTGAGGGAAGAATTTAGTGTCCTTTCTCAGTAATGAGTCTCTTTTGTCTAGCACAGTGCTCAATATATGGTGGTAAATACTTATTGAAAAAAAGAATAAATTGAATGAATAAATACATCCCAATACTTTTATTTCATAACTGGCTGCAAAATAGTGGCACTAAAATGTTTCAGCATATTTAAATAGCAGTTAGCATTTAGTGCTAAATGGTATTAAACCACATGCTAAAATACTATGAGAAAGAGATATGAGGGCACTGACTTAATAAGACTTATTTATTTCTTTTATCCATCAACATGGATACGAGTATTCTTTTTTTTTTTTAAGATTTATTTTTTAAATTTATTTATACAAGCACTGGGTACAGTCAGAAGCATGGAAGGGTGAGAGAATTCACCAGAGCCAGAGCGGGGAGCAGAACAGGAAGAAAGACCGAAGTACACTGCTGAGGGGAGCAGCGGGCGGCAGGAGAGGTCTGCGTGCCATGTGGGACCCTCTGCTGGTAGCCGGGTTGCAGCTGGGGATCGAACCAGCGCTACAGAGGCTGCGGGCAGCTTCGCAACCCAGCGCTCAACCGCTGCACCACTGGGGAGGACCGATACGAGTATTCTTGCTCCTTCCTACAGTGCTTTTTAGAGATTGAGTAGTGTTCATAGCACCAACTGATAAACTTAAAAATATGAGATATGAGAAATTTCATCAAATGGTCCTTTAAGTGTGCTATTGGTCGTGTAAATAAGTGCTTTACAGGTTTTGGACTCTTAACATTTGCATTTTTTATTTCAAACTTTTTTCAAGTATTAGCAGCTGCATTAATTTATACATATAAAGCTTTATATATACATGTAACTTTACAAACATGTATAGACAATATATACATATATATAAAACTTTATATATAGTATCAAAAATATAAATACTATATATATATTGCACATAGATATTTTACATGAGATAATCTTTCCTGGTGTATAAAGCTATGTGACCTATAATATTATGATTGCACTTAAGCTGTGTATCACATATATTACTTGGTATTCTAATAATAGTGTAATAATCATCACAGTAATAGTGTAATAGTCATCACAGTGATTATCTACAGTTCTTGGATTTACAGGAGTCTGTGTCCTTGAATATTATAGATTTTTTTATAATATTTCTAATGTCTTTTTTTTAGACTTATTTTATTTTTTGCATACACAAGCTGGCGTGTAGGCCAGAGGTGTGTGTGGGGCGGGATGAGTGGAATCACCAGACACAGAGTGGGGAGAACAGGTGGGTTGACTGAAATATACTGCTGAGGGGAGCAGGGGGCGAGACAGGACCATGTGGGTCACCTACCTGGCTGGGGATCGAACTCATGCCACAGTGGCTGGTGATAGCTTGACAGTGCTGAGACTTTAACCCCTGCATCACCAGGGAGGCCCATTATAGATTTCTGTGTTGTATAAATGTTAATAGCTTTGTGTAACCTTTGTAACTAGAAAACATTTTAAAAAGGAAAGAATTTTGAAACGAATTCTTTATGATAATGCATATTTGTGCATTATCCTTTGTGACAGATAAAAGGGATTATGCCAAAGCACAAAAATACCCAAAAGTTTTGACTTAAAACTGCCTTCAATTAATATTTTTTAAAGTATGAAAACAGTAACTAAGTCCTTACATTTCAGAGGACTGGGATATATTTCATATTTCAAAGATAATAAGGTAGGGTTTAATATATTATTAACATTAGACCTTTAAATATTAAAGAATAATCACCATAAATATGAAATATATACTGAAATTATTTGAAAAGAATGAGCCACTGAACAAAACAATAGCCAACATGTTCCAACTTTTAAAAAACTTGATATAAAATGGAACCCCAATGTTAATCTGAAAAGAAGTATGCAGAATTTAATTTCATTTATAAGAGAATCAATTTAATCAAGCTCAGCTCTTTGTTTATTCAACATGGTCTTCATATTAATGTTCCATGAAATTCCAAAATATTGCATACTTACTTGATCCAATGAATCATAACAATCAGCACAAAGATTGCTTTCCTTAGAAAGTTTCTCAAAAACTTTTTGTTTATATGTTTAAGATTGTTTCTAAAAGATTTTGTAGCTTGCAATTCTAAAATTACTTATTGATTGCATTCATAGGAATCACACTTTTCCACAAATTTCTGAGTATGATAATAGCATGTTAGTTTTAGTATGACTAGTATGATACTTAACTCTTGATAGTAAAGCCCAAATATCACCAATTATCACTCCAATTTCCCAGTTATTTATTCTTCACATCATCTAGGCCATTTCTGTTGATATTAAAATACTTTTCTACTCTACAAAACATGTTTTTTCATGACATATCTTTTCACTCCTTTACTCACAAATCTGTTGAGTTTTTAACCTGATTTGGTCATTGTGCTATACGTGGAATAACTTTGCTCATCCTCATCAGTGGAAAACTCTTGTTGCATTTCATATTCTTGCTTAAACCCTACTTTTATTTTGGTTTTGTGAGTTCTTAGTAAATATATATTTTTTTCCATTTTGAAAATGGTTATTATAAATAGGTTAAGATATTTGGCTTACTGTTCATCTCTCTCTTTGATTTGATTATAAATACTATGGTGGACAAAATTGGGTTTTCAAGTCTTACTTCCCATAGTTTTAAGTATTTAACTTATACCTGGTGTTCAATAAATCTTAAAAGTCACTGAAAGATTTATGTAAGCTTTTAGTCACTAAGATATGAAATCAATAACTGTAGTTTGTAAAATGTTCTTTTGGAACATCTTTTCATCCATCACGATTATTTTTCTCTTGGTATTGCAAGCTGTAAATGTTTTTCTACTATTAGCATACATACCTGCACATACCTCCCTCATGAGTTTCCTTTGCTACAGCCTTTCCCCAAATCTGTTATTATGCTTGCCTTGTGCATTTTAATGTGTAATGAAAAACCTGCATGCATTGTGAACAGTGGCATAATGTATTCTTCTGGGTGATAAGTTATGTTTTGTGTAATGTCAGTTCCTCTCTCTGAATTTACTCTGTTCTCAGTAGATGTGTTTCAAATTAATAGAGCATTAGTCCCTAATCAAGGAAGTATTTAGGAATACATTTTTAATTAAAATGAGCTATGGGGAGGAATAAATAGTGTTAGATTTTTTTGTGTTAATTTGACATAATACATTAGTCATGTATCTGCATTATTAAAAATTAGACTATTGGTATTTCTGTAAATCCAATATAAAATGAAGGCAAATAGAAGGAAGCAGATTTAGTAGAACATTAAAAAAGAAAACTTAAAATCACACAAGCTGTGAAGTAAACTAAATCTTAAAGTATATACTTGTAAGGACCTACAGCAATTATATAATCAAACCATCTACTTGCTTACAAGCAAAGAACACTACAAGACAGATGCATCACCTGTTCTTAATTACAGAAACTACGTGATCTCCCTTTGTAGTATTATCATCTTTGCCATCAGGAAGTTCTTTTACAAGACAGATTCAATGAACAATAATGCCAGTCCTTTTGTGTATTTGTTAAAATATACTTGCTTCATTTTTTGAACTCTAGAAATTGCATTTCATGTTTTAGGCATGCAGTATAAAAGCCCACATTCTAGTCTCAGTGACTTCATAGTTATCTTCTAGTTGTTAGCAAAAATTCAGGATATATGGGAAACAAACAAAATAAGATTCAAGCTTGCCAGATACTATGTCTGCAAAGACACAATATTATTTTGCAAGCTATATGAAGAAATACATTTTTGTGTAATTGAAACATATGGTCTTTTCTCCTTCAGATGATAGAACAAAAAATATTCAATTGGAAAGTATTATTGCGATATAGATTATTCCTTTGACACTGATATTATGAGAGGAATTTATATAAATTTGCAATCCATATATTTAAGGGTATGAGTGATACCTTCCTTAGCAACCATTTCCAGGGTATTCATACAATGACATATGGTAGGCATGGTATTCAGAAATTGGAAATAAACTTTTAAAAACAAAGAGAATTTTTCCCCAAAGAAGTAAAATCTCTCTCCTCCACATAGACATTCTTTGAGTAAGAGGCAGACCCAGAAATAAAAAGAGAAGGCCTACTGACCCAGGATAGCATACCAAACATGCTCCAACGAAAGGTTCAGAGAATCAGCACTAGGATAAATAAATAATGAGTAAGAACTACCGATAAGTTCTGTAAGCCTTAAAGCAAAAAATGAGGCAAAAACTGGTATATATACAGACTAGTCAGGAGAGAAATAAATTATTTTCTGATTTATGTTGATTGAGTATGAGTTAACATCAATGCTTTGTGAGGAGGATACGACGACAGATGACTATTATATAACATATAATTCATTACTCATAATTTAAATAAATATAATATGGCCCTTGTAATTATTGCATAACATGGATTCTGGCAGGTTTTACAAAGTTTTTATTGTATTCAAAACTAGTTAAAGTATGTTATCTGCATTGTTCTCTCTAGTTTATAATGGGACGGACTTCCCAATGAATATTTTGATTAGGTGGAAATAAAGCTAGAGGAGCAACATTTTGTGCATAATGTGACTGAAAGAAACATTTGCGTTTCAGACCAAGGTACTGCCTTTTTTCAAATGACATCAAGAAGGTTGGTGGCTCAGACTTAGAGAAAGAAACTGAAGAAACCTTTAGTAATATTAGTGGTTGTGTGCACTTAAGTAAACATTTTTTCTCTTTCCAACTTTCATTTGACTCAGCAGTAAAATGGAAACAATAGTTATTCAAAGGAATTTTGTGAATACTACAGGACACACTTATTACATTTAGATCAAAGCCCCCACACATCAGTTACATGAATAGTCCATTGTGAAATAATAGATAATATTCTGTTTCTATTTCACTTCTAGGATTGTCTTCTTATCACATTGCTGTAACTTTTACTCTTCAATCTTGTGCTGAATTAATAGCAGAAACAATTTCCTCAAGTACCAGCACAGGAATGCCATTTGTGGCTTTATTTCAAGAAGCAAATGGATGGGCCTCCCCGGTGGCGCAGCGATGGAGCGCTGGGTTGCGAAGCTGCCCGCAGCCTCTGCAACGCCGGTTTGATCCCTGGCCAACGGGTGAGGGTCCCACATGGCGCGCAGACCTCTCCTGCCGCCCGCTGCTCCCCTCAGCAGTGTGTTTCGTTCAGCCTGCCTGCTCTGCTCTACTCTCTGCTACTCTGACTCTGATGAATTCTCTCACCCTCCCGCGCTTCTGACTGTACCCAGTGCTTGTATAAATAAATAAATAAATAAATCTTTAAAAATAAAAAAAAGCAAATGCTTCGAGATCTTTGTACTTAGAGGTTACCCAGTTAATTTGGAAAGTCAAACATAAAACTGCCATGTATTATTGGGTGCTTAAACAGGCAGAGTTATAAGTGTAAAATACATCTATTTACTAAATTTGGGAAAGAATTTGTTGTCGTTTACATAGAACTTGGAATTAGTTATATCTGTGTGACTCTATTTCACCATTAAAACCAGCATGCCACCTGGGATTCTGTGTTTACATCTGTGCCCCATAAGAAAAAACCCACAATGAACGCAGATTAATCATGCCTTAAAAGGCTGAAGGGTCAAAGAGGAAAGACAAATGTGCAAAAAGAAATGATACTTGGAAACCATCTCAAAATGATAAATAATTTAGCAGAGTAGAGCACATGAACTTAGCTTAAATGTGGCCACTTCTCTGCTTTATTTGTAAGTATAGCTCTGGAGACCGGCAATGAGCAATACTGCACCACTAACTCCTCATACTCCTTCGGTGATATCTGTTGGCAAACTTTTGCTGGAATATGGTTTTGAGTCATTTTATTTGTCATAGAATAATTGATATTATTTTCATGCAAGTAGACTTTTTAATTTAAGAAATAAAAGGTACAGGTATTACCGAGAACCTGTATCAATATATGTCTGTACACTTTTTGGGGGGCGGGGGGGAGGAGGGGAGGGATTGGGATCAGAATGGGGGGGTTGCAATTGTATGGGGAATATAAAAATAAAATTTATTATAAAAAATATATGTCTGTACATTTTCTTTTTTCATACATTTATATTTTACATATTTAAGTATAATTACTATATTAAATGTATAAGGCATTTTAAGCATATATGGAATTAATTGGTTCAATAATTTAGTGTAGTTAATGATATCAAACAAAGTATATGCATTTGTTACACATATTTTTCATTTCTTTTTTATTCTTTTAGTTCTCTGTCATGTATAAGAGAATGCAGGCATTTTTAAAGCATTTTGTTTATACTCATGTATTGAGCATGGCAGAAAACAAATAATATGCAAATGAAATTGCTGTTATAGTTGAATATTTAAGTATTACGCTAACCATTATGTGGAAATCAGAGAAAATATGTTAAGAATTTTAGAATATCACATTAAGCAATATTCAGCTTTCTGTTCATATAAATATATGTGTATATTTATATAAATATATTACTGAAAATATGCCCAAAATTCTACTGAAATTTGGTGACAAAATATAAGATGCATTTGAGCTGGGTTGATTCAGTATTGAAGAGGAGTATAAATGATGATTGAATTTGCTTCAGACAGTTTCACCCTACTTTACCATCAAACCCAGAAGAAGATGTGGCCAGACAGACACAAGGTGAAGATCACAGTCAGCACAATCATTCATGTTGGCCCCGGATGTACCAGTATTTTTGGGACTCAATAGTAAGTTTGTGGTGAAGAATCCAGGGCACCGAGGAACCCCAAACCAGAAATTCACCTTGCTTTAATAAAGGGGATACTTGCCATGCCAAGGCAACACACAGCTACTTTCATGTCTCAAACTGCAACCTTCCCAGCACAGACTCTGTGCAGCTGGCTGGCCATACCTAATGTGAGCTAAGAGCAAGCAGAATGCTTTTAACCAGATAGCATGTTATTCTCAGATGACTCCCTCCTATAAATTTATCTTCTCTTTCCTGATGGAGATATTAAAAATTGCTATATAGACTTTTAAAGAAACCCCACCTAATTATTTTTACCTTAACATAAAATTTATAGAATTATTATTAAATAATATGTCACTAGAATATATTTTTCTTAAAGAAAGATAATATAGATAGTAATACAAATCCTAAAACATTCCTTAGCTGACTAGTCTCTCAGTATTAGTTCAATGGAAATATTCAAGAAATACAAGATACTGTTACATGTCTACTTAAAAATCGTATCACAACTTCTGAGTCTAATAGAGAATTTAGAAAGCTATCAAAAATATTGATCCCATCCTTAAAACAGAGAGCTGATGATGTCAGGCAACCAAACAACCCAAAATCTGTGAGTATGCAGTCCCTCCAATGAGGGAAGGAACACGAGCGTTTGCTTACCTGGGGCAGATTCTGCCAGGCAACATCCAAGCTGGTAAGAAAAATTCAGTTAACATTTTAACAAATTGCTAAAATCTGAGTGTGGACTAGCATGAACAATCAGAAATTTTAGGAGCTAAAGACACCTGTTGAATTTGCCACTCAATGGCTCTTCCCCACGGACCTCACCTAGTACTCATTAGAAACATCTGGGCAAAGCAGGAGTCCTGAGAAGACATCCTTCATGGGACAGGCTTGGCGCACAGAAATACACTTGACTGCTTCTGAGGCACAAGCCACACTTGCATCCATCTGCCTTCCTCCCATTGCAAACAAAAGCCCTAATGTTCTTGGGAAAAGGCAGCAAACACTGTCATCCCCGTATCAGTGGATATAAAAGGCCTACTGCCATGGAGCGGGTGACACAGAAATGCATGCTGTATGGAAGGGATGTGACTATGTCCTGCCCCAGACAATTGAAGGTCAGGAGAAGAAAAATCTGAGAATGCTTGTCCTTTGAAATCCAGACACAGTGCCTGCTTAAGACTGAGGCTAAGGCAGATCAACAGAGAATGTTCTGGTTGTCAGGCAGTAGAGGTGGGGGAAGATACATTACAAAGAGATATGGGTTAATTTTTTTATATCTAATTGTATTTTTGGTTTCACAGCTGTATGTAATTGTCACCAAAAATGGTGAATTTGACTCTTTGAAAATTATACTCTAAAAATTATTGGGAGGGCCTCCCCGGGTGGCGCAGATGGTTGAGTGCCACGCTGTGAAGCTGTCCGCAGCCTTTGCAGCACCTGTTCGATCCCGGCCGGCCGGCGAGGGTCCTACATGGCATTGCAGACCTCTCCCATCATGCCCACCGCTCCCTTCAGCAATGTATTTCGTCAGTCTGCCTGTTCTGTTCCCCATTCTGTCTCTGGTGAATCCTCTCACCCTCCCGCACATCTAGCCTGTACCCTGGTTATTGTATAAATAAATAAATTTAAAAAATAAAAAAATTATTGGAAATAAAATAGTCATAAGATACATCATAAAGAACACAATTTTTAAATGGAAATATTACAGTAAATGAATATGCAGTTTTGAGATAGAATCTTGATTGCAAAATGCCAGTGTGAAGGGCATAAAAAGCAGGTCTAAGAAATGAAGACATGCTGAGACTGTTTCTCTTTTGGAGAATCACAAGCATATCAGCATGTTACACTCACTATTTGAATCAAAAAATACTAGAGAATCTTTTGTGCATATGCATTTCTTAAGGCAATAATTTTTCATATAATACACATCAAGGAAAGATGACTTAAAGTTCAGAACTTTGAAAAATTTCTTGCGAAGTATGAGTTAAGAAGTATTTTTCAAGTGAGTCATTTTATTTATTTATTTATTTTAAAAATATTTATTTATTCATTTTACACAAGAACCGGGGTACAGGCCAGATGCGTGGGAGGGTGAGAAGATTCACCAGAGACAGAGTGGGGAACAGAACAGGCAGGTTAATGAAGTACACTGCTGAAAGGAGCAGCGGGCCAGATGGGAGAGGTCTGCCGCACCATGTGGGACCCTTGCCGGCTGGCTGGTATTGAACCAGCACTGCAGAGGCTGTGGACAGCTTCACAGCACGTTGCTCAACCGCCTGCTCCACTAGGGGAGGCCCCTCAAGTGAGTCATTTTAGAGAAATATAATTTATTTATATAAAGTGTGACTAAAGAGAATCAATGAAGGTGCGTCCACCTCTGATGGGTAGTTAGAAAACTGACCAGAAGAAAGTTACTCCTATTGCTAATACTGTAATAGCTATGTGAGAACTGACCCCCACCCCCAAGCCTATGGCCATATTTCAGGAATTACATTAAATGAAAACACAGTTGGAAGTCAAAGTCATGGTCAATGCCAGGCAGGGCTGAGACTACATAAATTGCAGGGTTTGTTGACAAATGAAAACACAGAGCCATCATTCAAAATACCTGTATCAAAAAACAAAAACAAGTGTTGGTGAGAGTGTAGTAGAAAAGGAACCCTCTTACACTGTTGGTGGAAATGTAGATTATTTCAGGCCCTGTGGAAAACAGTATGAAGATTTTTCAAATGATTAAAACTAGATCTGCCACATGATCCAGCAACTCCACTCCTCAATAGCTATCTGAAGAATAGAAAAACACTAATTTGAAGGGATATATGCATGCTATATTCATTTCAGCACTATTTTCAATTGCAAAGTTTTGGAAACAACCTAAGTACCCAACAACATATGAATGGAGTTAGATGATGTGGTATATATACACAATGGAATCCTACTCAGCTATAAAAAAAAGATGAAAACTTGCCATTTTCAATAACACAGATGGAACTGGAAGGGATTATGCTAAGCGAAATAAATCAGAAGGAGAAAGACACAAACCAGATAATTTCACTCATATGTGGAATATAAAGATACAAATAAAGGAATAGACTAAACTAAACTAAAACTACCCCTTAAAATGTACTTGCAAAATTGAGCTTGCCAGAGGGGGAGAACAGAGGTGGGAGCAAAGTGGGGAAGGGGACCTAATGGCCTTTGGTGGACCATTTATGGCTATTTTGGTGGTGGAAGAAGTGTAACATTTATCTAAAGATCTGTGAGCCTCTATCCCTATATCTATACATGTTACAAAGCAATGTCACTGCAATAAAAAATTATAAATAGTTTGAATAAAATGTTGAAAAGAAAATTTTAAAGAGGGAAGGGGAAGGTCATTAAAAATTAAAAATTTTTCTTTTATTCTCTGTCTCATCTTGTCCTGGAGTTTATTTGCTACTCAGTGACCTCCCTTCTGCAGTGTATACTGCCTTGGCAAGTCCAGACCCTGCTAGATCTCCCTAGGCTCCTACCCTAAGCACATGTTCACACAGCCAGGGAATGTTTGCCTTTCTCGTGGATACCCCACAATCCACAGAGGGGGCAACCTTCAAGGAATTGCAGCCTCCTACCCGGTCCTCCTTAGTTTGGAGACCGGCCAGGGTCATCTAATCTACCCAGGGCACTGCTAACCCAGGATGGCATGGCCACTGCCATGCTATGCCCTGAGATGGCACAAAGGCTATATGAGCATTGTTAAATACACAAGCTCCCATTCCTGCCCTCCACTCATGGAGATTCTGGCTCATTAAGTCTCTTGGGCACAGAATTCTGCATGTTTAAGAAGCTCTACAAATGATTTTGGTGTTGCAGCTATATTTGGTAGTAAGAAATTGCACTTGAGAATTAGAGGACTAAAGTAGAGAGCAAAGGTGAGTTTAAAAAAAGGTTTGATTTTTCTTATCACTTTAATGTTGCTTCTAAGGTAAGACTTTTTCCTAAGCCTTTATTGGGAACAGAATTCAGCTCACATCAGTCATTTAAAATAATTTAAAAATATCCACACTCTACATCTTAGAGGAGGCTAAGAACTGAAAGGAACAACTAAGAATAATCTAAGATTTTGTGTCAGAAGAACATTATTAAAGATGAGATGAAGTCACATAAAAAGTTAGAAGCAAAGTGATTTCATAAGAAGACAAAAATATTAGCAAACTTTTATTCCATAACATGGAAGAAGCAGATGGGTCTGTTTACTTGAACTATTCAAAAATAAATTTGCATATTATATCTGTATGAAGCTGGTTTATTTCCAGAATAACCGAAGAAGCAAAACATTGAAATTTTTCACACACTCTTGTTCTAATTATTTCAGCATCATTATCTGTAGAAAATTGAAAATCTTTACAATTTAAAACAAAGGGAAATACTTAAAAATGTTCCAATGTGTTTGACAGAGAAGAAAGTCTCAAATTTTTAAGTTTATTTGGAGATAATTAAAATTATGACAACCTGTTAAAATATCGCCAAATAACTTATAAGCACATATAAATAGCATATTCTTTTTTTTTTAAACAAGTTTCTACTCTAATTCTTTTACATAGCTCACAGGGGGATCTATCTGAACTGAAAATATGGTTTTCTAATGTCTCCAACCTCATTTTCATTTCTTCAGCATGACATAAAAGGACTTTAAAATTTGGCTGCTTCATCTCCCACTATCTCTTCCTCCATCTTCTTTATAAACTCCAGACTTTCTGGACCACTTGCTTTCATGTAAGTTATTTTGTGCCTTTACTACTATATAAATGCTTCTTATTCTTTGAGGCTATGTTTAAATGTTGCTTCTTTGGGAGAGACTTTGCTGATAAATTGTAGACTTGGTTATATCATCTGTCAAAAAAGAAAAATTGGAAGAGTGAATAGGGACACTGTAGTGGGAAAAAAGGTCTAGTATTAAAAAAAAAAAAAGCCTGGAATAAGTGCCTGGAACACTCAATATTACACTGGTTTTGTGACTATTTTGTCTGTGTGATCTCAAAGTGCTACTTAATCCTCTCTCTTGATTCTTGATTGTGTCATTGATTAAATGAGAAAGATGGAGCAGAGGACCTGTAAATTACAGAATTTTAATTTCTAACAGATGGCCAATCTGTTCCAATGGAGTGAAGAGTGAGGGGAATAAAAAGTAAAGATCATGGAGTGAGATAGCCTTAAATTTTGACCTTTCTTAAGAGACCAGAGATGGAGAGGAGAAAAGGAAAAGGTAGGCTCCAGTAGTAAGACTCAATCTCAGTTTCTCTCATTGCAAAATGTTTATAATTTACAGAAAAGAGAGAAAGAAATGGGAGCACATATTGAATGACCTTGAGAGAGAAGAATAGCGGAGCTAGAAGAAATTGAAGATGATTTGAACATCAACAATTTGCTCACTTATCAAATACTGAGTATCTACAAGTAGGAAGTTTTGTTCAGGTTATGGGACTCTAACAGGGAAGAAAACAAACTTGTTTGTACCTTTTCTGTATAGAGCATCATTCAAGTTGTCAAATGATAGTATTGGTTACACAGAATAAATTTCTAGATGACTCAGCTGTCCAAAATTATAATTTGTTTCCACAAATGCTCAGGAGCTAGCTACTGGGGAAGAAGAGGCCAGTGATAAATCCCAAGTATTTGGTGGACAAATGGGCAGGAAAGAGATGAAGCATTCTAGGGCGGTTGTGTCTGATTTCAAATACAGCTCTATTTAGTTAGGAAGATAAATGAAGTTTGCATAGAAGAAGTCAGAGATTGGGGTCAAGATGAGAGTGGAGAGTGAATACTTTCTAGTTATGATATTCAATTACAAATAATTCAAATTTATGATTTTAAACAAGCTAAGCATAACGAAAATACATAATGTACAAGGCAAGAAGCCAGCATTCAAAAGGCAATGATATTACAGCTAAATGAAAATTATTAACTCCAGTTGTACACTTGATTACCCTTGAGCAGTTTCAATTGATTTGGGTAAAACTCACATATGAGGAAATCTGAGATTTTATCCTGCATTTTTGGCACACTTTATAGTCCTCACACAAACACTAAAGTGCAAGTCCAAGTAATTAGATAACATTGCATGAGATATTTTTTGAATTGTTGCTTTCATTGTGTTTAGAAGAATTTTAAATGGTGATTTGTTGAGAAAAAAATGAATTTGGAAGTATAATAGAAATGTGCTGACTTAAAAATATTGTAAATCAAGAAGAAAGAATGTTACTCTCTTGAATATCAGTTGTTAAGTAGTTTGACCTGCCAACTTTGTATGAATTAGTTATTGAATTTTATTCTGAGAGATGGATATTGTCAAGTCACCTAAGACAATAATGATTAGTTAGGAGAAAATGGAAGAAAAAAAGAGCGGATATAACACTTGATTAGTTTTCGCAAAAGGAAATTACTTTTAGTGGAGCCTGGTCAAATTCTAATACAAAACATTCATATCTATGCTATATCCTTTTTACTTACTAAAAAAAATCTTGATAGAATTCATGATTCTATAAATTCTAACTAAAAATGATTCTCATTCTTCTTATTTTCTTTAAAATTGTTACTGAATATCAAGCTGAAGCCTCAAACTACCTTGTTTTAAATATTTCCTCCCAAAATGATGGCAGATTTTAGCTTAAGCAGAGCAGAAACATGAAGGGCTGTCCCAGACATGGGAAATGGAAGCGATATCTAATTAATCATGACAAGAGTCACTGAGACCCTTGATTTGGCATCCATGTCTGTGTTTCAGACAGGAGCGTCACCTAAACTAGAAGGGGGTGAATCTCTTCATGGCAGTTAATCTTGTTGGAACAAAAACTGTGCCTGAAAAATATGAAATTACTCTGGGTTGCATGCTACATGATTTCTTGAAGACATTTTGTTGGTACATTCAAGTTTATTCTTGAGGCTTTAAAAATAAACCATTTGAAGAAATTTGTATCAGTGTATACATAAAACATTGGTCTGTTCAATTGTAATGACTTTATTTTGATGGGCTGATATTTAAGGAACGTCCTCATACCTGACTGTGCTGCATATCACTGCCTGGAGTTGATGAAGCACTGTGTTGTGCAGCTGCAGATTAATTCTTGGACAGATTTTTCTGCTTCACTACCTCTTTTATAGGTGCCAAAAATAATTGCTGATTGTGCCAAGTTGTGTCTTTATCACTTGTCAAGTATCTTGGTGCACTGTCGTGTGGTGGCTAAGGTAAATATGCATTTATCCTTGCTTATGCTTTTCACATCGCATTCTTTTCATCAGACTTTTCTTTCCTTCATTGGTCACTGTCATCTCTTATAGGGGATGAGCATTCAGTTCACATGATGTGTCTATTTTTTCCTCATTTGCTTTTTCAATCGTGATGACTTTTTAAAACGACCTACCAACTTGAAACCAGAAAATGAGTGTATTTTACTTTCAATGCTATTTACTCAACTTTTGATTTTTAAGCATAACAAATCACAACCAACCAAAGAACATAATAAAGATAAGGGGCAGAGGGAATTCTGAACTAGTCCCAAAATGGTATTTGCCCAAGTCTCCAAAAGACAGTGTTTTGCATCCTGGAAGCATTCTGACTCAAAGAAAATGGTAAATATTAATGATATGCTTTTGTGGATTAAATCTTAGCTCTTGTTTCAACATTATTTCAGAATCATTTGGATTGGTTCATTTGTGAAAATATCTATTGAAAAATAAATCACAGTGCTATATGCTAGCATAAATACTTCAGAATTAGTTGTGCTTTTCTTTCTAAATGCAGATTTCAAAGGCTTTATTTACATTTACATTTGCAAGTGGAATGATAGGTATACTAAAATTTTATAGATATGCATTAAATTTTGGCAATTATTTCCTATATCTACATCAATACAAGTCATAACATATAATATGGCATCCCTATCTTTCCAACATCTCTGGATTTGAACTTAAGAATTGAAGTGAAAATTGAAGTGAAAATCATTTTTTTACAATAAATTATGGCAAGACTCATAAGTCAGTTTGATTATGCAAACCAAAATAATAAAAAGTTAATAATACTCATACTGAAGTTTCTTGTATTTTTTTAGGTCATCCTAAATTTTAATTATCTAAGAGGTTCAGTCATTATAAAGAATTAAATATATATTTTATATCTAGATAATTGGAACTATCAAAATTGCTCTTCTGTTTTGAAAGTCGTGAAATATATGTGTGTGTATATATATATATATGTATGTAATGTGTGTTAATGTGTGTGTATTTCACGCACCAGGAAAAAACATTTTTTCTATTATATATGAGGAAAGAAAATATTGAAATCATTGTTTTGCTTCTATAAATTGCATGTTAAATTGAAATATTTTATTTTTAAAATAGACTTTAAGTATTAAAATGAATAATTGAAGTAACTCAACAGTCACTCAGAATATCATCTTGTATTGAGAAGGCCAAGGCAGAATATGTACCAATGTTTACTTAATTTTGATTAATACATTTTGAGGATGTGTTCTACTCATCCATAGACCACTGCTAGAAGCAGGCGACTTATACAAACTGCTATGTAGAGAAGGTGCATTAGAGAAGGTGGGTGGCCCAGGGGATTTCACCTGGGATATGCAAAGCCCAGTCATATACCCAAAGCATTTGTTATACTTGTTGAGATTAGAAACAGACTATGGACTACAGAAAATATAAGCAAATAAGGTTTTTAAATACAGAAAGGTGTTTGTATGTATGTGTGTGTAGATGTACATATGCATCTACACATATATACATGTATCCCCACAGTGCACAGATATGCAATTTTGGAAGTCATGTAAATGCTATATTTAGCAATCATAAAAATTTGTTTTCTTTGTTTGATTTGGATCTATATGAAGCATTTCTGTTTCATTTCATAGCTTTGTGGTGGTTTCCTGTTTAGAAAAGTGAGGAATGGGATACAACTCCAAACCTAGATTCTGCTTTCTGGAAGGTGTTCTCCAAGGCTTCTGGCTCCACCCTCTGGGTTGTTCTCTTTAATTCATCACTATCACTTTTGGAGACTGTAGAGCTTTCCAGTCTCCTTCCTGCCTTCGGGCCCACAGGTTGCTTTAAGATTTGGACACTGAAATATTTTTTAATCCAGGCTTGTGGTTTACTTGGAAATAAAACCCCCTCCAAACTAGGAGACTTTGAAGTAATTTCCTGCCGTCCAGCTTCATGTGCCAGTAACCACATCCAAGTTTTTTCTAAACATAATTCTTAGGCATCATTTCTTTCTTTTGTTCTCATCATTATTTCTTTCTTGCCTGTTCCCTCTCCCATTCTTGTCCTACTTTTCTTTCCTGTTTTGTAACTGACAATTAAAGTCTGACTAGAAAGAAGCAGTATTGGGAGGGAAGGGAACAGTCTCAATCTGATCATTTGATCTTCACAGCAAGGTTAAGTACTTGGATGAACTGAGAAGTCTTACTGGGCCTTTGGAACACAGATTATTTTTTTTCCAGATTTATCTATTCCTTGACTTCCAACAAGCATCTTTTCAAACATTAACGCCCTTGATGTCACCATGAAAGCCAGCCAATCATGGTTTGAGTTTATCTCTTGTAATTAGAAATAGCTAAGTATAACCAACATACATTCTGACTCTGTCCTATCACTTCCCCTAAAATCACAATCTAGTTGTCATATGGTCTGATTTCTAAGGTATCTGAGGCCTCTGTTTTATAAAGATTTATGATATTTATAAATATCTGAGTCCTCACTACCTGCCACCAGCCCACTAAGTGAACTCTACATATTTAGCCCTCTCTGTACATTTTATTTTTAAAGGTTTTTTATTTATACAAGAATAACTGGGGTGCAGGCCAGATGTGCGGGAGGGTGAGAGGATTCACCAGAGACAGCATGGGAAACAGAACAGGCCGACTGACTGAAATACACTGCTGAGGGGAGCAGTGGGCAAGACAGGAGAGGTCTACCGTGCCATGTGTGTATCTTGCTGGCTGGCTGGGATCGAACCCACGCTGTAGAGGCTGTGGACAGCTACACAGCACTGTGCTCAACTGCCTGTGCTCAACTGCCACCAGGGAGGCCCTGTACATTTATGTTTTATGATAGTTATATTAGTTGGTGAAATGTCAGCTTCACTAATTTAGTGAATCCGTAAAATGAAAGTTAGTTGTCACACATGTAAAGGTTCGGTTGATAGAAGGGGGTAAAGGTTTTTTTTCACATAGTCACTTAGTGACTTAAACGCCTCCATGTCTTAGAGTCTCAGTTTTTTTCTGGATTCCCTGCATCTGGCTTACAGATGGGGAAATAGGTAAAAATGACACATGGGAGATTTTTATAATTGAATACTAGAAATGACACATATTTAAAAGCATTTGCCCAATTCTTTTGGCCAAAATGCAAGCAACACCTCACTACTTGAAAGTCTAGATGTTTAGTGAAAAAATGAATTATAGGTACAGTTAGTCTCTGCTACAAGTAAAAATCAACCTTATTTTTTTTAATTTTTAATTTTTTTCCAAATTATACTTTTTAAGGTAAAGTAGGTTTATATCTTCCTTAATTTATTAGAATTTGGATTATCTGAGAATCTTCTAAGTCTCTTTTTTTTTCCTTCAAAAAGCAAAGTATTTCCTTGCCTATATGGGCAATTTTTCATTATAGCAATTTCTTAATTGCTTTCTTGATCACTTAAATAGAGGTCAGGAAATTATAAAACAAGGCTTGGCTACCTGTTTTTGCAAATAAATTCTATTGGATCACAGCCATTTCCATTTATTTTCATATTGTCTCTGGCGGCTTTCAAGCTACAATGTCAACGTTGAATAGTTCCAGCAGAGACCTGATAGCCTACAAGGCTAAAATATGTACTTTAAAAAAGCATGGTGACTCCTGATTTAGAGAATCTAAAATCAATGTTGTAAATATATCTGCCAAGGCCAATGAATAAATGATCTCTTCGTTGATATTAAACCAACCTCAGTGATAATTTATTTAAGGAAGCAGATGATGATTTACTTTCTTTTTAACTGGACAACATCATTTTCAGTACTATAGCATTGGAGAATTGAATACTTTGTGTAGGAAATGGCATATAATTATAAAATCAATTCAATTTTGGCAACCCCCCCAGACAGGAATCTCATTTCTATATCGTTCTTTGTTTGATCAAGATGTAATAAAATGGAGAGAGACTGTTAAAATATACATAGCTAAACCTCAAAAGAGAAATGATGCTCTGTTTTGCACAGTGAAAAATCTGAATATATTTGATATATCAGGGAATGGTGCTTGAATTAAGAGTTCATGTTATGGGTATATTTAATCATAATATTATATCTATATAGAATCTTTTCCCCTTTAATTCTTAGAATTATGGTATGCACACATTATCAATGATTTATAATTCTGATAACTGACTAGCCAATGCCACCATACAAGCAAGCTGTTGAATAAAACTGGGACCAAAACATCTCAGATCCACTGTGGTGTGTACTGTGATTCAGCTGTTTTCAGCTTAACAAGTCCATGGGTTTTTAATCAAATTTCCAGATATCCTCAACTCTTCAATCTATTGTTGTTTTTGATAATATGAAACCTCAAGACTTCACACTGAGCTGGGTGTTTTACCCATGTTATCTCATTTACTCTTTGACACTATTTGACTAGTGCATTATTATCATTAATATACAGAAGAAAAATGAAACTCAAAGCAGGTAACTTGCCTTACCTGACACAGAAGAAAAATAGTATTTATCTTATCATTTTTATTAGGTACAGTCTTTCCCATTGACAAGCATGCCTTGAAGGAAGTAAAGAGTGTGATGGATAAGTAGAGTGGAACAAGATCTACCCAAAAGGGTGGTTGTCAAAAACCTCTTTATTAAGTGATTTTTATGTTGAAATCTAAAGTGAGGAGTAAGTCATAAGAAACGCAATGAGTTCTGTCACCAGAGTAGCAATATCAAGTGCAATGACTTTAAGAGAAGTAGGGAGCATTCTAAATTTTACTGAGCAACATTCTGGTCACTATTCCTAACTTCAACTGTAGAAATTAGCTATTAAGTTTTTGTTTTCAGAAGTTGCATGTTTTGTTATAAAAATATTCATGTTTCATTTTCAGATATCTTAATCTCTGGGCAAATTGTTCATCATTTCTATTTTTGTCATGGATTTGGAGATTTGGAGATTTTAATCACTAGGTTTGTTGCTGAGAACTCAAATTTTGATCACTAAATGTTTTAATACTATTATCACTTTTTTTCCTGGTTTTTGATACTTCAGTTTTGTTTCTTGTCATGTGTGCAGTTTTTTAACTGTCAATTATTTTGTGTGAGCATTTCTAGAGACTGAATGATGTCACTTTCCTTTAGAGGAGATGTAATATTCATCTACTTGGCAGATAGCATATGGATGGATCACCTGGATCCAATTTGAGACTTGGATTTTTCTAAGCTGCTTTCAGTCTTTGGCAGGGCTGGTGTGCTTGTACTTGTCCTTACTCCTACGAGGCAGATTTCCCCGTTGTCTGAACTGAAATGCTGGGGCCTTTCAGGGGTACCCCTTTTTGGTAGACAATTTAGCAGTGTCACATTTTTAAATGCTCTTTTATCATTTTAGACATTACTGACCATTTTCTTTTCCTCCCAGCTTCTTAACTTTTCATCCCTTTTGCAGAAAATAGGAATTGGCACAGATGTGAGTGGAAAGGTATATCAAATTTTACTATACTTCTCTTAATTCCAAATTTTATAAGATAGTTATAATGACTTAAATTATCAGAGCACTTGGCATATAATAATGAAGCAAACAATGTGAGTTCTTTCTTTTTACTTCTCTTGTTTAATTCAAAGGCCTTGTTTCTGACTACTTATTGATCCATATTTATCAGATCAGTGACATTTTCATGGTGCATGTAATAAGTTTGGAATGATGATGTAAAAGAAATAAATATGGAGAAAGTATAATGTATAGATAGAGCTCAAGAAAAGACATTTTATCTATATGCTGTGTACATTTGCCAGTATTAAATTTTCCTAACTTTTTATAGTTTTTCATTATGATGAACCTAGAATGATTTAACTTTTAATAAAGGCATAACAAATAGATGAGAAAATACATAATAAAATTATTAAATTATATTAAGATATTCAATACTTGGTGAAGAGAAAAAGGATATATACGTTGCATATGTATATACTCAGATCTATATAAAACGTATGAAATGATGCATCCTAGATTTTATAAAAATGCAAACATAATTTAAATGTGTTTACAGTGCTACTGGCATTGTAATCCAAAAATGATTGCTAATTATTTTGATAGTCACATGAATACTAATGTATTTACCGTTCTACTTACTATCCTGCAAATTATATTTCCAAAGGTAGAAATTTATAGTAATGTGTTAATCATCTCTTAACTAGCAATTTTTCTTTGTGACCTTTCAATATTTTAAGTAGTTTATTACTTATCATTCTACCTTTGCAGGGCTAGCAGCTTACATGGTCAATGAGAAGCCCATTGTCTTGAAACAGATTAGATGATAGGTTTGTTGAAACTATTTGCTCTAGTTAAGAAATGTGTCAGATAAATATGTTGTTCTCAAATTCCATCTGAGAATTGAATAATTTAGTCATAGTGTTTTTTATTTTCTTTTGAGGTAACATGAATTAAGTATAATTTAATAAATAGAAACAGAGGGAGCCAAAAGCCACAGAGAAGAAAAGCAGCTGAGATACAGGTCAAAAGTTTACCTTTCCTAATAGACAATGGACATTAAGGAAAGTGAACATTGGGATTGATCAAATTAAGCAAATCACCCTAGATGTGATTTCATATCCTCATCCTGCCTGAGGGTAGCATTGCTGAAGATTTTGTGCAACAACCAGAAGAAGGGGGTAATGCAACACATACAGGTATATCAAGCCCAATAGCAGCAGTTTTCAGAATTTGGCATTTCATGGTTGGGATAAAACTCTAAAGAATTTTTGAGATCAATACATTTTATTTTGCTAAAAAAGGAAAGCCCTTCTTTTTAAGAAAAAAGGGCTAAAATAGTCACAAGCATAATTTATTTCAGAAAGGATTTTTTGACAACAAAATGTAAGGAAAATGCAAACTAAAAATCAGACTATCTTAAGAAAAAATAGTAAAATTATTGGCATATTTACATACACACACATCCATATGTATTGAATTGTCATTATTTTCATTTTAAAGACCTTTAAAACAAGAGTAGAGAATTGCCTTAGTCAAATCACTATGTTGACAGATTAGTTGTTATAGAACCTTCTGTATAGTCTCCTCTGGGGATATAAGGTGCTCTTATTTTATTATTTCATTAGCTCTCTTAACCAAAGTTTTGGTAATACATGTAACATCTTCCAGCTTCCCTACAAAATCCCTTCAAGTTATTATTCTATAATGAGAATGTGCTTCATTTATTTTATTTCTGTTTAACATTGAGCATTAATATGTAGCACTTCTAAAATTTCACAAGTGTGTGTTTAGGAATGGAGAAGAAACAATAAAGTAAGCCCTGCTTTTATCTCTTAAGCTTATTAGCTTGTTTCCCAGATCCACTGATCATCTGAATGTGTGTTTGGTATCTTAGCTAGTTTCTATGATAGCATAGTTAGAATAAGTGCCACTGCAATGCTTCTATAAGCCCTTACACTGTAATAAACATGTATTTTGTAATTTAAGAACTCATTCCACAGAATAATACCCATAAGAAAGCATTCTTAGAAAAAGTACTGGATTCTAAATCTGCTTCAATTTGATGTTAAGGTAATATCTTTATGATGAGAATATTTTTGTTGATGATGTTGTGTTAAGATATTTGAATTTGGAGCCAGCATTCACAAATTGAAAATTTTCATAAAATTCCAGATTCCAGTCTTCTGTTGAGAAATCCAATTTACTTCACATACCTGTGCTTCAGTCATCTTCTCTGTTAACAAAGGGGGAGACAATAATGATGACATCTCTCTCAAAAATACCACTCATTTGGGAATAGATGGAACATTTTTCATGAGCTGTGGTGATGCTTAATGAACCCATACACATAAGTCACAGGCAAAGCCCTGGCGTATAATCAAAGCTTCACTGACACTAAACACCAGCTTTGCTCAGCACGATGTGAAGACTTGATGGACCAGGGCATACTTCTTCCTTGTTTCTGAGGAGAGCTCCCTAGACTCTCAGTTCTCTGTGCAGCTAAGAAAAGGTCTGGTGGTTCTAGTGTTTGACAATGCAGTGGACGGGCTGAACAAGAGCGTAGGAGTGGGGTGGTCCTGCTGCACATTTTCAGACAAAGTGTCCAGAGCTACGATCTTGTCTCCTCTGCTGTGGGGAGAGTTTACCAGAATATTAACAAAAACTGAACAAAACCATAGTGGATTTAGAAAAAATCAGCACAATAACCACTATTTTTACTGTATACTAATTATAGCAATCCTTTACAAGAGATACTATATTTATATTAGTACACTGATAGATAATGAATATGTAATAGAAAACATTTATATACATTTCCATATATAATAGAATCATCTGCCTGAAACCAAAGCAATCATCTAGTAAACACTATAGAAAGTATTTATAAATATTTCAACTTGAATTACATATAAAATTATGTATAAGAACAAAGATTCATACATAGAAGAATCAATTTCCAAAAGTAAAAGATCAAGGGGAGATTTTTCATCTCATCAGAAGTTGTAAATTATTCTCTGTATCTATCATTTTAAAACAATGTAATATTTCCCTAGTAATAGCAAAATACATTATATATATATATTTATATATTTTAAGGAACAATGTGGAGAGGTCAGAATCTATGTGGTGTGTAAGTCAAGACAAGTGAGGTAAAAATAATCCTTATTTGGGGAACATGGTGTTTCACATGTGGTGTGGGGTAATGCCAACATACTAATTGAAGCAAAAGGAAGTCCCTTTTATTTTTTATTTTTTTTTAAATTTATGTTTTATTTATACAAGAGCTGGGGTACAGGCCAGATGCGTGGGAGGGTGAGAGGATTCACCAGAGACGGAGCAGGGAACAGAACAGGCAGACTGATGAAATACACTGCTGAGGGGAGCAGGGGACGAGACAGGAGAGTTCTGCTGTGCCATGTGGGTTGCTCCAAGGCCGGCCGGGATCAAACCGGCACTGCAGAGGCTGCAGACAGCTTCAAAGCACTGCGCTCAACCCCCTGTGCCACCAGGGAGGCCCAGGAGGTTCCTTTTGACACAAAATGTAGGTAAACTATGACGAGCTTATTGAAAAGGAAGTAAAATTAAAAGGAAGGCACACAGGAGAATATTTCTGTGTTTTAGAGAAAGATTTCTTTCACAAGACCCAAGAACCTAAAATATAAACAATTGCATTTTGTTACAACAGAAGTTATTTTTATAATAAATATCCCCAATTACTTTTAATAAAACTAAGGAAGAGTCATTGTAGGAGATTTTTGCATGAATTGAACTCACTACCTATTAATATCTAGAATACCAAAGGAATTTTTAAATAAAAAGTTAACAAGATCAAAAGATGAAAAACATTAGAAAATGTTTTAATGTCACTGAGCAGCAGACAGAAGGAAAACAGAATGGCTAACAGATATTTGGAGAAATTCTTATGAGTCAGTGGAGCCATGCACTTAAAAAACAATGAGTATGTGCGCTACAGCTCAGATTAGCAAAAACCTTCAAGTTGATCAGTGCTAATAATGGTGAGACTCTGGCCTTATAAAGTGGAGTGGTCACTCTGAAGAAATGTGGAATAATTGAGATTAATATTACTCAACATTCAAAACTTCCACTCTAAAAATTAATTGTCAAGAGGTTATCTGGGAAGCTCCGTGTAGCACTGATTGTAGTGCCAGGGATGTGAAAACCACTTAAGTGGTCATCACTAAGAAAATGAATATGCAAATTTTGTAGACCCATGCTAAACTATATACTACTGCACATACAAGCACAGCCACAGTCCTTAAAGTGGATACCAAGAGAAGTGATAATGAGAATAAAATCTTTATCCCACTGACATATATGAACAAAAATTTCCTACACAGACTATACATTAGTGTATATTTTATAATGATACACAAGTAGACCATTGTGATGGTTGTTTGAGCTAAGATCTGTTTCCCCTTCTTTACCTGCAAGTTATATTTCCATGTCTTTGTTATGATTTAATGTTTGGCTATTGGAAGCACGAGTTGGAGTTGGAGAAGAGGAAGAGAATTACAATTTTTTTTCTTTTTTCCCTTCTCCTCTCCACCTGCCCAACTCCTCTCTCTCCCCTCGCCCCCCCACCTTTTCTCTCTCTCCTCCTGTCTACCTCTTCCCCCTCCCCATCCTCTACTTTTGTCTGGGCATTTTTCAGCAGTCACATCTCTCCCATGATTTTTATTCTTCACTAGACAGTTTCCATTTTTGTGTCCCTAACTCTTTCAGTGCAATTCCTGGACCTGGCTGATTTCCCTGATCTCTTTCCAGTCATAGGGGTGATCACCTCCTGTCTCCTTTCTGATGTTTCACTTCTGCTGGCCTCTGGATTGCTTCACCATCCTGTTTTTCTTCTCATTTTTTCTACCACCTGTTTAACTCTGTATGTTTAACTTCTTTCCTGAAATGCCAGAAAAGTTTCTGCTTACTGATTGGACTCTTACTGATACAGTATCTCATACTGGGAATGATGCAAGGAAACAGCCCCTAAAATGATACCAAGTTGGGATACTCATCTCCTTAAACTTTAACACAAAGATAACCACCTTGCAGATGAAAAGGGAAATAATAGTAATCTCTAACAGGAAGGGGTAATAAGTGTACAGTAGCTTGAGGTGAAACTCTGGTTGAAAGCAAATATTTGGAGGATCAAGTAATAGCTGAACATAACCACCATAGTAAGTAGAATGGGTACGGGGGTTGCAGCTCTTTCTAACAATGATCCAAGGTTAACGGTGGGGGGGAGGGGCGGGAGAGGAGAGGCTCAGGACTGTATATTGTCTTCCCTGCTCTGTCATAATATGTTACTCAGAGATTCATTTTCAGCATATTCCAGAGAACATCAATGTAGGTCAAATATATTGAAAATACTCAGTTCATTCTTGGCTATCGGCAAGGAGAAAGCACCCTAGATGCTTTAATAAAATAGATGGTGTCAGAAATTGGGAGATAAACACATGTCTCTATGAGTCTCATAGGTTGAGGAATATTGAAGTATTTCCTCAAAACTGGAAGATGATTTTTTTGGAGGCTATGTATGTCACATTAGGTGTGTTGCTTAAGGAATTTATGGAAGAGTGTGAAGGTTTCCTGCTGCTGCCTGACTGTTTGCTTCAGCATCTGTTGTTTGACTTATCACCCACAAGTAATCCTCTTGTATGAAATCCCCTATTTTTTTTTTTTTTAAAGATTTATTGATTTATTTGTTTATTTATACAAGCACTGGGTACAGTCAGAAGCGCGGGAGGGTGAGAGAATTCACCCGAGCCAGAGCGGGGAGCAGAGCAGGCAGAAGGACCGAAGTGCACTGCTGAGGGGAGCAGCGGGCGGCAGGAGAGGTCTGCGCGCCATGTGGGACCCTCCTCTGGTGGCCAGGGAGCAGCTGGGGATCGAACTGGCGCTGCAGAGGCTGCGGGCAGCTTTGCAACCCAGCGCTCAACCGCTGCGCCACCAGGGGAGGCCCTGAAATCCCCTATTTGAAACACTAGATGGCTTCTGTTTTCTTGCATAGTCATTGATTTACACAGTATGCATCAAAAGAACATAATCTCTACAAATGATAGTGAGTTTCTATGTGGGAGATAAAAATTAGATCGTAGAAGAAGAAACTATAAAACAACACAAAGCAGTGAGCTTGAAGAGAATATGCTATAAATGAAGGTGTATAATTTACCCAGATTATCTTAAATGAGAGTAAAAATGTATATATCCCAAGCTAAGATTATGAGATCGATTAAAGTTTGAATATAGTTTCAGTGGGAAATTAGGACCGAAAACCCTGATCTCTTGAAGTGAAAGCTGTCTTAGTGACTTTTGCTACTGTTTCTTGCTTGCTTTCATGTTTTAATTTTTATACTGTCCTTGTTGAATTACTCCTTCAGAGAATAATATAAAAATATACATACATACATACATACATACATACATACCTACATGCATACATACATACATAAATGTACCCTGTAAAGCAATGAGTCTTAAGGGTGACTTGAAGAAGAGTTATTATGAGAATTTCCATTAAAAACACAGTGTTACATTTTTCACCCAAAGCTCTGTGGTTTATTTTTCTGTCTTTGGGAATTTCACAAACAACTTGTAAAATTCTAGCCAAACCTTTGAGGTTTGCCTTTCCATAAGTGTATGGAACAAGCCAAAGGCTGCAACTCTAGCCAAATGAAACAATGGAAACCACAAGACCTGCTGGCCTGGCTCCTCTTTCCTTTACTTGATTTTAAGCCCCTGGAGAGAAAACCACCTGAGTCACATTTGTATATGGTTAGAGCTCTTGAGAATTGAGCCTCCAAAACAATGGTTCTTGCTTAATTTGGATTAAAGGGATAAGTATATTGAATACTATGAAGCAGAATCTATTTGTTCCCACCATTCCTGGTGTGTGTGTGTAGTTTTAATTGTTGACATTTAAAAGCAGCCTCTGCAGAGGTGTGCTTCTACTTCTAGAATTTCTGGTGGACACAGTGATATAGGTATCTCCTCATAAAATCCTCTTAATAAACATACCCTCCACCAACTCATGTAATAGACTACATACAGCTTGAAAACAGAGTTAATGTATTTTAACATGACCGCTATTCACTGGTAAACCTACTTAATAAAAGTTTGTTTTGAATTATATGACTCAATTTACACCCTAGACAAGGCTGTATGGTACAGCATATTTGTCTTCCCTGTCTCCAGCCTTTTAGTGCCATGCCCTTCTCCAATCCTAACCTTTATTACATTGCAGCACAAAATCAATTTAATTAAGATTTGTTAAGCAATATAATATCTGGAGCCTGATTGCTGAAGTTGCTTAACCTTTCAGTCTTTCAATTTCATTATCTGCTTTATTCTTCATAGGATTGTTGTGAGAGAATATGAGTGAATACATGGAAAATACCTACCACAGTGCCTGAAATATTGGAAATGCACTTTCAGTGTTTGCTGCTAGTAGAAGTAATTGAATATATCACTAGCATATTAGATAGTGGAATATAAAGAAAATGGTAAACTCTGAGTAGTCTTTGAATATTAAAACTTACTTGACAGCATTTGATAACAGATATTCATCTTGTGTCATTTGTGTTTTTTGTTGAGATCAAAAGCCAAATATATATAAGCTCTCAGGCAAATGTTTCTTGCACTTAATAGTAAAAAAGCTCTTAGGGAACTGAGCACTTTTACTCAATTTACTCACTTTAACTCAATTCTTGAGTTATCTACGGTTCCTGTGCATGCAATATAGAGTAATTCTAGCTGCTGTAACAAATAACATTAAATTCAGTGACTTAACAAAGCACAAATTTAATTCTGGATCAGGACAGATGTGGATGCTCCTGGTTGGCATGTGACTTTCCTCGACATATGGGGTCCAGGACCTAGGTCCTTTCCATCATGTGACTCTACTCTCCTCCAGGGTTCTATGTTTCTGGACCCAAGATAAGTTAGGAAAGGATAGATCAGGGTATAATTGCTTACTCATTGCTTTGTTCTGGAAGTGATAAACAGCATTATACCTTACAGAACTCCAACAAAATGCAGAGAGATTTGGGAAACAAACTCTGCTTGGGTAAATGCTCATAAAACACAACTCTACAGAAGAGGAACAACAATTTTTGATGTGTGGTTAGCTACCTCTTCTGTACAAGGATGCAGAAATAAATGTAAGTAAGACCTGTTCTCATCTAGCAAGGGAAAAGTCAGGCACAGGATGCAAAACAAGAGATGAGGTTTGACATTATGCTGGTGAGACGGAGCAATGCTCTGAAGAGGATGTGGATATTACATCTGCCTCATGTACCAAAACAAGTGGAAGGATGTCATAGTCTAAAAAAAGGACTATGATTTGTAGAGGTCCTGAAATCAAGTGACTTCACAGGATTGGAGCATAGATCTGGAGAGATGACTGGTTGATCAGCAAGTGCTTAGCTAAACAATGTTTTGGAGGGGAACATAAATTTATAGAAAAAGATCCTGAAATCAGGGTGTAACACATTTGAAAGTACAAGAGATTCTGGAGCTAGTTAACCAATGGAGAAACATAAGTAGAGAGAGAGGTGGAGATGTAGATTCTGGATAATTCAAAGTTTCGGTAATTTCCTTTTATGTTGTCCGCCCTCCTTCTTCCTATATGTGATTTCTGCTCTTTGTGTCATTTGTGGTGTAAACCAAAACTAAGTGGATTAAAAGTTTTTATGAGCTTTTGGAGAACTTTAAGTCACTTTTTATTTCTTTAAATTTTTTAAAATTTGCAAAACAATAAGAACAATGGGTGTTAATATATACATGTGGGATTCTAGGTTATGAAAAGTGAAATAGACGTCCACCATGCTGGACTGAAAGTAACTGATTTAAACATGCACATGCACACACACATATTCTATTATATGGGAGACAAAATCAATTAGGGCTTGACTACAAATAAAGAAAAGAAACATTTAGCTTGATTTTTCTTTCTTTTGATAGCTTACTTCCCTTACATATCCCATAGTTAATGTCCTAGTGATTGTAAATCCACTAGGAGATTTAGTTTACATATGAGTAACCATCATCTGCTCAGTATTTTCTGGGAACTTGGCTGCCATTTGGGCTCATCAAATATTTGAGGGTTATTTTCAAAGACTCTAGATTATCCAGTGCCAACTATCGTTGGACCAACAACTTACCCTTGATTCTTAAGTAGCTTCTTTCTAAAGAAATTTAATCTGTGTGTTTCTAATCCATTTAAAATTAGATCTCAAAATATAGTTTTGTATGAGCGATCCAAAATCCTCGTGTGAGAGTTGCACTTTTTTCACCACTGAATGAAGTTGTCTCATTTGTTAAACTTCAAGTTTGCTGCAAAGCTAGAATCCGCTCAGAAACTGATTTTAAGACTTGGCAGTCTCTAGTCTCTTATCCCTAAGGCATATACTAGGTGTTTTAGAAGTTTCTTTTTGAACATGCTTTTAGAACACTGCTTACAGTTTTTTCACATAGGACTGAGTTCCTTCCTTTCCACTAAGCCACAATTCTTCTATTTGGAACCTCTACTGAATTGAAAGGAAGCTACACAGGTGGACTGTCATGATGGCTTCAGAAAAAATAGTTTGGGAAAGATATTTCTAATTATCTATTCAAGATCATCTCATACACTTCCTCAAGCAAGATTTGTGTTCAAAATCACTTCCTGCCACAAGAATTCTGAATATCATTGTAATTTTCCTTCACATACTGCTGCTATCATAATCAACCCTCTTGCAATATAACCCTTTTATATCTCCATTAAAAAAATAAAAAAAAAATATATATATATGTGCACAGACACACATTTATATTAAGGAAACCTAGAGAAATTAATTGCCTAATTTGTCTACATATGAATGCTGTATTAATTATAATTAAGTATTTTATTTGCTGTTAAATAATTTCTTAGCTTATTGGTAAATTTACAAGTAAAAATTGATTAAATTTTTAATCAACATTACTTCAAAAGTATTATATATTGCCTCTCAATAACTGTACTTATTTGCTGAGGAAATTTCTTGCATTAAATTTAAGAATAATTTTAGACTCCATGATGGAGATAAGAATGAATGACAAAAGGAATTAATATACATATGCTTATCATAGTCTGAGAGTATTATGTCAGTGCAGCTTCCAAATCTCTAATCCTTACTTAAGGAAATTCCATGTATTTCATATGATAGTTACTGATACTGTGTTCTCAGATTATTTAAGAGTTTACGTTTTATAATATTTACATATTTTAGAATTAATACAGAGAAATAAGTTTCAGGGTAGTATAACATTCTTATTGATCATATTAGCACATTTTCATCAGCTCCTTAGTCATTTCTATACTCAGGATTTTCCGTTTTCAACTCTATTACTCTACCCACCCCCCCACCCCAGTCTGGATCTCTTGCACTTCCTCTGTCAGCCCTTATTTACTTGAAAGTCTTTGCCCTATAACATTTTCATTTGTCTAATACCAAATCCAATTCTATGGGGACAACACCTGAGGGAGAAAAAAAAAAGCGAACATTGTTTAACAATGAACAATGATGTAAAATATGTGTAAATAAAAATAATACCAAATTCTACAAATATTGATTTTTTTTTCCATTCACCAATATTCCACTTCAACAATGGCTTGTCAATTGTCCTTTCCATCTTATACATTCTATTTTTTTCCTGTGAGGTTGTCTTCCTCTATCTCTGTCCACCACTTGTCAGTCTCTTATGTTGGTTCCTCTTAAATCTACTTCATTATTTTTGCTCTTCATGATAATAATTAAGCAAGTATTATTTCCACTAGTTTAGATGATGAATCTGAAGGCACTTTAAGAATACAAATATAGGGCCTCCCCGGTGGCGCAGCGGTTGAGCGCTGGGTTGTGAAGCTGCCCGCAGCTGCTTGTATAAACAAATAAGTAAATAAACAAACAAACAAACAAACAAACAAATAAATAAATCAATCTTAAAAAAATACAAAAATAAGAAATGGCATGATTAGTATTTGAATCAAAATTATATGCCTCTAAAGTTAGAATTTTCCAGGACATAATTCACATTCCTAAACCATAGCCAGGTTGCCTTCAGGGGATCCCAGTCTACCTGACAAATGTTTCAATGTATCAACTTGATTTTCTGTCTTCTTTGGGGCTGCTCCTACCCATGCTTAATCCAAGTTCCACCTAGTCAGTCTCCTGTGCTTCATTCCTCTAGATGCCTAGTTTTGAGTAACACATAGTCTTTCAAGAGCACCATTTTTTTTTTCCTTTCTTGTTGTTTGAACAATTCACCATAAGAAAGCAAGTGGCAATATCAGGTGATTGTTAAAAAAGCTGAGGAATCCTATCAAGTTGTTCATAAATCCAGATAACCTACGTAATTATAAACTAGTCCTCATTTTAATGCTAAAACATTGCAAGCCATATATTCCTTTGTACAAAGAAACAAATATACTTAATATTGCATGTCTCTGTATTCACTTCTACAAAGCTTTGCAACCAAGTGCCCCTTCAATAGAAGTTATGAAATTTTAGTGATTCATAATTAAGAAAAAAACAAGTATAATTAATCTTTGCCAACTCTTTCAGCTCTCCTGTATACTTTAGCTCTATCACTTCGGAGATTTAGGTGTGACAGTAACTAATACATTCCCATACGTGTCTAACACCTCCTCTTAACAGTCACAGACTTCCTTATGCACAATCATTCTGGAAAGTGTAGATTTATTCCCTTATGAGCATTTTCAAAAAGGTGCAAACTGAAGTGTAAATGGCATTCATCTCACCAAATCAATTGGAATGTAACTGCTGTTAAGGTGTTTTGTTTTGTTTTGCTTTTTTAAGAAGAAATATAATGCCTCTCTCAGAGATAAAGATTTTGAATACAAAATAACGAGGCACAAACATTAGACTTGTTCAGGCAGTTTGATTTGCAGTTTTAATTTGGGAACAGTCATGGTTTTGGTGTATTAAGACAGCACTTAGAAATCTGAATAAACAATGACATAGGTCTTTCCTGATATAGTTGGTGTATTCTTTTTAACACTGTGCTTCTGGAAGAGAGGTAAATGGGACTTTGCTCAGGTGACAAATCTGCTCTGCTCTCTCATGCATGTAAGCACAATCTAAGACTAGCTGTGAGGGCAATTTCATTTTCAAATAATTTATTCATTAAATAATCTCTTCCACATCTTATTAAAACCCAATAAGCATAAGAAAAAGCGGAAAAAGGCACTGCTATTAGAAACTACAATCAATCTCATTGATTTAAAAACTAAATTGCCACCCCCATCCCTTCGGGTAGATTGTGAGTCCCTTAAATAAATCAACTGGAATTTAAGCATCTTTGTTCCTCTTGTGCTTATCACAGTAATGACAGACAATAGAAAAGCAATGAGTGGTTGTTGTTACAAACTAAAGACATAAATATTGCTGCTGTTCAGCGATATTACAGAAGCACTAAAAAAGATGCAGCAGCTTAACAGGCTATGGTTACATGGTTTACTTCCATGGTTGGAATTAACAGTTTTCTTTTTGTCAGACTTGGATTTTTTAAATCACTAAGCATGGGGTTAATTTTGACAGGTAAGTTTTATAGTTTGGATACACATTAAACATTTGGTTTTAATTGAAGCCTTTTTGCTCAGGCCACCCAAAAGCTTCCTTGTAAGAATATGTTTATGTCTGTATGTTTTTTTCCTGTCACCATTTGCTGATGCAGTATTTAATTTCTTTCATTTATAGCCTAAAGTATAATATTCTGCCAATTGAAAGAGAGTTCATTGAGTATGAAAAAATATATTTTCCAGTTTTCCATTAGAAAATCCAAACCTCCATAGTTCCATTTGGATGCTGCATTTCACTATTTTGTCCTAATTCACTAGTTACAGATGTTTTTAAAAGTGCTGGAAGGCATGAGACCAAGATCTAACAGGAATATGGAAATTAACTCAGTAGGTATCCTAAATTTTATTTCCCCTAAGCCTTCATGTTGAACTTACATGCAACTAAAATAACTGCTAAATTCATTCAATTTAGATTTTTTTAATGCATGACACTAATTGTTTTATTATTTTAGAAAAGAGCACACTAAGAGAGAGATAAAGAGAGTGGTGAAAAGGAGATTTCTTTAACAGTTTTTTTTTCCCCCCAAATCCAGAAGACAGCAAAAACCCTAAAGCCTTTTATTTCATTTGTTGCTGGATTCATGATTAGGAAAATTATCCGCAGGCTCTAAGAAATAATGTGATCCAAGACTTGGAGGACCGGGTCATAAAATGTTACTATCTTAGTGGAAGAATATATTCATAATGAATTCTTAATAATTTATACAAGTGACCCACCCAAAGTGATAATTTATAAATTTGTTATAAGTTGAGGTTTGTGATTTAATTAATTTTAATTTATTTTTAAAATATACCCTTGTAGAAGTGTGACATTTTGTACACAATTTTAGAAAAACAAAGTAAAAAAATAAGCATTTTATGGTATTACTGAAATGAGAGCAAAACATTATTTGAAAGGCATCAATACTTGAGCCATTAGAAACTTGTACTATATAAAAAAGCAAAGATAATTTTCCAAGCTCTACCACAGCCTAAATAAAATATCCCTCAAGACCACACAGATCCCTTTGTCTAGATGCATGCCCAGCATATATTTTTATAGTAAGAAAAGGATTCCACAGTTTACAAATATAATTATTTCAGGAACTTGAAAAGTATGTTAAAAAATGTTCTCTATGTGAAAAATTAGCATTCTATTTTATAAACTAAATTTTTGTTAAAGCAAATAATTCAATAAACATTCATTGAGCTAAGCACATAAAACGAGTAAGATAGTGTCTATGAAGAGGAAATTCATGCGTAGGACTGAGGAACACATATCACTCTACTGCACGGTGCTTGTTGATGTCCTGATGGTTTAAATGCAGAGGGGAGATCATTGATATTGTGTGGGATTGTCCACTTTGTCCACTGAAGGTTTTCTACATTCAAATGTTCATTGCCGTTTCAATGGATTGATTTATTTGTAAATTTAGTTAATATAAATTCATTCGATTAAAGTTCATAAGCATTAGCTCATTGAATTGTTTACCTTTCTTTACATCTTTGGGCTTTTTAACAATAATCCCATGCATTGAAAATGACTACTTAAATATAAATATAAAATGAAATAATTTGAAGTGGATTGAAGATGTGTGATCTAAAGAGAACTGGATGTCTTTGGACTATGCTAGATGACAATTTAGTATTTTATTGTGGTCAAGAAAATAGGCTGAGGGGCCTCCCTGGTGGTGCAAGGGGTTAAGATGCACAAGTGCATGTGGGTTTGCATACATATGCAAACATACAGACTTAAGACTTTAAAAAATTATTCAGATTTTCCTAAACTTTTATTTCGAAGAGTGCATATTTTAAATGTGTTATAACTGTACTCTTTCCCAGTCTTCCTGAGCTACCATAGCTTGTCCTTTGTCCTTATTACCTTCATGTTGTATATGTCAGTGTATCTCCTCAATCCCTCTCCACAATTCTGCAACATATCCAACACCATGATTTAAAAGTTAGAGTGTTTGACAACATCAAACCCTGCGCTTAATTAAAACCTAGGCTTTGTCAGTCAAACGTGATATGGGGAGACTTAATTCAGTGTGTAACCCCCAAATGACAATGGGAACAGTCAACCAAACTATAAATGAGTGAAGGAAGCAATAATAGCTTTCATTATATATTAGGGAGTACAGATAAAATATAATTTGAGACTAGGTAAGTTTTTCCTTATTTTAACCAATGAGGAACTGACAAAACTCCATTAAGAACACAAAAAAGGACTTAAACCAAAGTTTGTCTGGCTTTAGCATCCTTCCTTGATCTTACAGTGTGATGAATGTACATAAAGCAGTAACATCAGTGCCTTTTGCATATATAAGGCCATACAACAAACCTAACACTCAAAAATATATTAGACCCATCTTCCTTCCTCTTCCTCCCACACCTCATGTGTGTATTCCTCTTCGTGATGAAATAGTCAAGTTAGGACAAGTCCCCAAATGCTGACATCATAATATCCAAGGCTCTGCCCATTGTTGGAAACTGATTATGAAGGACCAAAAGTTTTCCTAAAGTGATCTTTAATAGAAAAGTGAGTTTTGATACCTTATCATGCCATCCCATATATGTTCTACCACAGATCCTCAAAGCAGACTTTGAGACTGTGTCCGCCAGTGGCAAGAGATGGCTTGTTTTGATATAGGATATTTGAAGCATAAAAATGATGAATGATGAGTATTTTTAAAATTACCTGAGGCTCCGAAGTATAAAATTTTAAGGTGACAGAACCTTTTCACAACTACAAAATTTATGCAGACTGACTACACTTTTGGTGTTCTTTTGTTGACACACATTGATCAAATAGGTACACACAGAAAATTTTATCTATTGTATCTAAAAGCAAACGTTCAAACATCTCATGAAGAATATCTATGTTTAAGACTTTTCAGATACCACTGAAGCAATATCAGGAAACTATAAGTTAAAACATAAGACAAAACACTTATCATGACTGACCGAGTGTTTTATGATATTCCCTATGAGAAGAATTCAAGTAAATGTCTAAAATAGCCTATTGTATATATCTATATTAAGAAAAGGTAAATGATCACTTACAAAAAGTAATAAAAAATGTTATTGGCTAATTAACCATTTCCAATTGGAACCTGATAATGTAAAGAATACTAGATAGAATTTGAGAAAATAGTGATAAGTTTGTTAATGCTAACCTATAAGACATAAAATCATTTTTCTTTACTTCAGAAATGTGTTGCACTGTACAGAGAATTTACAGTTTTAAAGAGAATGATTGATGTCTTGAATTTGAAAAAGTTCACATAATTTAGTAATATAACCTCCTTTTCTGTTATGATTTGAAGCATTTGCAGCTGTAATGGCCTTTGAGTCCCTGGGATAAAGGCCTCAGCCAAAGCCAGGAGTTGCCTATAAAGTTTTCTTTGACAGAAACTGGGATGGAATCCAGGCTCATTTCAGCAATATTTGTGGAGAAGAGGATTGAACTCAATATATTTGACCCAAAAGTGCATTTTTGGGGCTTGCACCATATTTATTAAAGCCTTGTGGCAGAACTAGAAGTTATTAAATGGTTGGAGCTGGCTTATAAAGACACAGTTGTAAGCAGTCATAGTTCAATTCGACATACTTTTACTGATCACCTACCTGGAGCCATATCCTAGGTTAGGAGCTCAAGATTATAAAAAAGAGACAGATATCATTCACAGACCCAGGCAACTTTCAGTCTACTAGAGGAAGAAAGCAGATATAAATAACTGTAACACATGACACAATATGATCAAGGATTATAAAAGAGGTGCACAGAGCAACTGAGGGGCATAGATCCTGAAAAGATCAGGACCATGTTCATAGGGGAAGTAGCCTTTGAGTCAGGCACTGATGCCCTGACACACTTACAGTGATGCCCACTGTCAATAGAAACAGTGATGCCCACTGTATGTGTGTGGGGTGGAGTGGAGGACAGGATTCCAGCTAAAAAAATAATAAATTCAGAATATAGCAAAGAAATGAAAATAGCCTTTCAGGAAATAATGTTTGACAGGATTGTAAAATACAATTTTCGAGAGGAAAATACCAGGGCAATTATTTGATACATTTAAAAGATTTCAAATTAAGACTTTTTAATATCACTGTTGTTGACTCCGTTATAATTGGAAATGTGGGCTGGTCATATGCGAATGAAGAATACAAAATTTAAAAATCAGAGAGTTAAAGTTATGTTTTCACTACTTACCATTCCTGTGATCCTGCATTTTAGCTTTTTATTGTTATGTAACAAATTATCCCAATTAGTGATTTAAAACAAATGATATTAAGTCTATCATCTGATTGTTCTGGAGGTCAGAGTTACAAAATGGATCAACAGAGCTGTCCAGCTTCTAGACTTGCCAGGAGGAAATCTATTTCTTGGCTATTTCCAGCTTGAAGCCACCTACAGATCTTGGCTCGTGACCTTTTCTTTCCTCTTCAAAACCCACAGCACGGCATCTTCTAATCTCTGTCCTCACTGTTTCTGTCATCATACCTTCTCTGACTCTGCCCCTTTTATCTCCTCCTGAAAAGGAGCCTTGTAATTACACTAGGTCTACTTGGATGATTTAGGATCATCACCTCATCTCATAATCCTTTCTTGAATCATATCAACACCGTCTCCTTTGTCTTACAAGTTAAGATAGTTCCATTTTGTAGTGATTGAAATATGGACATCTTTGGGCAACACTATTCAAACTAGCATACCCTTATGAAATTTAACTTTTTCCTCATTTTTTTAAGTAGGGATATTAAGAGTATGATTTCACATAGTTATTCCGAGGCTCAAATGAGAAAAAATATTTAATAAAAATGCAATAACCACTGTTGTTGTTAGTGATATTGTCATCTGAGCACTCTGAATAACAGGTTGAGTTTTGTATAATTTATTTAGCAATGTAGAGGAGCTAGGTTATACTATCAGAACTTGATATTGAGAAATTATGTCAGTGCTAGTATTGTGAAGTTTTCTGTAAAGATATTGGAGAAACAGAGGACACTCAGGTGTAATTATTCACTTGGCTAGATAGAGTACAAACTTAAAATATTTGCAGTATGTGTGAATAGGTGTAGAATAAATATTTTTAGATTTTTAGAGGACCTGAAAGTTTATAAGAAAGTGATATTATTCCAAAACCAAAATGATAAAAAATATCTAAAAAATGATCATTGGCCAAAAATAAATCCTAAAATACGTTCACAATAAATAACAATCAAATAGAGCTAATTAAACAATAAAATAATTGATAAGCATTTTAAAAACAATATTCAGTGTTTTAAGTGTACTTTAAGATGGATAGTAGAGTATAAATTAACAGTTAAACTTTTTGAAATGCTTTGGTTCTGAAAATTTTTAGGCATAATGCATTTCATTACTTTTTCTAGTATTTCTTTTTTTACTAAAGCAATAATATAATAGCTGTTAAACTCCAAAATGGATTATGAGACAACCGTCCATATAAAAATGCCAAAATACTTTGTAAGAATCAGCTAGACATTCACCCTGGGGACATAAAGAAGTTAATTTATTTTAGAGAAATATTTCCTTTGAGAGAATTCTCCTGTGTTCATCACCTTGAACCCATGTAAACCATTGGAAATGGGACTTTTTACCTCAACCAGAAGGAGACAAATGGCACCAGGGAGAGCATAATCTTGTCTCCTGAAATTTGTGGAGTGATGAGGATGACTATTGCTTAGATCTAAAGGCTGAGGGGTGGAGTATCTCACTGTGCGATGATAGGGAAAGAGGTGCTATTGTCTTACAATAAGCCTGCAGTATTAGAATTTGTCCAAGTAAGAAATGCTTGAGTTTTTGCTATGAGCTAGAGGTGGTTAGGGAGGAAGAAAAAACTGTTGAGGGTCCCATTTTATCCCATCCACTAGTGTCTCCTCAATTTTCAGAAGGGAAGGAAGTTGTTCATATTCATTAGGGTATAAAAAATAAGAGTCAACTGAAATACAACTTATGCAAAATCCAACTGAAATTTTCTATGGTGGGAAAGTTTAGAAAAATATTCACAAGAGGATAACTTTTAAACACCCATCAGACCTTGAGTGTAACAAGCTAGATGTTTTTCTCCTCCAGCTTAGAGGAAAAATAAATATGACAAACAAGCAAGCAAATGAAAAACATTCAGCAGAAATTTATTCAGAGGAGGAGAGTCAGAAAAGAGAAAAATGACATTCACCTTCCATCCCTGAAGTCAGGTGGCCGTCTATAACAGACAAGTTCTGATAGAGCTAGAGACAATATTTATCTTTGAATGAAGTTCAAAGTTTCTATTATTACTTGAGGCTCAATGCATTTAATTACTAAATTGAGAATTCATTCGGTAATTTAAAGTTGCAGCAGAACTTTCTTTTACTTAACAGCAATTGGAAAAGTCATGAACTTTCACCACTGAGCGGTTTTCGGGGGAGAGTGGAAAAAAGACAATACAGCTGTTTTTTATTAAATTCCATGAGCACTGGCTGCTCAGTGCACGTATTATACATACATGTATGTTTACTGAAAACATCGTTCATTTTAATAAAAAAAGAAATAAACTAAATATTAAAAAACAGAAGTTAAATAAATGGTGAAATAATTGTAAAATAAGTTTACATGGTTTATTATTTTATCATAGAATATTGGACTAATTGTTGCAAAATGTGTCTGATTATTTAACATAGGATTAATGTCGTGAATTATTCATGTTTTCCATTGTTCTGTAGTGGTGTGTGAATTTGAGCTAAATTGAAGTGAACTGATATTCCCCGTTAGGTTTAATATCTAAGCAATTCTTTTTTTGTTTAATATTTATAATATCTTGAGAAGAGAGTTCATATAAATATATATTTTCAAATAATAATTATTATACAACTGCCCTGTGTATTTCAAATTTGTCAGGGCAAACTCTAAGACATATACTCACAATTATACATCATGAGATGAAATGAAATGGTAATGATTTTAATATTGCACTTTTTCAATACTTAATATCTACTTGAAATAAAAATTCAGTCTTTAGTATGAAAAAGCATCAAAATGTGTGACACCAGACTGTCTAGTAATTATGTTAGGAGAATATGACTCAAAGGACTTTTAAAAAAGGAAAGATTCATTCTTTCGTTAACACTTTTATTGAGTGTCCATTATGAACCAATAACCACAGCAATTTCCAGGAATAAAATAGTGAACCTAACAGACATGTTTCTTGGTCTAGTAAGGGTGCTAGACCTTTATCAAATAATTACCAATGCATGTAAAATTGACATTATGATAGGGCCATTAAAGAGAGGCATGTGGTTTTAAGAGAGCTTTACGATAAAGCTTCAAGGAGTGGAAGTCAATTCACTAGGTATTTGAATTAGAGAAGCAGAACAAAAGAACAGTTCAGGCAGAAGAAGTTGGATGTGTAAAGGCCAGGGTATGAAGACACTTTAAAAGTGAAAGTGTATGTGGCTAGAAACTTAACACAAGAGAAAATGTTATACAACCTACAGTGGGAAATAGAGATAGTCATCAGACCACACAGGACTTACAGGTCATTGTGGGATTTTTAATTTGGAAGTGGTAAAACATTTTAGTTATTTGACATTGCTCTTAGGGTAAATATTTTGTTTCAAAAGATAAGGGCAGTGAAGACATGAACTCAAAGTGTTGAAGATTCCTTGGAGAAATCTGGCAGTGAAAGAAAGAAATAAGGGCAGTAGCTGGAAGGTACTGTCAGTGTGATGAGAAATATTTTCAATTGGCAGAGACATCAGCATACTTCTAAGCTAATGAGAATTGTGGCTAAAGATACTGAAATGAAAGCATTTTTATTTTATTTCCCATGCTCACACCCACCAAAAACAAGAACAAAATCATAAAAGAGTCACAAGTTGAGAACAATTCTATCATTAATGAATCAAGTACATCAGAGTGGTATTTTGATATTCATCAATCTGCTTTTCATTACTGGAAGTCTATTTTCCTCCATCCTGTCTCCCCATTCAGGAAACAGTTATGTGAGGTCCAGGAATATCAATCCAGGCAACAAAGTTTGGGTAGCAGAACAACAGAGGATAAGTGTCAGATTCCTGACTTTTGAGCTCAAAAATTGTCTTCTGAAATTCATATGAGAGAAAATAGCTTGAAAGCATTTGCTTTGCCAAAGATGATTTTTTTCCCCTTCTTTGTAAGTATGCTGAACAGAGTATCTATGGAATAATAGTGTTGTATGTAAAGAACTGTAAGGCAGCCGTACGTTTTCTACCACAAAAATGAATAGAGTCCATGAGAAGGAGAAGAGAAAGATTTAGATATGTGGATTCTGGGAGGCCACTAGTTCCAAGGGGAGGGCATGATGTCAGAATTCCCCACCTGAGAGTGGGGGAGTCTCATAAGCAATTTTTGCTAAAATTTGATGGAATTCTGATGCATCAGACTTTTTATATGTTCTCCTGCTCCAGCATAGTCTGGTGATAGGATATATTTTCCATACAGAAGCCTGCGGAGGCATACAGGAGAGGTATTCCCATTGTTCCCCCCACCCCCAAGATTCACTTGTTACCAGAGTACTATGAGAAAGCAGCCAAAATTTCTCTTGTCCCAAGAAAGGCAAAGAAGTTTGAAGAGAAACTGCCAGAGATCGGGAAGGGCAGAAGTTGTTCCAGAATTGGCTTGGTCTTCAGATTCCAACAGATATCGATGTGGTGCTATGACTAAGGCAAACAATTAGACACTTCGGATAATACATTCAAGGCATTGACTGGATTGTTCCCCTCAATAGATACCAGAATGAACAGATGCTAAATCATGTGGTTTTTACCTTTCCCAGATTCAGGGTGGATACATAAGCCAGGAGGAATTTAAATGACACTCTAGGGAGAAGGAGAAGGTCAGAGAAAGACATTGTTAGAAGACTGAAGCAATGAATACACCTGAAAGACACTAATTAACTCTGAGATGCAAATTTAGACTTGAAATATAAATTGTTATATAAAAATAAAGCTGCTTTTATTGTACATCTGAATTTTATTACTTGTAAAAGGTGTGCTTGCAGTCAGCTACATTCCAAATTTATAAGCCACAAAGTGTATCTCTTGATCCAAAACAATAGAGAATATTGGAAGTTGATTCATACTTTCTCTAACCTTGAATAGAAAAAAAAATAATGAGGATCTCTGTCACAGATGGGATAAGAATAGTGGGATATAGCCAAATCATAAACAAAAGTAAAGCTGTAGATATAAGTTTGGAAAACAAAGTAACGTAGAGATGCAGAATCACTCATATTGGCACATCATTGTTCACTGTTTACAAATTAGCGCTTTAGAGGGACTTCTGGAGGTGATAAAAAGGAAGGGTAAAGAACGAGGACACAGTCATCATAAAAGGGGAAGCTGACCTATACGATGGATATTGAAAACTGAGTAAAAATGTGTGCTTGGCGAGAAAATAGCATATTTAATGAAAATCTCTAAGTAACAATCCCATAATAAAGCCAAAGTGTACAAACTCATCACCCTGCCCTCCCCACCTGACATTACTTCCTCTTGATTATATCATTATTCTACAAGTAGATTACCTCATTCAAAATTAAAATTCCATAAAGAATCCACATAGGACTTAGCAATATACTTTATACACCCCTACTCTTCAATCTCATGTTTCCCAATAGAAGACCCGTGGACTTGAATGCTGCCAATAAATCACTATATTCTCTGGAGCTTCATGTACCTCATTAGCAAAACATGCCTTTGAACAATGGGAAATAATTAATCTTTCTATATACTCAAAGGTCAGTTTTGAGCATTTGAACTGGTTTTGTCAAATAGAAAATATAAACTATGTAATTTGTTGAGTTCCTCTTTAGATATTTGTTGTTAACTCTTCCAATAATGTACTACATGCTAATATTTACCATACATTTTAGTTTTGTTTGTATGTACACTTTCTACTCCTTTTTTATCCTAATTTGATTAAATTCTACATTTAAACCATTTTAGGGTTGAATGAGGAAAATCTTAAATGATGGATTTGAATGAGGAAAGTAAAATAATAAACAACACTGTCAAATGTACATTCAAAGATTCTTAAAATGCTTAATACAATACCATGTGATTGTCATTGCTGAAATCACATGATTTTTTTGCTCCTCTATACTTTTATTTTTTAATGGTTTATAAGAAACATTTTTCATAATGAGAAATAAATTTATATGTTGGAAAATTTAGATGAGAAGTCTTTTGGTCAAAAAGTTTATTTGCATACAAACAATTCCTTAGATCTCTACTTAATTTTCACTCATACAACTTTACCAACTTGTGTCATGTCAGGATGCTCTGCTCCTTGCTGTCACTGATGGATAGAGGGAAATGGATAATTTTTGTAGACTGTGCGCCATTATCACCACAGTAGGGAAAGGGTGCAAAGAATTAAACATGCAATGTCTTGTAAGGCTTCCATCCGGATTTGCACATAGCACTTTCTTTACACTTCATTGACCAAAGAAAGGCACATAACATGGCCTAACTTCACGGGAAGGAGGGAAGGACATTCCTACCACGAACCTGGAAGTGAGAGAGACTAAAATATTTCAAAAGTGGTAATGATAGCCTCAAGTGGTAGTAATTGTTTTCATTAGAATGGTGACAAGGGGTTGGAATAACAAAGCATCCATATTTATTCACTAGGAGGCAACTGAAAGAAAAGGTTTAATGTGTTTTGGGTCAAAGGAAATTTCTGAAAGAAGACTTCTAGTAGAGTGGGAAGGACATACAGCAGAAAACAAAGGCTTACAAGTTGATGGTGAAGAAATAATGGTAGGCATTGACAACAATTCTCTGAAGATGATAATTATGGAGGATGAGAGGTTTCTAGTTAAGATCTCAAAGAAGGAGACTTCATTACACTCTACATTGTGAAGTTTAAACTCACCAACCTCCCAAATACTTTTTCTAGAATTCAAAAACACTGTAAAGGAAAATTAGCCTCAAATATTGAGTTTACGTTTTGCTTCTCTCTCTGTCTGTCTCTCTCTCATCTCTCTCGCTTTTTCTCCCCTCTCCCTGCTTAAAGTTGTTTTTTTTTTTTTTTTTTTTTTTTTTGACATCAAGTTTTCTCATCTTCAGTAAGGTGGTTGTTTCTAATTAGTCTGGTTAGCCACAAAGCAGCAGTAGAACTCAACGTCTTTGCTGATGTCTAAAGAGACTTACAAATGTTACTTGTCTGATAGAGTATGAAATTGGTAGATTGGCAGATTACCAAAAAAGAAAAAAACAAACAACATTCCAACATTTCCATTTGAACATTAGCTGTTTTCTTAATTTCAAGTAACTCCACTTTAAGAAACAAAATTTTTTTCAGGACACTTCTGCTTTGCTTTTGCTACCTGCCTAAAATCTCTAGACTTTTCAAGGAGTTATGTCACTAATTGCTAATCAAATTTATCTTAGAGTTCAGAATTGTCTTCCAGCTAACACCACCTGCATTCTGCCCATCCACTTGGCAGTCAACTGCTCAGATTTACCTGCCATCTACTTCACTCTTGTTATTTTTTTTTAAAAATCTGATCGCTGTAATAAGGTGCCTTTAAGGTAAGGGTTAGAGAAATTGTGTCTTTTTAATCTCATTCGTAAATTTAGATTTAATATAACTTAATTGAGGGAAACTGCTAAATAATATAAGCCATTAGTCCTGTGTTTTAGTCTTATGCTAATTGCTTAGACAACTAAAATCTAATTTGCTCTCTCAAAGTCATTTTTATTTTCACTACAGTGCATGTCTTTGAGTCTGTGAATTTGGAACAGGTTATAACTTGAAATGACAGGGAACAGCATGTGATTCAACATTTCAGAAAAAAAGGATTTGTTATTACTGTTGTTTTTTTAACTCATATGCCTTGTGAAAGTTGTTAATGAGAAAGTTAATTGTTTTATTGCTTATGTCCCTGGGGCCTGTGGTCCTTTTTATGTTTGTGCGTGGCGTGCTGCTTTAAACAGCAAAAGTAAAAAAAAAAAAAAAAAGTGCAAAGATATATTGGTGAAAAACCTCTGATTTTGATCTTCTAATATTGAATGCTGTGTTAACTGTAAATGTTATAATGTGAAATAAATATTAACTAGAGTGGACAAATAACTGCCTGATATATTTTATCATGACAGGAGTCACTGAAGGTCTGAAAAGAAATAATTTATACCTTTGAGTAAATAGCTATCTGTAAGGACAGGACAGGACCCAGAGCAGGTTTTCTATGATCCCAGAAGATTGGGTTAAGGAGGAGTTCTAGAGCCCTTGGTGGCTTTTGCAGGCTTTTATTGGGATTTACTGGGTGCACAGCAGGTGGCAAGTCTTCACTCTGTCTGGGCTCTCCGGCAATCTCTGCTGCTCTCGTGGTTCTTCATGCTTCTCTGCTTCTACTGCTTCTCTTCTGCTGGCATCCCCATGGTGCCACCCTTAAAAGCCCAGTCTTAGCTCAGGTGTATCCCATCTACCTATGCCCACACCCTACTCCAGGTGCCCGCCATCAGGCATGCATTTGGGACCCCAGGGTTCCGTCATCTATCCTGATGGCGGGAGGGCAGAAAAGCCTGATACCTTTACCTTATCCTGCACTATCATATGATAGTTTACTAGCAGGATAATCTTATGATTTTTTGTTTAAGCTATACCTCTTTTTTAAGTAAGTCATTTCCAGGAATATTTTAGAAATACCTTGTCATGCTACAGGATTATAATAATCTAAGTTACCAGTAGCAGTTTGTTATCACATTATATGCAGGACACTCGACTGAATGCAGAAAAGCATCTCTTTAAAGGTACTCCTGGAATAATTAATTCATGGTACTTAACATATTACCTCTTGTTGGTTTAAGTGGAAATAACAAAATAGCAATGTGCATGTGGGATGATTTCAAACTCTTGGAATACATTCAACAATTATCTCTAGCAGTAGGTTAATGCGGTCTGTTTTCTAAATTAGCCCCTAAAGTGGATTAAAATGAGCAATGAAAATTTTGCATATTTAAGCCAGAATTAATTGTCCAGCACTCTTTACTTAAAAGGAAAATTCAGATTCTAATTTTGTATCATTTTAGAAACATGTGCTTATTTACCATATTGAGCTAATTTTTTCCTCGATACAACTAAATGGGTCAGGTACCTTGCATGTAAGTCCAAAATGGGGGAAAAAAGCTGTTTAGTAATTACTTTATTGATGTCAAGGGACTAGAGGACTACTGAACTTTGAAATTCTTTATTTTTAGATTACTAATCTGAAGTTATAGCAAAAAAAATATTGATTAAATTTACCAGGGAGAAGCAAATGATGTATATTTTTCCTGCAATTCTTAGTGATGATATGGCTATGAACTACTATAAAATTGAATTATTGATATAAATAACTAAAATTTTCTGCAACTGATTAGTTCAATAGAGACAAACCAAATCAAGGATAACTAAAATAAATAGAACTGACTATCAAATATTATTTTATTTACATAAATCTGTTCCCTAACTGTTGCCTTGGGGAAATTGTCTTACATATCCCAGGAGAAACCCTATAGACTAGTCTTGCTATTTCATTTACTTGGAATAAGAACATGGAAGACACATTATCTTTTCTCTAATGTAAGAGTTTAAAAACAGTCTTTCAGGCAATGATGACTATTATGTAGAAGTGGAGTTGTCTTTATAATCATCCTATTTGAGCACAACTAGTTTTTTACTTAAATGCATGTACTAAACATCTGAGATTTAGTAAATGAAATATTTTGAACACTAGAGCTGATAAAAGAAAGAACTATGATTGACTAATAGCACATAATCTTAAATATCAGAATAAGCTTTAAAAGTACAAACAGAATATATTATCTCTTGCTATATTCTGTATACAGGTGTAAATTTTATAAATTCAAGGGAATAAACTGGATGTAAGGAGAATGACAGAGCTGTATATGTCAAAGAATAAAACATAGTCTTCTTTTTAGAAAGAGGCTAATTACAAGTCTCATATTTTCAACCTAAATTTGTCTCCTCTAGAGAAAGGAAGTTATGAAAGAAAACCCTCATAGACATTACAATAAGAAGAAGGCCAGGAATGTAGAGATTTGCCAACTGAGATAATGGATCAATGGGCCCCAGAAATTGATGCTGGCATAACTGGGGGCTGATCTAAAGATCAGTGCCAAAGGTGGCATAATATCAATAAATTAAAATGAAGCGGTTCTTTACACTTACAAATGGTGAAGATGTCTGTCTCCTCTTCTGTTGTATGTCCTCTCTCTGGATTACGCAGGGGCCTCTGGATAATAGGGGCTGCTCAGTAGAGTTAATAGAGTGATGGGAGAAATATGCACACAACCATATTTGAATTAGAAAGAGATTTTTAGAGTATTCTGAAAATCTACACAAGCATTTTGGTGAGATCTTTTTCAATGGTATGAAAAATCAAAAATATTGTTAGACATGGTAGTACAAAGGAAGTGCCTGTTTTAGTTGGTCTATACTTTATCATATAACAGGAAAACTACCAAAAAAAATGTAGGTCCAAAAAGGAATACAAAATGAAACTTGGGATTCTTGCCCTTTTTATAATTTGTGTAGTTAATTAATGTTCTATCAAAATGGATCATTGCTTGTAATAAGGTTACAGAAATGATCACTATAAATTAAATAAATATTGGTATATCTACATTATCTATCTACCGATCTATCTATCTATTATCTATCTAATCTATCTGAATGATATTTGCCTATATCCATCACAGTCAGCTAATCAGTTCATTTTCCTTTTAGTTTTTATATAAATACAATAGGTATATTACATAATTATGGCAATTAGGTATATTACATAATTAGGTACATTACACAATTAGGTATATTAGGTACATTACATAGTTGTATTACATAATTATGGCAATAATATTTTCTTGAGGTAGAATTTGTATATCAAAATGCATAGATTTTAATGATTCAGATCTGTACATTTTGATGAATGTATAAACCCACATAACTACCACCATAGTCAAGCTATGTGATATTTCATTACCCCAGATATTTCTCTATTTCTGATTTCCAATAAATCCTCCTGCCCTAACTCTACACACAACTATTTTACTATTTTAATTTCCACCACTATAGGTTTTTACTATTTTGTGAATTTCTATAAATGGATTCATATAGTACATAAGCTTTTGTGTTTGGGTTCTGTTGGACAACATGTTTTGAGATTTACTCATGACTTATGTGTAGCAATAGGCAGTTTTTAATAGATGAGTATTGCTAAGCATGATAGGAGCTTACTGCTGGTGAGTGTTTTTCTTCCAGAGTACTTTTCCCCCAATGGCACTTAACAATTAGGAGATCTGAGTTGTGGTCCTAAACTTACTACTCATCCATCTTACAAATTTGTGCATGACTCTTCATTAAACTAGACCCTATCTCATCTCTCCAACTAAAGAGTAGGCGTAGATGATCTGTGAATCTGTTTTAACTTGTATGTATTTTATTTGTTTTTGTTTATGGTTATTTAGCAGCTGAATCTCATTTTAATAATAACTAGCTCTAAATTACTAGCAGATTCATTCACTTTAAGTTAATGAGTGTCATCTTCAACTCAATTGCTAGATAACAAAGTTATACTTTCTTCTATTCATGAGGTTGGCTTTCCCAGTATTACTCTAAAGTATTAGAGCATTTAGATTAGTAATACTTTAGTGTTAATTGAAAGTTTTAGAGCTTTTCCAGTATTGCTCTTAAACTTATGTATCACTAATTTGTTGCAGTACTTTTAGCTTTTGAGAAACTAGGCTTTGATCAAACTGAAATGCACATCATCTATCTCTGTCAAAATTTTCAACATCTTTTTAAGATGCATATCAATTGTCTCTTTTTCCATAAGCTTTATTCCAACTACTCAATTCTCTTTCACCTTTGAGGTCTTATTACATTTGGTATCATTCTTTTTGCATTTTAATAATTTTCTTGTTCACTCATTCATTCAAGTACTATTGCATTTGTCAAGTATGTAATAAGTACAAGGACTACACTATGAGTAAAAAAAGACAAAAATCTCAACTTTGTATGCTTACATTCCATTGTGGCCATCATAAACCAGTTATGCTCAATTATAAACTATCTCATACTCTGAGGAAGAATTACTGATGCCATTAGGCTGCATGACAAGAGGATCTAATGTAGACTTACATGGATCAGTGGGAGATTCTATGAGAACATGATGTTGGTATTGAGGTCTGAGTATAAGAGAAAACCATCTAAAGGTGTGTGTGTGTATATTCACGTGTGCACACACATTCACATGTGTTTGTGTTGGGGGCTGTTGATGGTGGTTGAGGATATAGATAGACTAGATTGATTTCCTGGCAAAATAGCCTATGTCAGAAAGCAACACATCAAAGGTTGGAGAGGGTCCAGAGGACCATGGTACAAGGTGTTAGTATTCTGTAGATAAATGTGGTGTGGTAATTTACATTTGAGGAAGTGTGAATCTGTACTTACAAAACACATATAGGATTGTAAACCAACATTACTTCAAAAAATGTATTTCTCCTCCCCCTTTTTACTGTGGTAACATTGGTTTACAACTCTGCATATGATTTATAGGTATCATATTACACATCTTCTTATGTATGTTATCACACCACACTCACTCACGCTCACCAGATACTTATTTCCCTCCACTATTAAAAAAATAATTTTAAGAAAAATGTGAAAACAGGCCAACATAGCTTAAATGGTTTTGAAAAGCAGGGGTGAGGGGATTATGAGATGAGTCTAAAATAGGTATGCAAGTCTATTTAAATTATTATATACCCCTTTTAGGGTTTTCATTTTTTACCCCATGACCTATTTATATGGTTTAAAAACAGAATCATAAGCTGATCAGATAGATAGGTTGAGAGTGTTTTAGACATCGGGAAGTCATTGGCTGAAGAATGGCAAGTGAAGCCTTATGTATTGATGAGATGCTTGTGGAGAGTGTTAGGATTGAGAGGAAGTGCCAATTGTGATACTTCAGAATCTCTGCAAATAAACTTCTGCACATTTAAATGTACTATAGACATTTCTTGAAATAGCTTGTTACCTCCACTTATATTTTAAGGCCATGTGATAGAATTAAAATAATAAAAAGTGTAAAAATTTAAATCAAAGTGTTCTTGGGTTCAAATAAGACATTATCCTTGACTGGCTCTGTGATCTTTGGGAATTTGCTTGATTCCTATGATGCTGTTTTTCTTCCTTAAAATACAGAAAATACTAATTCTACTATGAGAATCTTACACATCAACTTACTCTTATTAAGACTAGAGAGAATGATGTCATGCACATGACACACAATAATACGTATTAGTTTCTCTTATTTTTTGATTTTTTTAATGTACAGCATGGATCTTTAAATATTTAATACATACATGCTGAAAAAGTGATACCTGAAATGGAGTTAGAAAAGAAGAATCATGAAAGATGTAAATGAATACAAAGTATTTAGAAAAATTATAAAATTATATATAAATTTAAGACCTTTCTTTTTGAACAAGACTGTTCATTTTACTGTGCTTTTGTTAACACAGCATGATCTGTAGTTAACTAAATTGGTCTAAGTTTATACATCAACACTGATTCCCTGCTCCTGTTCCACTTTTCCCTTGTTCATGCTGAGTGAGGACCAGGGTGTGATGGAGTTATTTAACAGGAGGGCCACAACCAGGTCCCGTTTATGAGTGGTATTTAAGGGTTTCTGTTTGTAAGCTATTGAATAGGCTCATTGCATTTTCATATACATTACAGAAAAAACACAAAATCCTGGTCAGAGTTACAAATAATATATTACAATGAAGCAGTAGCCATATCAATACCTTGCATCAGTTTTTCATGCCCTCATTCCCCCGGGGTGATTCGAGAAGGGCCAGATGTTTAGTTGCACATGCAGGAGGTTGCACCACGGGAGAGGAACCCCACAAGTAGAAGATGGGAAGTTTTTATATAGCTGCTGGCACATCTGCTCATCCTCCTCTCCAGAGACATAGATTATTCTTCACCTTGGAATGTAACAAAGTATTTCCAGGATGGAAAAGGCAATTTACTATATTAGGATATCCTGGGATCTCAGTGTTTCGTGGGACACCAGCTTCCAAGGCATGCTTAATATTCAAATAAATCTTGCTCAAAAGGCCCCAACCAGGCAGAAATGAGAACATCTATGAGAATTGTTGCCTAACAGTTCTTTGGTCAGAGTGGCCCAGGATACTAACACTTCCCTTCTGTGGTTGGAAAGCTGTGATGGTGACCACAGTCCACTTGCTCTCCTACAACCTTTTTATTCGCCTTCCCAAAATAGGAGGGTGGGACTTTCTTTACACCTGCCAAAGGAGCTGATGGCACCTTCATTGTTTGCAGACTCTGGTCACCTTAGCAATAATGCAATTCAGAAATGAGAGACTTAAAAGACAAGCAGTCAGCAGATCTGCTTTTGACCCCTCCATTTTATGGATGATTTCCACTTCTTTCTGGAGCTAGTGGTTCCCCTGTGGCCTCTCAGGAGACATCCTTAGATGCTAAAGAGCCAGCTGTGTTTCTCAGTTACACAGCAGCGTCTTGTATTTGGATTTTTCTCTTTCCCTGTCCATCCTCCATTGTCACATTTTATTCTCTAGCCCCACCCCCCAAACATCAATGTGTGATCTTTGCCTTGGGCTGTTTTCTCCAGAACACATTGCTAACATTTTAACATATTCGAGTTTTGCCAAGTGCTTGTTGTATATGCAGTTTTTATAGGGAAGTGAAAACATGTGGAGCAAAATGAAGATAAATGTGAATGCTGTCATTACATTAACATACACTTTACTAATGTCAGTAATAGCAAAAATATTTTGAATTAAATGAAATACCTCTTTAAATTCACATCTTTAGTTAATATTTCTCTAGACCAAATGTGCTGTGTTCCAGCCTAGGTGACCAGAGTCTCACAAGAGGGTCAAATGTTCTCAGAATTTCACATATTTTTCTGTCCTTTTCACATCCCCATTACCTCACACCTCTGAAAGATATTCTTGGGCATAATACTAATTTAAACATGAGTGATAATGAATTAATGCACTAAACTTTCCAAAGGAAAAAACCTATATTGGGAAACACAAACTTATCTCAACATAAAGATTATTTATAGTAGGAAGAATTAGGAGTTAATTTAAATAGAAAGATGTTTTAGATAGGTAGAGGAATTATTTATGCCTTAAATCAAACTTTCATAGGCAACATCCTATTTCTCTATTTGCCTAGATTTGTCTCTTGGAATGAAGATATTGAGAAAATTCAAAATGAGTATTTTTGATATATGTAGTGCTATATATACTTTGCCATTTTGTTTTAACTACTTTCTTTTAACTACTGCTCCCTATATATTGCAATAATTATCATAGTACTTAACGTAAAGCATACACATTAAGCTCAATTGTTTATTAATTGGTTGTAATAGTAATTATCTGTAATAGTAAGCCAATATGATATGCTTTATGCATAAACTATAAATAAATAATATACAACACAGAATTTGAAGGGAAAAATAAATTATGGAATTTATGCTCAAAAACAGGTGGAAAAATGAAAAATATAACCAACAGTAACACCATAGCAATCAAGAAAGTAGTAAATACCACTAGGGGTAGTGTGGCTGAATTAATGTCATATGCTCAGCAAGCTTGTTTTTCCGTGCCCACTGGTTAAAAAAAAATCAACAATAATTTCCCAAACCAATTTATATATATTTGCATCTTGTGACAGATTTCTGGGCAATGGAATATTTGACAGAGTGAAAATGAGATTTTCAGTTTTGATGATAAGATGTGTCACTTGGTCATCTATGTTTTTCTCTCATTAAAATGGTTTTTAAAGGATTGCAGATCAAAGAGAAATAAAATAATCTAGGACTCCTTCTTCATATACACCCCTAAAGAAGAACTTCCCAGGAGAGCCACCCCACGTTTTCAGACTGTGACATGACCAAGAAATGAACTTTTTTTTTTTAAAAAAAAAATATTTATTTATTTATGCATACAAGAGCTGGGACAAAGGCCAGAGATGTGGGGGGTGAGAGGATTTGCCAGAGACAGAGTGGGGAACAGAACAGACTAAGCGAAATACACTGCTGAGAGGAGCAGCAGCAAGACAGGAGAGGTCTGCTTCGCCATGTGGGTTGCTCCCTGGCGGACCGGGGATTGAACTTGTGCTGCTGAGGCTTCGGATAGCTTCATAGTGCAGTGCTTAACCCCTTGCACCACCAGGGAAGCCCAATAAATGAACTTTTATTTTGATAAAATGCAGAGATGTCGGGATTGTTTTCTCCATTCAGTTTGGTTATTCTGGTATAAGCAGGGACTCTGTAGCACACCTAGGGATGATGGCCAAGTTCAAGAGATATAATGTCAAATAAGTTTGAGAGGGTAAAAGATACTTCATCCCATGAATACAAGTTAAGAAAAAGAAATCAGACAGCTTCTACTTCTAAAAATCAGCAGAATAACAGATGCTCTGACAGACATGAGGAATTTGTGAAGAAAGATTGTTTAAAAAGTATGTCATTTTCTGTCAAATAGCAGGGAGTATGTTTCAGAGAGAATTAGAAATTTCCATCTCTGTGATGAAAACAAATGAGCTAAGTGGCCTTGTTAATTAACACCAAGATAGTCAGTTGATTTAATTCTGGTATTTATAACTTTTTTTTAAAGATTTATTTATTTATTTATGCAAGCAGTGGGTATAGTCAGAAGAGCGGGAGGGCGAGAGAATTCACCAGAGCCAGAGCGGGGAACAGAATAGGCAGACCGACGAAGTACACTGCTGAGGGTACAGCGGGCGGCAGAAGAGGTCTACGCACCATGTGGGACCTTCGCTGGTGGCCGAGTATCGAACCTGTGCTGCAGAGGCTGCGGGCAGTTTCGCAACCCAGCGCTCAACCGCTGAGCCACTGGGGAGGCCCTGGTATTTATTACTTTTAAGAAGGACATCCTCTGTATTTGGGGTGAGAAATTAGTCATATTTATATAAAATAAAGTAGTATACACGAATGATATACAATTTCTATTTCTAAACGCAAGCCAAAACACAGAGAATGTGTATTGAAAGGACATCTGGGCTTATCCTTTGCTTTGTTAAAGAGACTATGTACCCAGATTGAATAAAGTCAGGCTCAGATAATCAATAATTTGGGGTCATTTATGAATTTGTTTAATACACTATATAAATCAAAACGTTTATTTTTCTATCTAATCTGTCCTTTTTTCAAACTAAATTCAAATCCAAATGATTTGAAGTTGGGAAATTTATTTGGTATCTCTGAGCATCAATTTACAATTCTGAAACCAAGATGTTATGAATAAAAACCAATGCTAGAGTTACTTGTACTTAAGGGAAATGCATGCGTTTGTGTAATATTGATGCAAAAGTCAAATGCATTATATAAATCTGATTTATATAATATAATACATTTATAAAATGTATATAATACATTATATAAATCAGTAATATGACAAAAAAAGTGGTAAATTTACTTTAGAACCAAGTGTTCTTAAAAGTCTAATCTGACTCATTTATGTGCTATTTTTCTGTTAGTGAACATGTTTAAGTCAAATTTACTTTCACACATTATAATAATTTGCTTTTTAGAAATTGTGGCACTTGTCTGTTTTGGTCATATTTTCCAATATCTGACAAATTCCCACCTGTTGCCAGAAGTTTTCAAGGAAGTTATGTAGAGGAGTTGCTCCAGGAAAAAGTATAATTTCTATGAATGTGTCTTTGGTTCCAAAACTTTATGAATAAATGATTTTTCCCTATTTTTTGCTTATAATGTAGCATTAATATATTTCTTTGCTTGTTTGTTTCAGATGTATAGATTTATACCTCAACATCTGCATTATGATCAAAAGAAAGTTTAGTTTACTACACACACCATACCGTTGATCCCTTTATTCATTATCCCTGCCTCCTGTTCCACTCTCCCTCTGGTAACCACTATTCTGTTGTCATAAACTAAAGGTTTGTTTATGTTTTGTTTTGTTTGTTCCTTTAATTTGTTTTCTGTCTTCCACATGTGAATTAAATCATATGGTATTCATCTTTCTCCATGTGACATTTCACTTAGTATAGACCCTGCAGAGCCTAATGTTGTAGCAAATGACAAGATTTAATCTTTGTTTTATAACTGAGCAGTAGTCCTCTGTGTACATATACATTTGTGGTATCCACCCATCTATAGATGAACATGTAGATTGTTTCCATATCTTGGCTATTGTGACAATGTAGTGATGCATGTATCTCTTCAAATTTGCATTTTTGTCCTCTTGATAAATATCATAAATAGAATAGTTGGATCACGTGCTATTCTTACATATTTCTATTCTTCCATATTTGGGAATTCTCCATATTCTTTTCCATAGTGGCTGCACCAATTTGTATTCCTCCCAAACAACAGTGTATGAGCCCTCCCTTTTAGCTGCAACTTTAACAACAGTTGTTTGTTTCTTGTCTTTTTGAAAATAGCCATTCTAAAAATAATGCTATCTCATTGTGTTTTATTTTTTTTTAAGATTTTTATTTATTTATACAAGCACTGGGTACAGTCAGAAGCACGGGCAAGTGAGAGAATTCACCAGAACCAGAGTGGAGAGCAGAACAGGCAGAGTGAAATACACTGCTGAGGGGAGCAGCGGGCACGGCAGGAGAGGTCTGCACGCCATATGGGACCCTTGCCGGCGGCCAGGGATCGAACCGGTGCTGCAGAGGCAGCGGGCAGCTTCCAACCCAGCGCTCAACCGCTGTGCCACCGGGGAGGCCCTATCTCATTGTGGTTTTGATTTGCGGTTCCCTAGTAATAATGACAATGGATATCTTTTCTTCTTCTGTTGGCCATCTGTACATCTTCTATACACATGAAATGTTTATTTAGAACATCTGACCATTTTTAAATTGGTTTGTATGTTTTTTTGTTATTGTATGAACTCTTTATATATTTTGAATATTAATACCTTGTCAGATATTAAATTTACAAACATCTTTTCCCATTTGGTGACCATTTTGGTGTTCACTATGCAGAAGCTCTTTAGTGTGATATAATCTTGTTTATTTTTTCTTTTGTTTCCCTTGTCATTGGAAATGTACCCACAGACATCACAAAGGTCAATATCAAAGAACCTATTGCCTATGTTTTCTTCTATGTCTTATGATTTTAGGTCATATATTGAAGATTTTAATTCATTTTTAGTAAGTTTTTGTGTATGGAAGACAATAGTGATCAAGTTTAATTATTTTGCATGTGACTGTCAGTTTTCCCAGTACTATTTACTGCAGAGAACTTCTCTGCTCCATAGTATGCTCTTAACTCTTTTGTTGCAATTTAGTTGTCCATATATACATGGATTTATTTCTGTATTCTCAACTCTGTTTCATTGATATGTGTATCTGTTTTTTATTCTTATGTCATGCTCTTTTGATTACTCTCACTTGGTTGTGTTATTTGAAGTTAGCGTGTGACACGTGTCTTTTCTCAGAATTGCTGTAGTTATTTGGGATCTTCTGTGGCTCTATACAAATTTTAGAATATTATGCTTGAACCTGACTGATAATCTGGGTGCTTGATGTAGAACATAACCCTCTTCCCGGAGAAAAGTTTCACACCTTCAGGTATTCTTCTGACCATGAATTGCTATGGATTGCTGTGACTGGTGTCAACCCACTTCCTGATTCATAGACTGCATCTTTTTCCTGTATTATCACTCTGCACAGAGGGCCAGGGAGCTTTCTATGCCCTCATTCATAAGGCACTGGTTCCATACATTAGGTATCCAATCTCATGGTCTAATTACCTTCCAAAGCCCCTACCTCTTAAGGCAATCACTTGGGAATTAGACTTTCGGCACATGAGTTTTCAAGGGACACAGACATTCAGATTAAGGCAGGAGAGAGGGGTGTAGATTGGGCAAGATGAAGATTGGCTTGGGATGAGTCACACAGTCCTTACTGAACTGGTGCTCCAGAGCTCTGGAACATGGTCGCCCTTCAGAAATAACCACTTGAAGGTAAAGGACCTATACAAAGAAAACTATAAAACACTGTTAAAAGAAATAGAAGAAGACACAAAGAAATGGAAAGACATCCCCTGCTCATGGATTGGAAGAATAAACATTATTAAAATGGCCATCCTTCCAAAAGCAATATACAGATTCAATGCTATTCCAATCAAAATTTCAATGTCATTCTTCAAAGAAATAGAACAATTATTGATGAAATTCATATGGAATCACAAAAAACCCCGAATAGCCAAAGCTCTACTGAAAAAGAAAGAAGGGAATGGAGGCATCACACTCCCAGACTTCAAACTATACTACAAAGCCATAATCATCAAAACTGCATGGTATTGGAACAAGAACAGGCATACAGACCAATGGAATCGAATAGAAAATCCAGAAATAAACCCACAGATTTATGGTCAACTAATCTTTGACAAAGGAGCAAAGACTATGCATTGGAGCAAAGAAAGTTTGTTCAATAAATGGTGCTGGGAAAACTGGGTCGCTACATGCAAAAGAATGAAGCTTGACCACTACCTCACACCATACACAAAAATCAACTCAAAATGGATTAAAGAACTAGACATAAGACCTGAAACCATAAAATATATAGAAGGAAACATAGGCGAAACACTACGTGATTTGCACATCAAAGACATCTTTACAGACACATCACCCAAAGCAGTGATAGTAAAGGCAAAGATAAACAGCTGGGACTACATCAAATTAAAGAGCTTCTGCACAGCAAAAGAGACAATAACAAAAACAAAGAGAAACCCCACCAACTGGGAGAACATTTTTGCACCCAACACTAATGATAAAGGACTGATCACAAAAATCTGCAAAGAGCTGATGAGACTCAACAACAACAAAGAAAATAATCCAGTCAAAAAATGGGCAGAAGAGCTAAAAAGAAACTTCTCTGAAGAAGAAATGCAAATGGCCAAGAGGCATATGAAAAAATGTTCAACATCACTTGTCATCAGGGAAATGCAAATCAAAACTACCATGAGATACCATCTTACACCAGTGAGAATGGCACATATTAAAAAAACTAGCAACAACAAATGTTGGCGAGGGTGTGGAGAAAAAGGAACTCTTCTGCACTGTTGGTGGGAGTGCAAACTGGTCCAACCACTGTGGAGAGCTGTGTGGAGATTTCTGGACCTACTAAACATAGAGCTTCCATAGGATCCAGCAATTCCACTCCTAGGTATTTACCCAAAGGACACAGAAACATCAATTCCAAAGAACACCTGCACCCCTATGTTTATAGCAGCACTGTTTACAATAGCTAAGCTTTGGAAACAACCCAAATGCCCCAAAATAGATGACTGGATCAAGAAGATGTGGTACATATATACCATGGAATATTACTCAGCATTCAAAAAAGATAAACACATGCAATTTGCAGCAACATGGATGGCACTGGAAGGGATCATGCTCAGCGAAATAAGCCAAAAAGAAAAGAAAAATACCGGATGGTCTCACTCATAGCGGGAATCTAGAAAACTTAAATAAGGGACCAGGAAAATGAATAACTATAAGAAAGTGAAAATCAAAATCAACAAAAAACTATGAACCAGAGACACTTTTAGGGGGGCGGGGCGGGAGGGGAGGGATTGGGGTCAGAATGGGGGGTTGCAATTGTAAGGGGAATATAAAAATAAAATTTATTATTTAAAAAAATAAAAAATAAAAAAATAATTTGAGTACTATGGGGAAAAAAAAAAAAAAGAAATAACCACTTGAGATAAGGAAGCTGGCCTGCTGAGTGCTCTTTGAATGAAGATGCTTCCAGGGATAGGCAATGTCCCTGGAAAGTGGATTTTTCAGATAGCACAATTCCTAGAAAGGGACCCAGATATCATAATCAAAGGAGAAATGAATGTAACAATCCTGAGATGATAATGCAACATGTTTTTCAGATAGCCCAGGAATAAAAGTATCACAATAAATATGTAACTGAGAGATTAAAAGTGAGCACTGGGTACAGTATTTGTGTGTTTGATCTAGTTATTTACAAATTACTACCTAATGAAATTTTTCATGTTATCAATTTAAAAATATGCTATTTATTCTTTTGGTTGTTTGGGTTGTTTTTTTTTTTTTTTTCCTTTGCCAGTGAAGTTTTCTATCATCAATTAACATACCTTTCTTTCTCAAAAAATTTATTTCAGTCATTTTCTTACTTTACATTTCAAGGTTTACATTACACAAGAGGAAGATCAGAAGAAAATCAAGTATCAGAAAACATGTTTTCTGAAATCTTTTGAAAAAGAGTTACTAATAAATTATTATGGTTAACAGTTTGAGCAAGGTTGTAAAACAAAACTCTTTCAAAGACGAGCATTGTTAGATCTGTTAATCCTAATGAGAGGGAATAAGGATGGATAAGAAACTTCCTGAAAACTGAATGAGCTTAGGATGAGGCATTGATTTGCCCTTAATGGCAGAGTTTCCTCATTCATGTACTAAACAATTCTCCTTCTTAAGTTCTGACAAAAAAATTCATATAATTTGTGTATAATTGTGTATTTTATTTAAAAAAGAAAAAAAGTTGCTCTAAATGAAGTACATCTCAGAAAGAAGAATATGACTTGATATTAAGAACTGTGTGTCCTCTATGTGCTATGACTTTCTAGTTAAATGAGTTTAGATTTTAGATATCTTAATTGCTTATAATTGTTTAAGACAGAAAACTTTATGAGCAAAAATAATGTTTAATCTACTAGGGTTTGAAAAACAAAGTAACAACATGATCTCATTAAAAAAAATCTAGGTAAAGAGGTAAATTATGAAAATTATAATTATTACTTAGTGGTTTTGGGAAAAGCATTAGGTTAAATCAGTTTCTGACTTTCGAAGGAATATTGCCATTTTGTTGCTTTTTTTGGTCCAATTGATAATCACCTGTTTCAGGAAGTTTTGAAAAGAATATAGTGGAGAGATTTGAGACCTGAAAAAAGAAATATACTATTAGCAGGAAGTATCATTATAGACCATTTATTACACTTTCTTATCTATATCCAATTCAACACATGTATAAGAAGCTTTATTTTTATACTTTTGTATTTTAAATATAAACACATATTTGAAATATAATTTTTTTTTAGTTATTAGTATTCAACTCTGAAACAGTTTGCCATTCTAAAGCAAGCAGGATGTCTATTTCATTGTATTTTCAAATGTTTTTTGTCAATTTTCTTCTTTAACTTTTATTAAAGTAGCTTAGGTTTATAATGTTATATGGAATTTAGGCATATGACTTTATCATTTGATCTCTTCATAATTCGACATTATAAACACCACTGAAAATTTGGTTTCCACTGTCTGTTACACAATTGACCATTTTTTCACATTTACCCACCCACCGCCCCCTTCCCTTCTGGTAAACATCATTTTATTTTGTGTTATTCCTATTATTGCCTTGTTTTATTTTTTGTCTTCCATGTATGAGTGAAATCATACAGTATTTTTCCTTTTCTGTCTTTTTTTTTAAAGGCATTTCATTACTTTCACTTCATAATACCTTCTAGATCCATCTATGTTGTCTTAAGTGGCAAGATTTCAATTTAATTATTTACAGCTAAAATACTAGAGCTGAGTAGTGTGCCATTGTGTACATGTACTACATGTCCTCATCTATTTATTCATCCCTTGATGTATGCTTAGGTTGTTTCCAAATCTTGGTTATTGAAAGTGATGCTGATGTTTATTAGGGTGCAGATATCTTTTTAAATTAGTGTTTTAGCATGCCTTAAAAAAATAACCAGAAGTGGATTAGCTGAATCATAAACTATTCTATTATTAATCTTTTGAGGAATCTTCATACTGTTTTCCATAGTGTCTTTACCAGTTTACATTCCCACAGACAGTGTTCAAGGGTTTTCTTAACTTCATATCTTCATGAACACTTATTTTTTGGTCTTTTTGATAATAGCCATTATCACAAGTGAGAGGTGATAGCTCATTATAGTTCTGATTTGCATTTCTCTAATACTAAGTGATGATAACATTTCATGTGCTTGGTGACCATTTGTATGTTTTCTTTGGAGATGTAGCTATTCAGATCCTCTGCCTGTTTGTAACCAGGATATTTGTTTTTATTGTTGTTATTGAGTTATGTGAACTCTTTATGTATTTTGGATAGACAAGACACTCTACATGTAGATAGGTATAACAATCTAAGCTAGTATACTTTTCATCAATTATGAAGCAATGTTAACCTTGTCACCATTTCATATTCTTTCTGTATTCTTGCCATAGACATGTCTTTTTCTATCAACTAATTACTTTGTTCTATTAAGCTTATTCTCCTTGTAAAGTTCAGTGATATATTATCTATTGTTCAGTGATATACTAAGTTCAGTGATATATTATCTATTGCTATCTATTCTCCTTCTCTTGGGCAAATAAAACAACAGCACCAAAAAAAAAAAAATACTTATAAGTCAAAAGATTTGTTGAGAGCAGTGGAAACTAATCCCTGGGATTTTATTTATTTATTTATTTGTTTTTTCACTCATTTCCTTCCACCCTCAACCTGAAAAATCCAGTTTCTGGGCTGAAATACAGAAAAAAGATGGACCCCATAGCAATTTTCAGGCTAAGAAGGCTGGACACACCTAGGAAATTCCTTGTTCAGTCCCAGAGACTCTAGGAATCTAGTCTCTGTCTGCCTCCCCCATTCCCACATCCAAAACAATGAGAACTCCAAATCTCTCCAAATCTCAGTATCTTAAGTGTTTGATACAGTTTCCCAATGAAGAAGGTGTTGCCTGAAAATTACACAACTAGAGACTGACAATGTGAATCCTGAAGTTTCTAACAACCATTTCAGTGTAATATGCAAGGATGTGACTCAAGCTATTCAGCAATGACTAATTTTGCAGCTCTCAGGCTTCCTCTCACATCTTGATTTAACCTGTCAATATTCTGATATTCCTAAGAGCTTGCCTGAAGCAACTAGTATACTCTGGACTTAAGTAGCAATTGCAGAGGATGTTTAACTTTTAACTCAATTCCGGAGTTTTACTGTCATTTACATGATTAGTTAGAGTGACATTCCTGAACTGTGAGCTCTCAGGATCATTAAATTTTAATTTTCTTTAGGGATAGAACACAGAAGATTATGTTCAGTTTATTAGCTCTGACCCTTTACACTTAGACAATTTTCTTGTTTAATTTGGCTTATGGAGTACATAATTCATGTGGTCCTGCTTATTATGTATTCTTATTCTTACAAATGTCACTTGAATTGCTTGACTTAAAGGTTCTCACTTCCTTCACTACTGCAGAAAGTGGCATCCTGGACAGGAAATAGGAGAGAAGAGAAAAAATCAAGGGAGAATTGACAATTTTCCTCTCACACAAGATAGAGAGCATTCAGGGTGGTATGGCTGTACACTGGAAATTTTACTTTCAGATAAAGAAAAATTCAAAAACGAAAGAAAATGACACAGGCTTTATATAAACATAAAATAATATGCATAATTTTACCTTTTAGATCTTATACGGAGTTTTTCTTTAATTCTTATCTCTGGAACACAAAGCATGACACTTTAAATAGGAAAGGTCTTTCAAGGGTTCAATAAACAATGTTGCTATTGTAAAAATGCAATCTACAGCTGCAATGTTCAGTACAATAGATACTAGTCACATTGGGCTACCTAAATTTAAAAATGAATAAATTAAAATCAAATTAAATCTGGAATTAGTTTTTAGTAGCACCACCTACATTTACAGGGCATACTAATCATGAGCTATAGTTGAGTGCATAATAGCCAAAGTTATGTTGAACAGCACAGGAAAATAACATTTCCGTCCTCTATTGATCAGATAGTGGGGGCTTAGAATGCAAGTCTAATACTTCCAATAAACCTTATTTTTTTCTATTATATGCATGGGTACTTTTTCCTCTTGTTTGTTCAACATTCGGTCTACTGTCTGTGGTGAGAGTGCTACCTAGCCTTGTCTATCGAAGGAAAAATGTTGATATCCAATCTTAAGAACATGATGGTCAGGTCTTCTGGAAATTCTCAATTACAGTCCGAGCAAATGCCTGATATGAGGACAAAACTGAGAAGCAGGGTGTTTTCCAGGTGGGCTGAGAATGGGTTATAAAGACTAGAACACATGTAAGAAAAGATGGATAAGGGCGTATTAGAATTAGATACTCAAAAAACATGCAGAAATTACGACCTGGGGCTTTCATTTGTATAGCAAAATAAAAAGAACTGTGATCACCACTTCCAATTCTATACAAGTAACTTCTCATGCAAGCAGAGTTTCAATTGCCTAATATCTTAATTGTATTTGATAAGGCAGATATTACCATAAATAGTGTGCAACCACACTGGTAACCAACCTATCATGCTTTATTGGCAGAGAAGGAACTTTAGATCAATGAAATAAAGTAACTTTCTGTACTATAAGCTCAAGATTATTTGGCTCTCAAATTCATAATTTTGATATTGCATGATAATATTCTTATCAAAATACAGAAGAAATTTCTCCCTATCCTGAAAAGCTTTATCTACAAATCATTCATGTGATTTAAAGTATCCAGGTTGTGTATGAGATCTTTCAGTTGGCTTAATCCTATGTGGCCTGTGACATAAGTACCACCTATGCCCATTTTGACCAAAGTACAGAGTTTTCAGTAATTAGGAAATGGAAGTGGTGCTCACTGGACCCCACATCTGATTTGTACTTCCAATTATTTTGGGGGCCCCCAAACCAAAATACAAGGACTTTTGCTATGTAGTGATATTATGATATGGACACTAAGAAAGTCAGTTATTAATAGTAAAGGAAAATTTGGATTTGAGGTTTTTTTCTTCATAGGAAAATAAAGGCTGGAGATAATAGGATTATTAAATGATTTTACAGTCTCAAGGAAACTTCTGATAGGCTGTATTTTCTACTATGTACTTTCAGCAGATTTTTGCTTTATTCAATTTTGAAATGAATTATTTTCTCATTTTAAAAAATGAAAAAATATATTTTTTCAAATAATTTCAAAAATTAAAAACTTAAATAACATTTCCTTAAAATGAGAACAATTTATGCTTCATTTTCCTGTAGTTTTTTTCTTTTGGGATAGACCTTCATATGAAAAAATAAAAATACAAAAACAAGTAAGAAATCTAAACATTTAGTCGTCTTTTTGAAAGGTGATAGGCCTGGAGGTAGCAATATTGGATATTTATTACTTAACACTTTCTTTTTTTAACAGAGTTTTGTGTTAGGTCCAAGGATGTTAAATAGGACAAATTTCCATTTTTTCATGTGGGGAATACAAATGGAGTCAAAAGATCTATAGGGACACTTTGAGGAGCATATTTATAAGAGAAAAAATTCCTAAGAGTATGTAGACCTGATTTCTGCCTTGATTTTGCTGATTAGTTGTGAGTATGGATGTTTCTCTGCATTTTGAAGTTTTAATTCCCTCAACTGTAAAATGAACATCTTAGAACAGATGCTTCTTAAGTTTCTCTGAAGAGTAAACTTAACAAGAGGAAAATGCCAGCTAATAAAATTGTGTAAGATTTTCACTGTAAAATCTATCGGCCTTTTAAACTTACCAACCTGGGTTTTAGGTTGCATTGATACAGAAATTAAGCCTGGGAAAAATTCCATCAGTACAGACTGAATAAAGATATCAAAGCTATGAGCATATAATGTACTGTTCTTGTCTAGATAATGGGAACTAGTTACATCATGTGGTAGGAGGTCTGTTTCCAGAAGGATAATAAACTCTGCTTTTACTATATAAGAAAGAAATGAGACTGAGAATTTAAGTAAATGAAGCAGAAATTAAGCCAATGCCTGTCCAGAGGCAGAGGGAAATTAAGGATTCTTTCCATCAATATTTAATTTACTGAGACTCTCTTTAGTTTTACGTAACTTTCTTATTATGCATGACTACTTTGTTGACTCTACAGTGACGTGAGCCAAAACACGTCCTAAAATACCCATACTTATGCTATAGCATCTCATCAGGGTTTTGCCAACATGTCTGGTGTGACGTAGGATGATATTGTCCTTTGTGCAAATTGTGAACCTAAATAGAGGAAAAAATCCTTAACTTTAAAGTTCAAACTGTGTGCATCACTCAGTCTGGTAGTGTCATGGCTTGCCAATGCTGAAATGTTTTCATTATATGTATTTCTCTGGATTCTGTTTTAGGAAAAGATTTAATTTTAACAGAAGAAAGTTAGAGTCCTTTCCAATCATAAAATCTAACAATAAAAATATCCTTCAGTCCCAGAATTGCTAACATTCAGACACAACATAAGAAGTATCTGTCTCTCCTACTCTGTTAGACACAAATGCCGCCAAAGAAAATGGAAATGATATGGTCCTACAGGGAAAACAAAGCAGAAAAATCATTTAACTTTCCAAATTAACAGGAATATCCACATTTGCATACACCCTGAATTTCTCTTATGCAGGTTGTTGCTAACCTTATAGGTATCTTATATACCTGGATATGCTGACTGCCTGATGGCCCTTCTTCTTGATCTTGAAGCAATTTCTTCTCTTTAGGAGCATCTCATTCATTTTACACAGGGAGAGTTAAATTTAGCAAAAGGAGCTTTTTAGAGCTGAGAGTGCTTGCTGATCTGGGAGCCTGTCAAGGTGATTCTATGCCAACTTGGACTTGCCTGGAGTTGAAGCTTCCAATCTTGCCAAATGTTGTGCTTATTTTGTGACAAAGATGAAAGTCACAGTTGGATTTAAAAGGAGGCCATCCAGTTTATTTTATTCTTGTCTCAACTCCCTGAATCTCTGTCTCCATGACTGAAGGCTTTGTAAATAAACAGGTGTCCACATGTCTCACTGTGAATTAAAATTTTATGGAGCCAGAGAGGGAGTTGATTTATTTTAAAAAGAAAAGTTATTATAATACTTATCTTTGGTATGCAGAAGTATAGCTGGTTTATAATTTTCCCATATATATATATACATGTACATACATATATATATTTCTATCCATATTCACTTAATTTTAATTTTTCCATAGGCTTGAGGGTAAGGGCATTATATAAAAGGAAATGGATTGGATATGTGTCTTAGGAGTTGGGCAATATCTAAGAAATATTTATTGCCAGTAAGTTTTTTTAATAAGTACTTACTAAAGAAATGCCATCTCACATATTTATGGTTTTGTGTACAATACCTGTATACTAAGTAGATATGTAAACTCAGGTATACTGGCGAGGAGTGCTTTACCACTTCTTTTAACATACCAAAAATACTTAATTTTCTCCACTAGTGCTTAATAAATATTATTATTTTATCTATACATTAATAATATTAATAATCATTTAATTAAATAATATAAATAATCCCAAATATTTGTTATGAATAATGCTTGATGCATAAATGCTCACATATATATATATATATATATATATGCACACATTTAAGCAAAACCACATATCTAAGAAATTAATTTCCCCAAGTTCTTAAGAATTCTTTCTTTTGAACATTAGGTATGTTTGGTAACTGCATTTAAAAACTTTATAATCAGGGCCTCCCCTGGTGGTGCAGTGGTTGAGCGCTGGGCTGCAAAGCTGTCCGCAGCCTCTGCAGCACCGGTTCGATACCCGGCCACTGGCAAGGGTCCCACATGGTGTGCAGACCTCTCCTGCTGTGCCTGCTGCTCCCCTCAGCAGTGTACTTCGTCAGTCTACCTGTTCTGTTCCCCACTCTGGCTCTGGTGAATTCTCACCCTTCCGCGCTTCTGACTGTACCCAGTGCATGTATAAATAAATATATAAATCTTAAAAAAAATTAAAACTTTAAAATCAAACTACATGCTCCAAGTGTCTAATTTACACTAGCACAATAATTTTGGCATCAAGGGATGTATTCAGTAAGGTTGCTTTGTTTTTTAATATTAAAGTCGGTTCCAAGGGTTTTGTTATATATATATTACTTATATAATCATTTACATGCTATAGAAAATATCTCAAATTGTGTTAGTAATTATACACTGCAACACATTTTCATTTTCTAATGTGAGAATGTGTATAATCTTATTATTTAGTATTTAAATAAATATGCACAAGTAGGCAACTTTGTCATGCATATCATTTTTTTGTGTGTGTGTGAGCATTCATATTCCCTAGCTGGAGATTTAGAAATTTTACAATGGGATGATCAATTATTTAATTTAAATATTTAAATTATTAAATTACAAATACAATCACAGCAGGTTGTCAAAATACTACACAACTAGAAACCAAAAGGAACCAATATATCTTTTTTTAAAAGTACCTCAATAACTCATCTCATGCAACTTTAATTATTTTGACATCTTAATTATTTAAATCAATGACTGAGTGAATCTGATGACTCACTACTACAATGTTACCCTAAAAGTACAAAGCAGTTTTGCTCATGCATCTCTGAGCAGTGGGATGACTAAGACAGCCTCATTTACATGTGTAGCATTTGGAAACAATTGGTGTGGAGTAACAGGGGTTTACAGTGCCACATGTCCTTATTTTGCAATTGACTATCTCAGACATTCTACACCATGGTCTACACCATAGGATTCCAAATAGCAGCAAAGACATACACAATTTTCAAGTCCCTGCTTGTGCTACATTTGATACTATCCCAATGGTTAAAGCAAGTCACTCAGAGTAGAGAGACCAAAAATGTTCTGGATTCAGAGGACAGAGAATAATTTGTGGGGTTTTTTTTACACTATAATATCCTAAATATTTATTTTCTTCTGAAATCTATATATTTTGAAGGGGAGAAAAGTGAGCATAAATGACAATTTGATAAACATCACCATACTATAAATGTCAAAAAACATAATAAGTGAATAAAAATAGTTGAGGTAGTGTCGAAGGGTAAACCAGAGGGATCTTGGGATGACTGCATCCCTTAAATGTATTTATCATATTTATATGCTTTTTGTTACTGCTGCAAAAGGTCAGCATCTCTTGCTTGCTCAGGTCACCCATAAATAGCATCTATTTGCAAATGTGTTGTCTTAACCAACTGCAATGGCACTGAGATGTTTGTGACAAATGCAGTTTCCCAAGTTCCACTCTCAAAGATTTTTGACTCAGCAGGTCTCATGATCTGGAGTCAGGATCCCATTCTTCCTATGAATAAGAAACACATTTCCATAGAGCAAGGTATGTAAGGCTGTCCTCGACTTTAATACTCAATGTCAGCCTTGAGAATTCCAGTAAACAAAACATTACCTTACAAATTAAAAGGATTAATTTTCTTTCCTTGAAAAATATCTTTCCTTCATTTCTGGTCAGTTAGACACCAATCATCACTTCTATTTGGTTATTTTCTTTCTTCCAAAACTTTCAAGACATTTCTTCTCCTTCTAGATGTCCAGAGGTACAATGAATCACTCATAGAAGGAACAAGAATATCATTTGCATTTCATAATTGGTTTCAATCTCTCAATTCACAATTATGCAAAATAAAAAGTCCCCAAATCAACAAAGATGATGTCAATGAAACCAATGAACTCTCATGATATACTACTAATAAAAGGAGATGCTATTTGTAGGTAGCAACTTTCAGAGTTATTCTTCATAGAGATCAAAAGTGATGCCATTCTTCCAAACTCATCTCCCTCCTCACCCCCAAGGATATTTTGACAAATAAATACAGGTGAATTCTTTAAGCATATGGTATGGAGCAAATAAATGTGTTAAAAATAGAAATCAGATCTTGTGACTTCCTATACAGCATACTTTTGACAACACAACATTACAAAGCACCAAACTAGGTATGTAAATGATCTGAGAAGTCTATCCTAAGGCTATCCATATGTTGGGGTAGGCTTGGATCCAGTCCTGCGTAGAAGTTAGGGAACTAACTAATGAATCCTGGTGTTTCTTCCTGCTGACAATTCTGTATCATTATAAATCTTTCAAGGTATCCAGATCCCTACACAGATTCTGAACAATTAGATATTAGTTTTTTATAGAAGCAGACAGGATATCCTCACTATCCTAACTTTAAAAATTAAAAATTTTCTTGTCACCTTTACTTATTTAAATATGAGTCTATCAGCATTGAACTTTCTCAACTCGAAACATGGGGGTGTGTAACTCTAAGCAGAGTGGGGAGAAGGCAAGAACAGATTGTCTTTAATATGAGGCAAGAGTGTTATCTTGGTCTGTCTGCTCAGCCTGAGGTGCTTTGACACTTCTTTCTAACACACCTAAAAATACTTTCTCCCCCTCCTGCTGCTGTAATCACAAACATTAAATCAATCAAGGAGGCACATAATCTATTTTCTGAATATATCAATGAGCAATATCCTCAAAGAAAGACCTAACAACTCTGCCTTTATTGAGAAAGAGTGAACAACCATATTGAGGAAGGAAATTTTTCCTCAAATTATATGCAAAAAAAGTTGGAAATAAAAATATACATATCTCTTTACAAAAATGTGCATACAAATAAGGATCATCATTTCACATTTATAGTATTAAGAAAAATTAAGAAAATATGGTTGATTCCTGGAGACTCAGTCTTGAACACATAAAGGTTTAAAGAAAGGCTATATTTTAAAGATATTATCCATTTACCAAAAATAAATAAAATTAAATCTACATTTCAACACCAAAAGACATACACATTACAAACCTTTCTATGCATTTATTTATTGAATCAAAGTATAAACATTGAGAATTTACTGTTTACTGAAAACTGTGCAAATGTTGAAAAGATGGAGTCAGCATCCCAGAACTTATTGAGTAATAAAATCACATACATTAATGTGATTGAAATTATAAAGAGAAATTCAGAAAGGGGTAATAGCAAATGCTGTAGCTACACAGTTTGAGTGTCAAGGAAATTTGATAGAGAAGACTCTTGAACTCAGTTCATTTTGCATTATATAAAACTGATCTCACCCTTCATCTTGCCTTAGTTATTACCTTTTCTCTGTTGTCATAGCAAACCATGTTGTGTGCATTGGCTCTAGAACTTGATAAATGCTTTCTGTTGATTTGATTTCTATCATTTCATTTGAATGAGGAATTCATGAAGAGAATGGACTGTGTTTAGTCTTTGAACTTCAGCATATGAAATGCAGAAAAACTTCATAAATACCTGTTAAATGAATGAATGACAGACATTGATACTAGCAGAATACATTTGAATATTCATGTTTTAATCTCTGCAAACATGCATTTATAGATAAAATTATTTTATTGACTGGCATGAAAGTTCTTCATAGGAGGGAATGTTGTTTAAGAAATTAAGCTCTTTGATGTGGAAAATGAGACCCTGGAGCTGTACTGTGCGCATAAACAACAAAATAAGACAAGTTGCTAAACAACACATAAGAAATGATGATGAGTCATTTGCAAGTGGGAGAGAGAAGAAAGGAGAGGGAATGAGGTGTGGGGAAGACATAGGCTATGTGTGAAGGGACTAAACACTATACCAAAGGATGACCAAGCAGGATTTTTCAGGGACAAAAGTGGCCAAAAATGAGCTAAAACACAAGAATACCAAAGAATAATTTTAAACCATTTACATTTGTGTAATACAAAATCTTCTCTCTTCTTCCCAAGTCAGTAAATTCTGAAACACATGCAAATATCTTTGGAATACCCAAGTAAAAGTGTCTGAGTTTCACTTAGAGATCAGTGCAGAAGGGAGAAAAGAAAATGACCATGGGGTATGATTGAGATGAAGAGTTTATATCAAAGGTTTTGAAATCCTGGATATTATAGTTATTTGTGCTGGTTAATTCTGCTAACAATAATAAAAATGGGCAAAATATATAAGTCAAGGGTTCTTTATTCAATCAAAGTTAATTATTGAGCACTTTCTGCAAGTGCTGATAGCAGCACACGTCTCTGACCTCTGACAGAATATTCAGTAGGTAATCTCTCTGCCTCCCTTGGCCAATTCCATATTTTCAGTGCATGCCACTGGAATCCAAGAAGAGCAGGTATGTTCTGCTGAGATTAGATTGGACAACTGATGAGAGTGGAGAAGTGAACTGTGAAGAAAGTAGCATAAGCATCCCGTGTGCATGCTTGCCTGAGAGTTAGGCTTATCAGAAAGCAACTACTGCTGGATGGAGAGTGGAACTGAGTTCTCACAGTTTAAGCAGAACTGACAGATGTTGGGTGTGGCTCAACCAGACTGGAGAAATATATTACTACCTCATTAAGACCTTGGGCTTTGGGTATAGATACCAAAAAATGTCACCTTATGAATAAAGGTAACACCACACACATAACACCTTTTCTAAGTATACCTTAACAAAGTTTAAAATAAACATGTGAAGACATCTGCATTTTGAAATATGAGCTCTACCAAATTGGAAGGGTCACAGGAATACTGGGTTTTCTACCAACTGACTTTCACAAAGCATAAAGACATGCCTTCACAAATTTCAACATGATCATCCAGTGCTGCACAGTCTGTTAGACAGTCAACATTTTCAGATCAAGTAGTAGAATTAGGAAATTCTAATGTGTGTACAAATCTATCTATCTATCTATCTACACATACACACACATATACACACAGCTTTAAAAAAGATAAATTCTTGCCATTTGCAGCAACATGAATGGAACTGGATGGGATTGTACTAAGTCACTTGATGGGACAAGTTAAACTCCAAACCTAAAAATGTTTCATGTGAAAAAAAGAGAAATTTAATAATGAAATAATGATTAAAGGAGTAATTCATCAGGAATACACAATAACCTTAAATATGTCTGACTTAATAACAGTTTCAGTATTCATGAAGAAATGTTGACAGAATACAAGTGACACATCTACAACCTTTGCTAAAAGTTTCAACAGTTCACTCTCAATAGCTGATAAGAATAGCAAACAACCAGGAAGCATATTAACCATACTCTCAGGTTGCACCCATCAAAGCAAATCCTGAATAAGAGTGGGGAGCAAAATAGTATTTGAGATCAACACCTGTGAAATATGAAAGGGAAAAAATTGGGTTTGAATCAGGATGATGGTCTGACAGTCTTAGCTGAGCTCAGTGAGATGCTCTGGAGTATCAGAGTTGCCCATCTGAAGCTGAATCAGCAGTGCTTTGAGCCCCCCATATTCTGAATTTATTGCAATGTGAGGAAAGATCTGATCTCTAGTAAGGTTAAGTTTGTAGCTGAAGGAGAAACATGAAGGAGTAAACATCTAAACAATCTCTGCTGATTGAACTCCTGCCAAATTCTTCCTTCAAAGTGGAACTGGACAGCTTATTTGCATCTTTGTGACAAACACCATCAACAAACTTGACTTAATTAACAATTACCAAACAATACTTTTATATTACATGTAAAAAATATACAAAAGGTAGCAATATCATAGTTTTAAACCAAAGTGTTCCAACACTTTCAAGATAGACGTTAAGATTAAAATTTTACAAAATATGTTCTCTGACAATAATTAAATTATAAATTTAAAACAAAAGATGTATATTTTTATAAAATTTAGAAATTAAATATTTGGAAATTAAAGAAAAGCACTTCTAAATGGACAAAAGAAAATTATGCAATGGAAGAAGTTATCAAGTTGATGATAATGAAAATAAAGCATATAAAATTTGTGAAATTCAGTGAAAGCAGCACATTCATACTTTAATGATATGCATTAAGGAAAGTGGAGGAATGCTTGTCTATATAATCTATCAACTATGGAGGTGAACAATTATATCTCTGCTTGCACTGACACTTTTTTTAATAAGAATTCATAAGATGAATATGCAGAACAACAAGGTGTTCGTATAGCCAGAATCTTGTATTTAAATCCTTATTATAAATAAACCTTATTATTGTATATTTTATATGTTAATATTCATTAATATTTGTAAATGAAAGATATGATGTATGTTTAATGTCTTTGGAGTTATTATCGATATTACTTTTGTCAAGGTCCTTAGTTACAGGTTTTCCTCATTATCTGAAAGTAGAATGTTCCTATTTGGTTTGATTTGGTTGGTTATTTTGGGGCTCTGGGAATGCTCAAAATTTTTTCCATGTAAATTGGTGGTAAGACAGACCTCAAAAATAACCTACCAAATCATACCAAATAGAAACAGTCTCCTTCTGGATAGCAGGGGAGACCTGTAATGAGGTCCTTATGGGTTCTTTAAAGACTAAAATAAGCACAAAATTGATCTTGCAACTGAAATATACCTTGCAAATATGGATTTCTTTTATGAAGAAGCTTACATATCTTATGGCAAAGTAGAAAAAAACAAAATTCTTTTTAAGATGGACTTAAGTCACATTTCCAGAATTCTGTGCTAGTGGAACAGCTGGAATACAGAGCACAGTTAAAGTAATGCCTTAGTAATGATCTTTGTCTAAGTTAACTTACACTTTAATTTACAGCTTTGATATTAACAATGCTTTATTACTATTCTCCATTGCTCAGAGATCAGAAATGTCAATTATAAAAGACCTTTGGTTCATAAGGGAAGTTTAGACCATTTCAAAAGTTTTGATGGTAATGGAAAAAACAATTATTCCTTAAGTTTTGCAACTCTGGTGACTATTACAAAGGGTGCAACTGAAACCAACTGTCAAGAAGCTGTAAGAGTATCACAAAATAATTTGCCATGGTAGGTCAAACTATAAAACATAACTTCCCCAGTTTGTTAACAGCACAGTAATCAAAATAGCATGGATTCTCGCTGTGTTCCACTGTGTTCTAAATCCACATCCAAGGTCTTGAGTGAATTATATTATTATTGTTATCGAAGACTAACTCATGTTTTATCTGGACCAAGATTACAGAGAAACCTGTGGTGGACAGAAATGTTTGCTTGATCCTTGGTTATATGTGTTAGTCTTGAAATGCTTCTCTGTTACTTACTGAAAAGGCTGATTCAGTTTTCTAAACATGGAATAATAAGGAAAAATGGAGGGTAAATGTATAAATCAGCACACAAATAATTTCCAATTTTTTTTAAGATTTATTTATTTATTTATTTATATAAGCACTGGGTACAGTCAGAAGCATGGGAGGGTGAGAGGATTCACCAGAGCCAGAGCGGGGAACAGAACAGGCAGACTGACGAAATACACTGCTTAGGGAAGCAGAGGGCATGGCAGGAGAGGTCTGCACAACATGTGGGACCCTCACCAGAGGCCAGGGACTGAACCAGCACTGCAGAGGCTGCGGGCAGCTTCGCAGCCCAGCGCTCAACCACTGAGTCACCTGGGGAGGCCCATATTTTCCAATTTTACATGACAGTTGATTGCTCAGGGAGGGCTTATTTTCTAACAGTGACACGAGTGCTCAAGAACAAGAAAACAGCACACAAGACTTATTGCCTAAACCTTTCTACCAAACCACTTTAGGACATGTTTTAGGAACTGCACCAACTTTTGGTTTGAGAACAATGACTGAAAATGATGCAAATTCAGGTGTGTTTCCTGAATGTAAATGTACTCAATACACTGAAAGTACATGCCTGATGGCCAGATGAAGCCAAAATAATACAAGCATTGGGGATTTACTGCAGTGTTATTAATAACCTGTATGTAAAATCTTCTCTGTGACATCATTTTATGTCTGAAAAAATGTGTGATGGTTACCTTTTTTATGACTTATGGTGGTGAATAACTGAGGTAGTATCATCTTATCCAAGGACATTCAATAATACGCAACACTTTTTTCTATAATCAGCTATGATAGATATGAAGGAAAAATCTTCTCATTAATCAATCATGATCTTCAGGGTGTTCTGGGAAGCACTTCCCTATCCCCACTTCTCTATCAAGATGTGTTCATAAAGGAAGTGTAAAATTATATAACTTGTTAAAGGTATGCCATATAGTTGGAAGTGATGCTTACAGCTTCTAATTGCAAAATCATGATTCATACATCATTATTCTCTTAAAGAATTCAGGAACCAGTACACGTTTTCTCATTAGTCTCACAGTTCAGTTGGGAGTAAGGATCCGGACAGAAGACTATTTTTTACAGTCTTTGAAAAGATCATCCAAGGGAGACAAAATAGTGTGTTCTACTTAAAGAGATGAGCAAGCTGTGTATCTGAGACTTTCTGTCAATGAAATGAAATACTCCAAGTTATTTTTCCCTCCCCTCTATTAGGTGAGCAAACAGTTTATTGAAGATATTGATGGAACTGTTTTCCATCTTCTCTGAGTTTTCTACAGGTAGTAAAGTGCATACAGAATCTATATGTTGAAACTTCAAATGTTGATGTTGCTAGTTGAAGGAAGAGTTAGTATTTTCCAATAATGCAGAGCAATTCAATTTGGGATACACATTGCCAGAATCTCTTTAATGCTTCTCTGTATTTGTGCAATTAGTGTAAGCTTTTAAAAATATTGCTACATATGGATTCCTTGTCATTATTAATTTGCATTTGTCTTCAATTATTTTTACACAATCAAATTCAGTGAGAACATTTTTAATTCTCTTTTATTGCACTATAAAATCTCCCATATTTCACCAACAAAATGCAACGAATTGAAATACCAATTAAGTCCCTTTCTGAGGTCATTACACTGCATCGGTCTCACACAGGCACACACACACACTCACATACACACTCACACAAACACATTCACCATGCAGAAACATGCTGTTAAAGAAAGAGCAAAAAGGATCTATTGCAAAACATATCCAAATAAAAACCAGGTTTTTAAATTTCCTTCTTGAAAAGTGTTGGCTTAGAAATTTTTTTAGCACTGACTATTGAAATTTTTTTCTGGGAAAGTAAAGAATAATTCAGTTTCCAAGCTTCATAAAATATATTGTTTAAAAGAAGAAAAACATTAAGAGAAAATATAATGTAAAAAGAAAGATAAAATTATTATTTGAAAAAGATTTTCAAGACAAAGACTTACCAGAAAAGAAATTCTACTGATTTTTTTCCCATTTACAGGAGCTAACAATTGCTATTTTTGTTCTCTTTTGTTCAATTCAACAAATAGGTTTTGAGTGATTTCTTTGTGCCAGATCGATACTAGAAATAGAGGAGCAAATGAAGTACTGTACTTACTAGCAGTTTTTCTTTTCTTTTTTTTAATATTTTATTTTATATAATTCTTACCTCATTTTTCATCTTTGCACAGTATGCATTTTCATTATGATTATATTCCTCATACAATTGCACCCCCCCTTATTTTGACTCTAGTCCTTCCTCTCCCCACCTCTCTCTCCCTCACACCACCCCCCGCAGTGTATCTCTGGTTTATAGTTGCTTCTTGATTTTGATTTTTGCTTTGTATTGATTAGTCTTTTTCCTGGTCTCTTAAGTTTTCTAAATTCTTGCTATGAATGAGACCACCCAGTATTTTTCTTTTTCTTTCTGACTTGTTTTGCTGAGCATGATCCCTTCTAGCTCCATCCATGTTGCTGCAAACTGCTTGTGTTTATCTTTTTTGATTGCTAAGTAATATTCCATTGTGTATATGTACCACATTTTCTTGATCCAGTCATCTATTTTTCAGCATTTGGGTTGTTTCTATAGCTTAGCTATTGTAAATAGTGCTGCTATATGAACATAGGTATGCAGGTGCTCTTTGGAATTAATGTTTCTGTGTCATTTGGGTAAATACCTACGAGTGGAATTGCTGGATCATATGGAAGCTCTGTTTAGTAGGTCAAGAAATCTCCATACAGCTCTCCATAGTGGTTGGACCAGTTTGCATTCCCACCAGCAGTGCAGAAGAGTTCCTTTTTCTCCACAACCTCGCCAACATTTGTTGTTACTAGTTTTTTAATATGTGCCGTTCTCACTGGTGTAAGATGGTATCCCATTGTAGTTTTGATTTGCATTTCCCTGATTACAAGTGATGTTGAACATTTTTTCATATGCCTGCTGGCCATTTGCATTTCCTCGTAGGTGAAGTTTCTTTATAGCTCTTCTGCCCATTTTTGGACTGGATTATTTTCTTTGTTTTTGTTGAGTTTCATTAGCTCTTTGTAGATTTCTGTCATCAGTCAGCAGTTTTGCTTTTCAACACAAATTTGTATAGTGTGGTAATATATCTTTGACATCAAGCTACCACTTTCTACCATTTTGTGCTTGCTTATTTCTGTTAAATAGTTTCAGGGAATTTTCAGATTCACAACAAAATTGTAAAGAAGGTACAAAAATTTCTCAACTACCTTCTGCCTTAGCGTCCCCCCATTATCAATATCACCAGAGTAGTGCACTTGTTACAATTCAAGAACCTATACTGAAACATCATTATCACCCAAAATTCATATTTTACAACAGGGTTCTGTGCTGGCATCCATTTTTATTAATGTTGCTGATAACATGTATCATGCAAGTATTTTCACTGCTTTAAAAATACTTTGTGTTCTAATCCCAAGCATGCTTAACCTCTTGCAACCCTTGATCTTTTCACTGTGTCTATTACTGTGCATTATCTAGAATGTCATATTGTTGGAAACATACAGTATGTAGCCTTCTCAGAGTGGCTTGTTTCACTTAGTATTTAAGTTTCTCCATATCACTTCATGACTTGATAGTTCATTTCTTTATAGCTCTGAATAATATCCTTTGTCTGAATGTGCCACAGTTTATTTACCTACTCTGCTACTGAAGGACATATTGGTTGCTTCCAAGTTTTGCAATTATGAATAAAGCTCCTGTAAACATGGGTATGCAGGTTTTATGTGTGGACATAAATTTTCAAATTCTTTGGGTAAATACCAAAGAGCATGATCTCCAAATTTTATACTTATTTCTTGTCTCAAATGTGTACTTAAATAAATATCAGAAATCTAAACTCAGAAATTAGATGAATTTTCTGTTCTTCATTTTCTGATCTCAATGACTTTGGGTCTTGGGATTTTATTTTTGGTGTAGTATTTCACAAAACAGTGAAACTGTATTTTCAGTTCTATCTCTTCTTGTGTTCATGATTGGGTGGGGGTACTAATTAAATGAGTAAAAAAATAGTAGAGACAGTCATTTGCCACAGACATCTTCACTTGGATGTAGTGGACTAATTAACTCAAATGTTCCGTCTAATTTTGCTTCCATTCCAAACTCTTCATTTATTTTTGATTAATTTATCAGGCATTTTTATATATAGTATGTGCATACACAGGCATTTATATATAGACATTTACATACATAGTATGTATATTTATGAATTACATATATATATGAATTATATATATTTATTAATTATATATCTATAATTTAGGGATTGCATTTTTATAACACCATGTGTACACATGCTTTCCTCACCACCCTCCATCAAATCTCCTGTGTTAATGTCTAATTTCCATTTTCCCCTACCCCTCCTCCCTCTTCCCTGTTCCAATGTATTTTTCCAAGATTCTAAGAATTTTTTGTTTTTGCTGTGCCTTGCTAGTATATGTATGATTTTGTTATGTCCACATATAAATGAAATATCCTGCATCTTTTTTTCTACTTTCTGACTTATTTCACTTAGCATAACCACCTCAAGATCCATCTGTTTTGATATAATTATTTTAAGGACTTTCCTTGAACAATGGGGGGGAAAAGAAGGCAGAGAAGAATAATATGTTTTTAAATAATATGTTTTTAAGCCATCTGTAATAAACCTAGTTATCATAGTAAGTATCCAGGTTTGAATTCTTTCCTGAAATAAAATGATTAAAATGTTACCTTCCAAATAAACAAAAATCAAAAGAAATTTGTAAAGTGAATAAATGAAGTTTTATGTTTGGTTTGTGTTGGAAGTAGAATCAAAGAATATATGATAAATTAAAATACTCACAACGTCAATAAAGTTTTTGCATAGTAAAACATTACATTGTGGCTTTGCAAAATGAAAACTTTTCATATAATAAATGTTACATTTATTTCCTGGAGACTTTGTCCTACAAAGTGTTTCAGGAATGCCCGTAATATCCTATATATGGAAAGCAATGACAAATGTTTGTTTTTCCCGCCATCTCTTGTGGATGGAATTCCTAGGTAATAAACTGCAGAAGCATACATTTACTTTATTAGTTTTTAGGTCAAATGACCCCTCACACATGGTGATCCATGTGTAGTCAAAACTATGTATAAAATAGGATAGAGTAAACATATTTAGCTCTATCCTGAGGCAAGTGGTTGAGACATTATTTTTAGGACAAATCCTGTTTGACTTTAATAAGAAATGCTACAAGTAGCTTTAGGATGTACTTTCTGTGCTGCCATTAATTCATGTGGTCAAAATGCTGCCGAATCGGCAAATAAGTGCAGCCGAAAGCCTAACTTTCATAACTCTGGAATGATCACTGGGGTACACAAATATCTTCAAGTCACATAATTGTGGTGATCTCAGTGTGCTCAGTTCTGGTGGACTGTTGCCCATACCACTAAATCAGCCTTCACAGCACCATGCGCATATGGCACAGTTGGAGTTCACTGGGAGCCTAGGACTTTGTTAGCTTGGGGGCCAAGTCACTCTTAACCTCCATAAAAGGCATCCCTTTAAAGAATGGGGTAAAGGTCACTGTAGCTCATGCCAAGTGTAAAAATGAGAACTACAGACAGGAAACACTGTTCAGATGTTGTAGGACTGTAGGTCTGTTTTATGTCTGCTCTGAGCCTTCTGCAGCTACAGGAGACCAAAGACATACTCGCCATCCCCATTTATACTAGGTCAGCAGCCAAATGGGCGCAGACATTAAAAGCAGGGGAAATCCAGCGGCTAATCAGGAATTGCCTGTCTCAAAGGTATGACATGAAATACTGCAATAAGACATCGTGTGATGGGAATTGTGGCTGTGATGTGTTGCTATAGGTTGTAGATTGAGTGTTCCACATTATGCACGTGTGACACCAAGCGGGCTGGAGCATGACTGTGTAATTACTTACTCCCAAGTCACTCATAAAATTGAGATGTGCATCTCCTGAGAATACCAAGGAGCAAAAATTGTAAATAAAATAAATGTTCAGTGTGTCTGAATTAATGAACATAGATTAAGATCATATATAACTTGAGGAAATAAGGAAACAGCACAACTGAGATTTCTCTGAATGATAGAGAGAAATAGGGGAAGTTATTTTTATTATCTAATTGGTAAGAAGTCCCCAATTTTTCTGTCAAAGTTTATAAAATAAAAATACACCCGGTTCCAAGTTGGGAGTAGGGAGGCATAAGTGGGAAATGTGGAAAATCACTCAATATAATGCATTTCACACACCAAAAATATGGCTATAGACATACATTAAAATAAAAGCCATATATTTTTTAAAGATTTATTTATATGTACAAGAATGGGGGTACAAGCCAGAATTGGGGGTGAGAGGATTCACCAGAGACATAGTGGGGAACAGAACAGGAGAATTGACTGAAACACATTGCTGAGGGGAGCAGCAGGTGAGTCAGGAGCGGTTAGCTGTGCCATGTGGGTAGCTCCTGGCTGGGGATTGAACTCGTGCTGCAGTGGCTGTGGCTAGCTTCATAGGTTGTGTCTTAACCCCTTGTGCCACCAGGGAGGACCTAAAAGCCATATTTAAATGGCATGATTTTTCAGACAACTCTTGTTCATTAAAGTAAAATTATAACCTGGTTGGTGAATAAACTGGTATGGTTTCTGTGTTTTGAAGAACTTGTTCCAGCCTACCTATATCTGTCAGTAATATTCATCCCTCATCTTCATTCTATGTTTTAGTCCTGGTACCTGAAATAAAATCTCTTTCTCTGCTTCTCTTTCTCCTCATTAAAACTGGCAAATGAATTTAAGAGAATTTTTTTAATGAAAAAGTATTTTTTCCTGCCACTTAAAGCTATGAAGTTAGATTGGGGTGGGGTAAGGAAAGGTTATAGTGCTAAATATGTAATTGATATATGTTAACAAATAATTGCAGTCATTACAGACTGACATAAGGGAGGAAAATTCACTTTTAGTCCTACCATCAATCAGTGTCTGATCCGTAAGCCACTTTTGTGAATAGTGTTCCTCAAAATGATGCAAAACCCAACCACTATGGAGAGCTGTGTGGAGATTTCTGGACCTACTAAACATAGAGCTTCCATATGATCCAGCAATTCCACTCCTAGGTATTTACCCAAAGGACACAGAAACATCAATTCCAAAGAGCACCTGCACCCCTATGTTTATAGCAGCACTGTTTACAATAGCTAAGCTTTGGAAACAACCCAAATGCCCCAAAATAGATGACTGGATCAAGAAGATGTGGTACATATATACCATGGAATATTACTCAACATTCAAAAAAGATAAACACATGCAATTTGCAGCAGCATGGATGGCGCTGGAAGGGATCATGCTCAGCGAAATAAGCCAGAAAGAAAAAGAAAAATACCGGATGGTCTCACTCATAGCAGGAATCTAGAATACTTAAATAAGGGACCAGGAAAATGAATAACTATAAGAAAGTGAAAATCAAAATCAACAAAAAACTATGAACCAGAGACACTCTATGGGGGTTAGGGGGCGGGAGGGGAGGGATTGGGGGTCAAAATAAGGGGGCTGCAATTGTATGGGGAATATAAAAATAAAATTTATTATAAAAAAAAAATGATGCAAAACCCTGAAGTTAGGAAGGACAGATGAATACCAATTAAAAATGATTTCCCAGTTCACAAACATAAAATATATATATTTACAAATATTTGTACTTATGAAATACATGCATATATATGTATGACTATATATGCACATATTTGTGCTTATAGAGTGAGGAACGGGTAGCTGTGAAACGTTATAATAAGAGATCTTTAAATACAAGCAAAAGTTGTTCAATATAAAGGAAGATGATAAGGAGCCATTTCACAAAGTTTGATTTGGTAGTACAGAAGCCTCCTTCTCATATCTATCTTTCCATCTCATCTGGCCTCAATATGTTCACTGTGGTGTATCTGAAGATTTACTTAACTTCATTTGGATTTATGTCACTTGTTCATCATATATATTCTTGACCTTTGGATTTGTTAATAAACTCAGTTTATATCTTTATCTCAAAATTATATATCTCCTCTTGCTTTTTGTAATTTCATTTAAAGAAGGAAACTCATTTAAACAGGAGAAGATCCTTGTAATTTCATTGAAAGAGGAAAAGAATAAGACATTGTGTATTATACCACATACCTATAAAGCCTCTCTACATTTAAACATATGTAAATATGTATATGTGTATGTATGTATAGAGATGCATATAAATAAGTGCTCTAATTTTCTTTTAACCTTTGAATTGTAATATTTGTGCACTAAAAAATAGTCTTAGTGAAGTTCAGGTAGGAATAAGTGAAGTGTTAGATACAAGATCACCTGACTTATTAGTGTCAGGAGCAAATATCAGGAATCAAGACTACTGTCTCCTTGATTGCTATACCATATTACCACAGTTTTAATTCACTTCAGAGGTATTTGTAGCAACTTCATTAAGACTGTACATTATCTTAGCATTTCTTTCAGCCTGTAAATGAGCCATAAAGGACTATGCTACCTGCATGAGTCTGCTTGGGCTGTGTTGTGCAAGCTCGCTTATGGCAGATTCTCTATCCATTGGGGCAGATGGATAAAGGAGATTCCTGGAGCCCTCAGTGGCTTTTTACAGGCTTTAATGCTCTTTTTATGTTAATTGTTGTGGGGTAAGCTCTCTGGCTGGCAAGGAAGGGAGGCCTGGGGGCCGGGAGGCTGCACTCTCTCTGGTGTAGTCTCATGGTCCTGTATCTCTGTAGTCACTCGTCCTCTCTTAGCCATTCTGCCATAGCTGTTCTTGTCTCTGTGTGATGCCACCCTTAGAGTACCAGCCTCTAAGCTCAGATGTGCACACTCACGCATGCCCACACCATACTCCAGGTGTCCACCATCAAGCATATGTGCCCTGCGCCTATGCCCCCAAGCATCTTCTGCATTCAAGGCTGCGGGTGACAGCCACATAGGCATAATAGCCTGATCATCTTCATTTACCCTACAGGCTGTCATAATAAAATGCCATAATGGTGTAACCATAGGAATTTATTCCTCACAGTTCTAGAGACTGGGAACTATATGATCAATGTGCTGGTCGCTTCAGTTCTCAGGTGATGGCTTGTGGAAAGCACCTTCTCAGTGTAACTTCATAGTGAATAAAGAAAAAGTTCTGGTGTCTCTTCTTGTATGGGCACCAATCACATCATAGAGGGCTGTACTCTTATAACTTCATCTAAAACAACTTACCTTCCAAAGCCCTCACCTTCTAATACCATTACTTGGGGTGGGGTGGGTCAAGCCATGAATTTTGGGGGAGTACAAACATTCAGTCCATACCACCAACTATAAAAATCTGAAAATCCTCCCCACTTTACTCATTTATGATTTGGTATTACTAGATTTCTTTAAAGACTATCAAAATATTTTTAAATTTAATTGAAAACATTGGACTTATACAAGTAGTCTTTTTACCTCAGTAGTTTTAATTTAGAAATCTTAAAACAAATGGCTTAAGGAATATTGGTTCCTTTGACATCATTCCAGAAACATTTACAGTGATCTCAGGTAAGAGCACATTTGTGTTATGTAATAAACAGATGCACTTGTCTCCACCTAGTAAAGCATTTGTTATCTGAGAGTCACAACGATGAACTCAAAGATGACAGAAATACAACCTTGCAGAATTAATTGTATAATGCTTCCAGAATCAACAATACATTCTACTTAGCATTTTCATCGGTGTCCTAAGTGATGTCTTAGAAGCAAACTCATTTAGTTTGCTGTTGACAGAAGCTGGAGAGGATGTTTCAGGGAAGAGGTACTAGTTTTCCCCCTGAAAAATGCATTCAGAATTCAAAATGAGCTTGAAGTGAGCAGAAATATATTTTAAATGCAGAGGAATATACATAGGGAGATTTAGGAAACAACATTTCAATAGCTATATAAACAAATACAATAAAAACAAGCTATATAAACAAAGACAAATACAATAACAACAAATTGTTAGTTTTATAGAAAAACAAAGCTAACACTATTGAAATATAATGAGGAAATGACCAGCTGTCAAAATCTCTATTATGGGAAATATCAAAATATTTCAACCAAAAGAAAATACAGATCAAAATGCATTAGCATTGCAAAATTTGATAGATAAAAATGGAATCAAAACAGATTAGAACTACATGCATCTTTCAATGTGCCTCTATAGTTTTTTTTAAATCTCTATGCTAAGCTCTTAGTTTACTAAATTAAAAGTATGTAAACATTAGCCTGAAAAAATTGTTTGCCTCCAAAAAGCTGACTGCCATGAAAAACAAACAAGAACTAGCACAAAGGAAAGTACAATGCATTTAACTTATTCTGTGGGTGTGGTCTCTCATTTCTATTAGACACACTGATTATTTTTAAGTAAAAACCATATATTTGTTTCCATGCCTAAGCTGAAAAGACAAAGGAATTACATCAGTATTTTGATAAGTAACTATGCAAAAGGAAAGAATCCCACAGAAAAAGATCATTAGCATGAGCTAATTACCATTAAAACGATTCCAGTTATTTGACTCATTTCACTGTTATCATCACTTAGAATTTATTTCACAGTAAATTGTCCAATAGTGTGCAGCTGTTTTTCCCTTTTATGAATCTTTATTTTTGTTAGTGATCCCTTTTTCCATTACCTCCTGTGGCTAACTAAATGAATTAGTCATGCTCTGTGTTCCTGGTGCCTGGGATCCCACCTAGTAACTTCCTCAAATACACTACATCTAAATATTCTGTAGTAAATGTTACCAGGTTGATGCATTTTAAGACATATTTTTTGATTCTTCTGTACCAAAACTCTTTATGTGGGAAACAGTGGGAAACAGGTCAAAGATAATCAGACTTGATATCAGTATAACCAGAATAAATCTCGTCTCTCCCTGTTACGGCATTGGGTATTTTCAGCTACATCATCAGAGTTTAATATTCTTAGATATAAAAATGGGGATAGTATATCTTTCCTGAGAATTTGAAGAGGTTAAGTGAAATGAAATATCTGAAAGTACTTTATACTTGGCACATTTCATATTTAGTAAGAATTAAGTTTCACCTAAAAAAAAATGGGGTTAAGTTTCAGAGGTATTGAGATGTGAAAGACATGCTCCCTGTCCTCAAGGAGTTCCTAATCTACTATAGAAACTCTAACTTCAACTCAATAAAGGGTGCAGGAATATATGTGAACTGTGGTAGTACAGAGAAGAAGCAATACACTACGCAGGAGGGAACTCATTTGAAGTAGTATTTCTTTCTTATATCACTGGACCATCTGGCATTGAACCAGGGATCTTCTTTTCCCCACAAATAAACAAACAAAAATTATAGGTAATACTTAACTCTTTCGCCAAGATTTAGAAGGCAGCAAGACCTCACATAGAAAGCTCAAGTTTCTAAGAATCAGTTGATTTCTGGATACACTGTAATTCCATATAACTACTCAGACAGAGACTGATAAACTGTATAAGAAGAAAAATCAATAAAATGACACTACTTGACTCTAGAGAGAGCAATATTTAAAATAATTCAAACATAAATAAACACTATTGATTTTAGATATAATGACCTCAAGACAGCACACTGGGCTAATTACCGATCATACCAAAGGTCATTTTTCAAAGAAAAAAAAAAAAAGGAAAGTATAAAAAATAATTTCCAAGGTGTTAAGATGAGGGGGAAAAGAACAGGGCTGCTAAAATCTCATCTTACATGATGGGATGTTAAGAGATTCCATTTTTTAAATGTAACAAGGTATTAAGATGTGTCAAAGATACAGATATTGGTGAGGATGTGGGAAAAAAAAGAACTATATCCCATTGATGGGAATATAAATTGGCACAGCTATTATGGAAAACAGAAAAACTTTATTCAAAAAATTATAATTAAAACTTCTATATGATACAGCAATCCCACATCTAGGTATGTTTTCAAAAGAAATGAAATTAGTATCTCGGGCCTACCCGGTGGCGCAGCGGTTGAGTGCTGGGTTGTGAAGCTGCTCACTGCTCGGCAGCGCACTTTCGATCCCCGGCTGTGGGGCAAGGGTCCCACATGGCGCTCAGACCTCTCCTGCCTCCCGCTGCTCCCCTCAGCAGTGTACTTTGTCAGTCTGCCTGCTCTGCTCCCCGCTCTGACTCTGGTGAATTCTCTCACCCTCCCACGCCTCTGACTGTACCCAGTGCGTGTATAAATAAATAAATAAATCTTTAAAAAAAAAAGAAATGAAATTAGTGTCTCAAGGAGATAACTGTGCTCCATGTTTATTAAAACATTATTCACAATAGCCAAGACATGGAAACAATGTAAGTATCCTTGGATGGATGAATGGATAAAGATGTATATTATACCCAATAATATATTATTATTCAGCCTCATTTGCAACATGGACATTTTGCTTGGTGAAATAACTCAAACACACACAAAAAAGTGCTGTATAGTCTTACATGTGGAATCCAAAAAGGTAAAATTCACAGAGCAGAAAAAAGATTGCTGGTTTCCAGAGACTGGAGGGAGGAGTAAAAACGGGAGCTGTTGTCTAACAGACATATTTTCTGCTCTGAAAAGAATAAGTTCTAGAGATCTAATATGCAGCATAATGACTAGAGTTAATAGTACTGTATCATAGACTTGAAAATTGCAAAGTAATTCTTAAGTGTTCTCATTACAAAAAAAAGAAAAGATAATTCTGTGAGTTGGTGGATGTGCTCATTAGCTTGATTGTGGAAATCATTTTATAATGTATATATTTATGAAATCATCATGTTTTTCTCTTTATATACGACTTCTACTTGTCATTAACACCTTAATAAAACTAACAAGAAACATTTATAAGGGGACTTAAAATTGAGTTCAAATTATTGAGAAGCCTTGAGGGATAAAAGTGACTTAATTTAGATATTTTTCCTTAGCAAAAGAAGATTCTCACTTGTATTTATGCATACAAGAACTGGGTTACAGGCCAGAGGTATGGGGGGAGTGAGAGGATTCACCAGAGACTAGAGTGGGAAACACAACAGGCAGACTGACTGAAATACACTGCTGAGGGAAGCAGTAGGCGAAACAGGAGAGGTCTGCTGCACCATGTGGGTTGCTCCCTGGCAGGTTGGGGATTGAATTCATGCTGCAGAGACTGCAGATTGCTTCATGGTGCCGTGCTTAACCCCTTGCGCCACCAGGGAAGCACGATAATAAACATTTTTAAGAGCTATTTGAGTATAAAGAATATGACTCAACTTTTGGAGGCATAAAAACTGGGAACAATATTTTTAATTGTTGCACAGAGTACATATTTGTATAAATAAAAGCAAATTTGATATGTATTTTGAAAACAGTTATAAAGAAATATTCTTTATTTTATTAACTTATTAACTTATATTTATAAATTATTAATAAATATTTATTAACTTTATTTTATTTTATTAAATTCTTTAATTTAATAATATTACATATCATTTAACATTGTGACATTTTCTTCTAAAACCATGTATTTTGTTAAGTTAAGGGAAAATTTATAAAAATAAAAAAATCAATTTTTAGCATTAAGGGTAATAAAAGTTTATTACTGACAAGCTAAAATAAATACTTTGAATAAATTAAGTTCAGGGGATTTCTTCTTAAATGACCTAAAATTATATCAATTAAAAAACTCTAGTGTGGGCCTCCCCGGTGGCACAGCGGTTGAGCGCTGGGTTGCGAAGCTGCTCGCGGCCTCTGCGGTGCCAGTTCGATCCCCGGCTGCTTCCCGGCCACTGGAGGAGGGTCCCACATGGCGCGCAGACCTCTCCTGCCGCCCGCTGCTCCCCTCAGCAGTGTACTTCGGTCCTTCTGCCTGCTCTGCTCCCCGCTCTGGCTCTGGTGAATTCTCTCACCCTCCCGCGCTTCTGACTGTACCCAGTGCATGTATAAACAAAACAAACAAACAAATAAATAAATAAATAAAACATGCCTCTATTAAAAAAAAAAACAAAAAACTCTAGTGTTATTTATTCAGGTATCATTGGTTTATAACACTGTATATGATTCAGATGTATCAGTCTAAGATAAATCAGTTAACTTCCTTTTCTTAATTAGCCTGCTAATACAGAAATGAAACTAGAATCACTTAATGTTTGTGTGTGTGTGTGTGTGTGCATGTGTATGTGCATGTGTGAGTCATTAATAGTCTCTGCCATTTATTTCACATTTGCTCTTTAGACACATGCTAGACCTATGCTTCCTCATCTTTTTGAAGTTCATGTGCAGCTAGATAACATGCTTTGATCTCTAATAAATGGACAGAAGTTATGTATCACCCTCTGTGTAAGTTTGAGAAAATCAGTTAGTGATTTTCATATGCCTCCCATTGAGATAATAATTGTGAAATAAACCTTAAGATAAAGTGTTCATTAACTTGGACTCCTGTGATAATAACATGGAACACTGCTCCTAAACAAACCACAAAGGGCTTGTAATGTGAGATGAAGTTACCTATGGATATTTTAAGCTAGTGAGTTTTGGGAACTGTTTGTTGCATAATTCAAACTATCATATATAATGAAATAATCTCAAAGTTTTCACCGTTTTAGGATAGTGTTTACTATATTACTTCTCACATAAAGGCCATTGATGTAATAGCTGTAGGAATCGATGATTATATTTAGACACTGTAATCTAATCTAAAAATTAGCAACTGATAATTTAGCCTCTGCTTTTAAGAAAAAGAAAAGATCAATGGAAAAAATTTGTGCAAATTCAGGCCAAACAATGTATTTTGCTATAAACAACTAAATTAGTTTATAAATTGAGGTAAAGTTGATATTTTGATGACATTTTGAAAAACAGCTCCAGGTAGATAGATATATACTTCATTTTATATGTATAATATTTTATAATTGATAAGATAAATAGCAAGTTCAGAAATTGTTTATCTGGTAATCATTTTATCTGACACCCTCATAAAGATAAAGAAAAATTTCTAAAGCCACCTAAAGAGTGTGTATTAGAATTGAGGTTAGAAACCAGATCCCTTGACTTTTAGTTCAATTTCTTTCCATTACTGTTTCTAACATGTGTTAGCCATTTTGCAGTCAAAGATTATATGGCTCAATGTAATATAAATTCACAAATTATTTTTCTAATTTGTGGAGTTTGATTAAGTCACTTCTAGTATAGCAGTTATTTTCTTTTACTGCTTTTATAAGAACATGAGTCATGGTTGCTGTAAACGTTTTCACTAAATAAAAGTATAAACTCAAATACATTATAAAAATGCACTAGAAGTAATTTCCAGTTTTGCCTACCATCAAATGCAGGCAAAGTTAGACTTCCTTGTACAAAGGGAACTGTCTTGCAAAGAAAAAGGCTTCCTGTAAACCAAGTAACTCTCGTACAACAAGTTTGATGAGCTAAGTGTACATTAATCAGAAACATCTGAATTAAATTTCCCTTGAAATATACATAAAATGAAGAGGAACCGTGGTTTGCAGATTATGTTTCAGGTTCCACTGAACTCAAACATTTTTCCAGCCTCAAATGACTTCAGTTTTTTTCACTCCTACTTGGGAGTTCATAAAAATGCTTAGTATACCACAGAATAAAACTGGATTCATTAGAAATCCAATATAAATATAATACAGATAAAGATATAATGTGACCTAACGTTTCCTATTCATATAGCACTATTAGTGATGTGATATCTAAAAGAGGGTTATTATAAGAAGTAGAGTAAATTTTAACTACTTGAGAGACAGAGACAAACATCTTAAGGGTAACTATCTGCAGTTATTTTTATAATCTGATTTACAAATTTTGATATATGGAACTCAGAGATTATGTTATACACCATTTCTCAGATTTGAAATATATGCCATTACTCTATCATTTGTGTGATGTAGCTCAAATATCTAGCATGAGTTCCAGTTCTGACAGGTTTGCACCAGTTTTAACCAGATAAAACTGCTTCTTGCTGTTTCAAACCAGTTCAAACCAATTCTGACAGGCTCAAACAGGTTCTGACTAGATCAAACCAGTTCTGACTGGATTAAACTGATTTACATGAACATAAACTGGTCTGACTTAAATGAGCTCAAACTGGTTTTTACTGGATCATACTGGCTTAAACTGGTTCTGACAGGATATAACTGGTTTTGACAAGATTAAACTTGTTTAAGCAGTCTCAAACCTTTTATGACTGGAACAAACAGTTCTGACCATATCAAACTGTTTTAAACTGGCTCAAACCTGTTCTGACTGGATCAAACCAATTCTGACCAGCTCTAACCAGTTCTGAGTGAATCAAATCAGTACTGATCAGACAAAAACTGTTCTCACTAGATAAAACCATTTGTAACTGGATAAAACTGTTTCTGACTGGCTCAAACCAGCCCAAACTAGTTCTGACTGCACCAAACTACTTCAGACTCTCTCAAACTGGTTATGATGGGCTCAAACCAGTTCTAATGAGATAAAACCAGTTCTGGTTAGCTCAAACTGGCTTAAACCAGTTCTGACCAAATCGAACCATGTGTGATACATGCATCACATATGCTTATGTATATCTGAGACATTCACAGAATATGCAGTGTTTGAAATAATATCATTTTACATAGAAATTTCAAGTAATTGCTAATTTTTGTTTCTTATAAGACAAGTTACTGAAGAAATTCTCTCATAATTATTCTTGAAGAAACTCTCATCTTATCCTTACCTTTTTTTGAATACATGATATTCCAAAAACTTGGCATATCACTTAACTCTTTTTAACTTATTATGCCCTTGTCCAGCACAGTGACTATCACATAAACCTGTATTTAAATAATGATGAAAGAATATATGGCTTTTAGTATAGGTGGTATTGAGGGACAAAGAAGACAGAAAGCATTTCAGTGGAGACATGAAATCAACAAAGATTTAGAGGCAATAAATCTCCTGATATGTTCTAGCAGTAGCTACAAGAATGGAAGATAGTAGGCAGTTATGTTTTGAAGATTTCCAAGTGGCAAGTTAAAGAGTCAATACTTATCAAAATTCTTTTTTTATTTTTTAGCTCTCTGCCAACCCATCACAGCCCTCATTATAGTCATTATTGTCTTCTAATGGCTTGTCATTTTTCCATATTCAGAAAAAAAAACTTAAGATGCCTTTTCCTCAGGCCTATTTGTTCAATTTCCACTTAAATTCTCAAGCTCAGCTCAAATGCTGCATTTTTTAGTGAAAATTTTAGAGACCATCACAGCAGGAACTAACTGATCTTTCTTTAAATCAGCTTCCTTCAGCATGATAAAATATATACTTATTTGCCATTAAAATAAATAAAGATAATGTATATTGCTTGACTATTAAAATAAATATTTATTCTCAAGAACAATATGGATTTTCTCAAGAAATTATTAGATTAAAAAATTATCTTATGTCCAGTTGATATTCTGGTTACAAATTTCCTTAGTAAACTAGGAAGTAAGAAAAAAATTAAGACAAGCAAACAAAAATTTTATAACTGTAATTATCCCATATGTATTAATATATCTGATTATCAGAAATCTTCAACTTTCTCATAGAAAAAATATAAATCATTTGTCTGACCACCACTACTACTATGTCCTATCATAACATTCCATACATACTTAAAACCAAATGGAAATGGTGGGGAGACAAAAATATACATGTGAAATAAACTCAGTATTTTAATAAAAAAAAGAAAAAATATAAATCATGTGAATGTGAAGAGGAAAGGGAAATTTTATTTGTATCTATATTGCAAGTGAAAATACAATTTATATTATAGTTGACTTTGTCTTAGCTGCAAAAACTTTTTCAGCAACATGTATTCAAGATACAGTTTAAATATATGGTCAAAAACAAAGTTTAAATTTTAAGGTGGCTGAGTTTACTGTGTTTAACTGGACATTAAAAAAAGTAGGGATTAATAATAAATAAAATTTTTATAGCAAATTTAATAAATCACATATTTGAATATCTGAGTTAGGATCCTGAATGCTCAGTACCACTTCATATTTCATATGTTAAGAAGTCTAGAATGTATTTTACAGCCAAAGAAAAAAAGTTGAAATAGTTTTAGGTCAATGATCTTCTTTGTATTTTAAGACTATCTTCTAGTTCCAATACAGAAAGAGAAACCTTGTCAATGAGATAAATATGAGATTATTTCTATACTTCATCTAGTCATGCTAATAATAGAAACAGAGTATAATTAATGGGCTTTAACGTTTTTTTCTAGTATAGAATTAAAATGGCATGATAATCTCATGGCATATGAATAAAGAAAAGCAAGAAATAATGGATAAAATTTAACCTTCCTGCTTAGACAACTAGGTGCTAAGACCTTCTGTCTACTGAATTTGAAATAATTAAAGGAAGACCATGTATGGAGGAAGGCGACATGGACATTTTGTGAAGATTTGAGTTTTAAGTGTCTTTAACAGCCAATTGAGTAAAATCTATAGGTTTCTAGAAATTGTCTCTGGATACTAAAGATAGGCTCTGAAGATAAAGAATTGGAAACCACCTGGTCATATGGATAGTTGAAGCAGCATACCTGAACTCATTAACTTTAGAAAAAATAGAAGAAGCCTAACAGTAATTTTAATTATTAATATAATAATAATAATATTAATATTATAATAATAAAATTGCCATTTATGACTTGAAAGTTCTAGCATTTTAATCACTCTTCAAATTTTTCAAAGGAAGTAAGAAAAAACTTAAGACAAGCAAACTGTTGTAGCATCCAAGAGATCAGTCCATTTAGAATAGTACTTAAGAGGGTACAGAACCTGGGCTATATTAAAATTTGTTAACATACTGATAATATTTGACTCGAAGAAAGCAAACTATGTCAAAAACAGATTTTAAAGGAAAGGAGTGTAACTAAATATAAAGCCTGATGAATCAAAAGGGGAACATAAGTGCTTTTCATTTTGATCCACACCAGTAAAGAGGAGAGGTATGTGTTTGTGTGTGTATGTGCATGTACACACATGCACACATAACTATATGTGTGTGTTGCACGCATATGTGCCTTTAGTCAGTTATAGAAACAGTTGGCAAAAGAATCCCCTTATCTCCCATTAATTGCCTCCCTAAATCATGCTCAAAAAACACAAAGATGTATCTTCCAAGGCAATTAGTCAGATTTACTTCACACTGAATGTATTTCTAGTAACACTAAACAAATATGATAGATACTATAAATTAACTTTTATAAATTTATTTTATAAATTTATTGGATACAAAATAAATTTGGAAGATTATAAACAAAATTACAATGGTAAGCATTCTATTAACTTATGACATAGTTTGATAAATACTTCAATAATTTCAACTTGACTCATTTGCTATTTCTGTGGTCATATAAGTTCCAAGTATCCACATGTTTGGCATATACAAAATAATCTGCTCCCTAAAATGTAATCTTTTTCAGAATGTGTTTAGTTTACAATGTATAAAGTTAAGTAGATTTCAGTTCCGATGCAGATGATTCGAAATATTCACTAAATGTCAAAAGATTGAGTGGTTGAGAATTTCATTGTTTTACTAAAAATTCACATAAATGAAAGACATTTTACTATTTATCACATTTACTTACTTTGCTTGTACATCTTAAAATATGTGTAGAAATAATGCTAATAATTCTAAAAATTTTCAATTATAGACTGACTGATTACTGGTATTTATGAAATAAACTATCACATATATGTTGTGATTGCTACTTTTTCTCTGTCCTATTTAGATCATATAGTTTCAACTCTGACAATAAATTTTAAAGTTTGATACAACATACAAAGTGAAAAAATGAAATCACTCGCTTTCAAAAGATTGATGTTTAAGATTTATGGTCATTGGCAAAACTACAAAACCTCAACAATCATGTATTTCTGACAGTGCCTCATTAACTGAACATGAATAAAATCAAGAGATTTATTTCAAAAAATAGTGTATGAATAACACATGCAATTATCCATTAAAATTAATAGTGGATAACTATCAAACATGTCTTGTGTTTAATGCTTAGAATTATCAATTGAATTTCTAAGTGTTGTCAGTCTGATCATTAATTCAACCTTAACATCAATGTAAAATATTTTCTGAGCATTGTATATATTGGGGAAAAGGGATATCACAACATGAACATGAACATTTTGCACCTTTCATTATTATTAACATTTATATTGTCTTTAAGTTGACTTTGAAACATAAAGCAGAGAGAGAGAGATTACCTGTTTCCTTATTTATAAGTATGTTCAACTGCATACTCACTATTCACCCAACACTGTAGTAATAATACAGCCTGTTTCCTATTTTTATTTATTTATTAAAGATTTATTTATTTATTTATACAAGAACCGGGGTACAGGCCAGATGCGCGGGTGAGAGGATTCACCACAGACAGAGCGGGAACAGAACAGGCAGACTGATGAAATACACTGCTGAGGGGAGCAGCGGGCAAGACAGGAGAGGTCTGCTGCGCCATGTGGGACCCTCGCCAGCCGGCCGGGATGGAACCACCACTGCAGCCTGTGAACAGCTTCACAGCGCGGCACTCAACCGCCTGCGCCACCAGGGGAGGCCCCTGTTTCCTATTATTAAGAATTTCATACTCCAGTCCCATAGGTTTGAAGGGTATGCTTAATTTAGTAATGGAAAGTGTTCTCCCTTTTTCCTACCAGCGATCTTCAAATGATTAGCTAATAATAGTCACACAATGATTTCCAGATGTTGCTTACTACACAAGGACTGCCCACTTATCTTCCACACAGGACAGTGCGAGAACTGAGATTCTCTCATAGTTGTAAAATAGAGAGCACATTGGAAATATTTCCCACCCAGAATCTGAAATTCTAAATGAGAGAAAAGACTGCTCTAATACAATTTTAGTGACTTTTTGAAAATATTTTGGAATTAACTGCTTTAAGCCTGGATTCCAGATAGGCTAAAAGAGATTAGGTTACTTAGCAAACAACTAATAGGAAAAACAAAGAAATATTTAATTAATATGTTGATTTTCTCAATAAAGTCAGTATTTTATATGTAATTAAAAGACAGTAGAGTATAAACAACTACTTAGAAGGAGGTAGAAAACCCTGGTTGAAACTTTCAAAAATCGAATCCCTGATCATCTTTCTGGCTGCAATGTATAGCCATTCTTTACCCACACCCTCGCTTCTCCATTTTTTTTTTTTTTTTTTAGAATTAACATGAGATCATCCCAAAGGGACTTTGAAAATTATGTTTTAATTTGGTCAGATTTAATTAGCAGTGAGAGTCAAACCTAAAAGTTCAAGTTTTTTGAAATTATTTATCACTTACACATTGTCAAGTCAAATGACCACTTCATTCTGTATCTTGAGCTCTAACTTGTCAACATGGTTGATGTGGTAGTTTTACTAAAAATCTAATGAGAAAAGAGGCTCAAGCAGATAAGCAGTTATTTTTCAAATCGTTTCTTATAAATTTATATGGGGGAAATAAAAGGCTCCTTAAAATCATGCTTGATCTATTCTGAGTTAATTTTTGTGAAGGATCTAAGGTGTGTGTCTAAATTCTTTTTTTTTTTTTATTCTTTACACAGGGATATCCATATATCCAACACCATTTCTTGAAAACACTGTCTTTGCTCCATTGTATTTCTTGGCTCCATGTCATAAATCTTTTAGCTATATTTATAGGCTCTTTATTCTGTTTGACTGCTCTGTCTGGCTATTCTTTTGCCACCATTTCACTATAGCTTTATAATACCTCATAAGGTCAGTTCTTCAACTTTGTTCTCCATTAGTTTTGTGTAGACTATTCTGGGTATTTGCCTCACCTTAATAACTTTACAGTTTGTCATTGTCCACAAAATAACTTATTGGGACTTTGTTAAGATTGCATTTACTCTATAGATCAGTTTTTTTAGTTTTTTTGCATTTTTAAAATTTTATTTTATATATTTTTACATCATTTTTCATTTTTGCACAATGTATGCATTTTCATTTTGGTTATAGTCCCCATACAATTCCCACCCCCTTGTTTTGATCCCACTCACTTCTCAATTTGGGAAGAACTAGATTCTTGAAAATTTTGAGTCTTGTGTCTATGAACATGAGATAGTTCTCCATTTATTATAATTCTTTCATTTTCTTCGTTAGAGTTTTATCACACATACCTTATATTTACCTTTTGTATTCATTGTGAATATAAGTGATACTCTTTTAATCTCAAATTTTACTTGATATTTAATAAATTAACTGACTTTCATATCCTGCAACTATGCTGTAATTGCTTATTAGTTCTGGGAGATTCTTGTTCATTATTTTAGATTTCCTTATAGAAGATCATGCCATCTATGAATAAAGGCAGTTTTATTTCTTCCTTCCCAATATATGTACAATTTTATTTCCTCTTTTTTTTTACTGCACTAACTAGGATTCTCAGTACAATGTTGCAAAGGAATGGTGAGTGGGACATCTTATCAGGTTCTTGATCTTAGTAACTTACTATGATTAGATTAAATAAATCTTCTTCCAATACAATGACATTATTGTACATGATCAAACTGACTTGAGGGAAAAAAAAAGCAATATATTTTTTTCACATCTGTGCTGTTTATAATACCTTACTTTCTGTAGAGGTAGTATCACAAATGCACTTTAAATAAATGTCAATGGTTGACCTCATCTAAATATTAATTTTATGTCTATAATGTAGTAAAATATTGTAATGACATGAAATACATCAGTGTCATTATAAATAGTAAAAGATTGCTAAGAAATATGTTTGATTCTGGAGACAGAAAGCTTAAAAGTCATTCGTAGGGAGATCTCATTAAATAAGTAGGTTTCGTCTCATGGGTTAACTTCCATTTGTTTATGTTGGTTTCTGAGTTCTATGTTGAAGTGTGTTCTGGATCTGGGTCTTACATTTGTATTATTATTGATTGGTGATTTCTCTTATTTATGGAAAAGGACACAATAATAGAATATAAAAATTCAACAAAATTCATCTCATCAAAATTCAACGTATGGTGTGAAGCTTTGTAAGGGAGGCATTGAAGTATCAATTCAACATCTAATGACATGTAATTTTGCATCTGATTTATACATGACTTAGTTTTTTCATGCATAAATGGGGGGGATGATACTAGCACTAACTTGATAGGATGAGGATTAAAGGAGATAATTAAATTGCTAGCCCAATGCTTGGAAAATAAATAACACTGACAGATTAAAAATAAATTATAAAGTTTCTTTGAATAATTGGAAGATGAACTACTTTGAGTTCTTTCTCTAAACCACAGATTCAAATGGCATTAGCAAATAGTTGCTAATATTCTAACAAAAGTCTTTTCTGTTTAAAAAGATCCTTTTTGAAGCCCAAATTGCAATAGTCTAGCTTTCAAAATAATAATCATCATAAACACAGAATGATAAACTGAAAATTTATCATATGATTAATTTTTTTCTTATTCTCTACCAATTATATAAATATGATTTTCTCCTAAAAGCATAATGCAATGGGAATACATGTTAGTATAAAACCCTTTATATATGAAACATACTGATACATTCTAGTCTTAAAATTTACCTTTACCTTTTCTACACAGTTTATTCTTCAACTCACATAATTTGCTACTTTGGTTGACCTTGTCAACTTATCTTCAAATACTGTATTAACTGTTTTGTATGTGCCTATGTGTGTGTGCATTTCTCTATGTAAACAGACTTGAATTGCTTCTAAGTTAATCCCTGCTTTATAACGTCAATTCTTGACATCTCATTTCTGAATTAGTTACTGTCATTTTGCTTGACCTTTTCAATCTTAGTGGTGCCCTTCCTATAAACACAGAAACAGAAATTAACACAGTAGTCAGAATGTGGACTTATTGCAAAATTAAATACTAATAGAAATACTGCAGTCATTTTGCCCTTTGAAACAATCATAATGAGGACCTTTTTTTACTAAACTTTCATTGTTTGCCTCTATTTTGCAGATGCCTGGAACCAATAAAGCCCTCTTTAAAATAAAATCACTTTAAAATTATTAAAAGTATGAATAGAAATGAGAAAATATAAATATTTCACTAATATGATCTTAGATATATATATACACATATAATATTTAAGTATATTAAGCAGATCCAGGTATTAGACCATGATCTTATAACACATTACATCACTAAATGGTAGTGAAAAAAAAACAAAGAACTCACTATGTTCCCTTCTTACAACTCTGCTCTGTTGAGCTTACACCGTGATGCTATATCACTCTCTTCTCTCCTCATTAATCTAATACACCAAATTCTTGACTATCCCACTTAAATCATGAAGATTTTGACTCCTTAATCATACATTCAATTCATACCTACTCCTGTCATCATTCTAGGTAATTTCAACAAATGTCACAAAAGTCCATCTGCCAACTTGCCTCTCTGTTACTTAACTTCCTTTTTCCAAATATGACTTACTTCATTCTCTCCAAATCACCCACTTCCTCAACCATACTTTATCATTACTAGAAACTTTACTACTTCTAAAATAGTTAATCCAAACATTCTGCTCTTTACTGAAAGCTTTATTACAGTAAAACGATTCTTAAAACTTGTTACAATCTATCCACTGACATTTTCAACGTTCTTTTTTTTTTTTAACAGTTTGTAGCCTCTTGGACATCAAAGACCAACACAGACTGCACATAGAAGACAGTCATGCTTCATTTAATAGCAGGTGAGTGGAGAGAAATACATGGAGGTTGTGATCAGGGCTGGGGAAACATGTGGCAAAGCTGCTGGCTCAGCCAGGGACCCTGAGGGGGGAAAAGGAGCAATGGTAGAGAGCTATAGACCCTTCAGTGAAGGGAAATGTCTACAGAGTACTTGAGTTGTTTTGCACAGACCAGGTCCCTGATAAGGAGAACAGAGAGGGTGCTCTAGTCTGCACTCCCCCTCCCCTAGCCTTGGGGAATACTAATGACCTCATGAAGCACAGTGACAACACAAAAACTACAGGATCTTAACTATGAAACCCAGAGAGAGGGCGCTTGGCAGTCCCACAGACATAGGCCAGCCCTCCAGGTCTCCCCCTACATTTGTGTCAGTGATTGGGTCACTCCATGTCCTTCTCCCACATCACTAACTCTGCAATCTCATGAATAGGTCTCAGTACCTATGGAAACCAGTGAAGGTCAATAAAATAAAATAAAACCTCAGCACCACCTGCAAGAAAAGTGGTTCAACTCTCTAAGTTACTAGTACGGATATACTTTCTTTTAATAGAGAAATTTACAGCAGTAAATGGAGCAAACAAACAAAATAATTTATGGCACTTTGAAATCTCAAGGGAATATTGATGTCACAAGAGAACATCACTCCAGAATCCAAACACAAATACTTAGAAGGTTATATCTCCCTTGCAGATAAAGATTTTAAAATTGCTATAATAAAGACAATCAACAATATATAAGAAAAAAACAGCAAGGCAATTCAAAGCAATACAAGAGAATTCAGAAACTCTAATCACACAGACACAAAAATTGTTGGAAAAACAAATAAATGAACTCAGAAATAAAATTAATGGGATGTGGCAAAAGCACTACTGAGGAAGTTTCTAGCAATATATGCATCAAGATACAAGAAAGATCTCAAATAATTAATTTAAACTTGCACCATAAGGAACTAGAAAAAGAACAAGTGAAACCAAAACTCACTAGAAGGAAGGAAATAAGAAAAAAAGAGAGTGGAAATAAATAAAATGGAAATAAAAAATATAGTCCAAAAGATTAGTGATTCCAAAAGTTGATTCTTTGAGAAGATAAAATAGACAAACCTTTAACTAACCTCACTAAGAAAATAATAGAATCAGAGCCAAGAGAGTAGTTACAAAAGACAGCTCAGTAATACTATGAATATCATTATGCCAATAAATTGGATAACCTATAATAAGTGAACATATTTTTAGAAGTGTAAAAATTTCCAATACTGAATCAGGAAGAAATAGAAAATGTAGAATGACCAATTGCAAGAAAGGAAATTGAAACAATAATCACAAGTCTTTCAACAAACGAAAGCTCAGGAGTAGATGGTTTCACTAGTGGGTTCACTAAACCAATACCTTAGCAATCTGACTGCAAATTTGAGGCTTCCAGAGGGAGTAAGATATGGAGGGATCTAATGAACTATGGTGGGAGATCATGAGTACCTTGATGATTGGTGTGGTAACATATACCTAAATCATATATACAGTGTGGTACACACACACACACACACACACAGCACCAAAATATACATGAAATAAGCAAGATGACATATCTAAAGGGAGAGATAGACAGCAATGCAACAATAGAAGCTGACTTCAACAGCATATGATTTCAATTATATGTGGTAAAGAAGCAAAACAAATGAATGAATTAAACAAAACAAAAACAAAATAATAGGTGATAAGAACAAACTAGTGGTTATCAGAAGGGAAGGGAAGGTGTATGGATAAATCTCATAAAAGGAGTGAACTGTGTGTGATGAGTAGAAACTAGAATTCTGGTGGCAAACATATCACTGTGTTGACTGATAAGGCTGCACACCTGAAACCTACATAGTGCTATAAATCAATGTTACGTCAATAAAAATTCTTAAAAAACATACTAAAAATAACAATAAAACCATACATATAAAGGAGCAAGTTAATATTTCTGAAAGATTTTAGAATATTTATGTAAAACTAAGAATCAGTATATGATATTCAGTTAACAGTAAGGAGCTTTATTATAGCTGTCATTCATCAACTTGAGTGGTATATGAAATAGGAACACGCTTTTGGCTCCTGTTTTGGTATTATTTTAAGATTCTTTGTTCAGAATATGAATTAGATTTGAGAACATACTTTTTGGCAGTCAATAAAATGCTATCAAAAATACACATAATGTGGTTATTGTAGAATCTTTAGAAAATAAATAGACAAGGGATTATAAATGAGTAAGTGAAAATAGGCTATGTAGAGTTTTTCTCTGTAATAAATTTTCTTCTTTTATAGAATAAAATGTAGTAAATAGTAGTCATAATTTAAAAAATTACACCAGCACCCACCAACTACCAAGTCACTCTTTCAGTCAGACTAGCGTTTTGTTGTTTATAACGCATCCAGGCACCAGACACCAGGACCTAGATAAGGACCTTGGCCAATTTCAATCACTGTTATAAAACTAACTCTGGAATCATGTCTATGAACTGAAGATAAACGGAGGAATGTTGTATGTGAGCGGCAGAGAATAGATGGGGCACTCATGCTCACGCACACACACATACATATTAACTCATCGTTGTTATTCTTCTAAAGATTTATTGGGCCTCCCTGGCGGCACAGCGGTTGAGCGCTGGATTACGAAGCTGCCTGCAGCCTCTGCAGTGCCGGTTTGATCCCTGGCCACCGGGCGAGGGTCCGACATGGCACGCAGACCTCTCCTGCTGCTCCCACTGCTCCCCTCAGCAGTGTATTTCGTCCATCTGCCTGCTCTGTTCCCCGCTCTGTCTCTGGTGAATTCTCTCACCCTCCCACGCTTCTGACTGTACCCAGTGCTTGTATAAATAAAAATAAATAAATCTTTTTAAAAAAGATTTATTTATTTATTTATGTGTAGAAGAACTGGGATATAGGCTGGAGGTGTGGGTGGAGGTGAGAGGATTCACCAGAGACAGAGTGGGGTGCAGAATAGGTGGATCTACTGAAATACATTGCTGAGGCGAGCAGCAGGGGAGACAGGGCAGGTCTGCTGTGCCATGTGGGTTAGCTCCCAGCCTGGGGATGGAACTCAGGCTGTAGTGGTGATAGCGCTGAGAGTTAATCTTAGGTCACCAGGGAGGCCCAGCTTATCATTGCTATGGATCACTGATTGCTGTGTGTTTTCCATTCTTCCATTTTTTGAGTGGAAAGTTTTTCTTGAACTTCCGTTGTTCCTCCTCCATCAATGTGTATTTGATGTGCCTATGGGGATGTGTGCAGAGCTTTTAGCCTCTGGGAAGCACATCTGGACTTTATAAAGAGTGCTCAGCATTGAGTTGAACACTGCATCTGGATGGAACTGTGGGTTCTCTTCTAAGGACAGGAATGAGGATGTTATTTAATGGGAAGAAGGATATACATAATTATTCAGAGAAGCCATGTTCAGACAGTGGTAGAAAGTATTTGTTGTGTAATATTCTTGTTTGTACAGAGAGATTACATATCTTGGTCTCCATTTTAGTTGACATGGTCAGTGAATCTAGTTAATAAAATGTGAATAAAGTTAATGTGTACCTTTTGGAGGTCAAAGAAACAGAGACGGATGCTGTTTGTTGCGAGCTTGGTAGGTAAGCTGGAAAGGTAAGCTTGGTAGATAACTTGGAGGATAAACTGAAAGGCACCACAGAGGAGCACATGTACACAAAGGTTGCTGGATCAGACTCTGCTTGACCTGATGACATGCAGCGCTCCCCAGTCCTTGCTACTGCCCCTCCCTCTGGACCAAACTCTCCTGAGGCCAGCCTGCTGGAAGCTAACCTTTAAACTGAGGGCTGATTTGAACTAGAAGACTGCTTTCTTCTTTCACTGCCCCTACCCTCCCTAGTTCTGTGTATTTTCATGTCTCTGCCCCCCTACCCCCAAGATTTTAGTTGGTTAGAGTATAACACCTTTTGGGAACGACATTTAAAAGAATGTGAGCACAATGCAAAAATGTCCCCCCTCCTTTCCTCCCTCCCTTCTTTCCTTCTTACTTCCTTATCTTTCTTTTTTTCTTTTTTTTAAAGATTTCTTTATTGATTTATACAAGCACTGGGTACAGTCAGAAGAGCGGGAGGGTGAGAGAATCCACCAGAGCCAGAGCGGGGAACAGAACAGGCAGACTTATGAAATACACTGCTGAGGGGAGCAGCGGGTGGCAGGAGAGGTCTGTACACCATGTGGGACTCTCGCCAGGGGCCAGGGATTGAACCGGCGCTGCAGAGGCTGCAGCCCAGCGCTCAACTGCTGTGCCACCAGGACAGGGCCCTTCCTTATCTTTCTTCTGGAGCAACCAAGCAAATGAAGTTAGCATGAACCTCTGATACTAAAAATACTTGTCCCTTCTCTACCTGCTTCTCAACTGCTCTCAGAATAAGTCATTTGCCCCTTAGTTGAGGTGACTACTTATTTGCCTCCTTGATTCTTTGAAAGAAAAAAAAGAATGTTTTTGCTATTGCTATAGCCATATGAAACCCATTTCACCACCCTTTTCTGTTTTGAAGCTGCTCTCTCTAAAAGTGCCATCTCTTTGTGTTGGATATATAAATAGCTTATGTACAAAATGTTTTACATCACTTTGAAACTTTCCTTCTTTGGCGTTGGGGTGCACTAGCCACCCCATCTGACTGTGAGAACTCTCTACAGTCAGTTGGCTGGCTATTTGCTTATTTAACAAATTTCTTCCCCTATCTAATCCATGTTTCTTAGTGGGATTTCTGTGAGGTTTGTAAGGTGTGCAGGCTGCAGTTTGCTGGCTTAAAATGTTCTCTCCGTTGATGTGGTCTCTTTGGGGGTGGAAAGGAAGAAAGATAAACCAATAGTACAATTTTTTTTTGACACTGAAAATTGACATAGGGCTTTTTGCAATAAAAAACCAGTCCTTCCAACCCTCAAAATACAAACAAACAAAATCAACAAAACAAAATAAAAACTAAAAAAAAAACCAAAACTTTAACTTGTGTTGTGTGACATCATGGATAAGTTTTAATCGATTAATAAAATACTGGTGCAGGTTAGGATGAAAGCTACTAGAAGACCCTAGTATGAACTGAGGAACGAAAAAGATTCCATAGTACAAGAATATTTTTCATTACTTTGAAGGAAGAGTGTAGAGCTATAGAATGGCTTGTATTATATTATCTACAACTATATATTTAAAAAAATAGTTTTTCATGTCTAAAATCTTTTCTTGTATTTTCATGGAGAATTCTGCTAAATTCCCAATACCTTACTTTTTCATGTATTGACAATTTTATCAAATATGAGAATTATCAGCTAAGAATCACAGTGACTTTTTCTTTTTGATCAGATGACAAATGTGATCAATATAATTGGTCAAGTCATATTTGTAAAGATATCAGCTTATAGCATATAATTTGGATAGTATTTCTTTAAAGAAAAAAGCCAAAGAGTTTCAGCTACCTTGGGGAAACTAAGGTGAAGACCTACCTATCTTTACTTAAAATGAATATACGCCATCTATCAACAAACACCTTCTTCCCCAAATCTGTTTTGACATATTGTAGTTCAGATATCAGGCATGTGGGAATACAGCTCTTGTGCTGTTCATGGTGTGTGCATGTGTGCCGGGACAATGTCAGGAATGGGGTGAGTAATGACATTGCAAATTGAAGTCATCTGCTTATTTTCCTCATGCTTGTTCAGAGCAAGTGTCTGCAGTGGAATTTCTCCCATGTTGCTTTGCCCATGACCTTGACCCTAAGAGTACCATCCTTCAAAGAGAAATGCAGAATCTCTTGAGAGAAGAACTGAATTATTAATTTATCTGTGTTCTGGTCCTCTATAAATAATAGTATATCTTTGTAGCCAGATATCAATATCTTAGTTCACATGCTTTTCTTAAAATATGATCTACATTGCTCAAGAGAAGATAAGAAAGAACAACAACAAAAAAATAAGTGGACAATTGTATGGACACAACAAGTAGCCAAATAAATCAAAGGGAAATCTTATAATAAAAACTGAGAAATATTATAGCTATTTCTTAAATATTTGAATAATTAAAGACCCCCGGTACTCTTAGCTATTATAATTTGTATCAGTAGAAATAAATATGGTCTAAAATACCCAATCTTGAACTTAAAATAATTTTTCCTGTAGGGATTCCAAATAATGAATGGTTTCAAACTGCCACATTGCTGACCAGCATGTGTACCTTTCTACTCCTATACCTATCCATCATTCTTTAAATAAAATTGAAGAATGGGTGATTACCTGAAAATCACTGGAGCAAGCTAAATTCTCTGTAGCAATTGCTTAGTTACATATTTTCTTTAAGTATATTTCTAAATTTATCTGTTTCACTTTTTTAATTGTAAACATTTGCAATAGATGGAGAGTTTTGTGTTCATCTCAAAATATCTTACATTGTGAAATGACCCCAATCATTTCTCCATTTGGAAAATTAACTTTGGCATGTTGTAGTACAAAAATAAGCACTGGACAATAAGTGAAAAAAATACAACACTTTTCTGCCTCCACCTCTAAAACTGTATGATGACCTTGAATCAGTCACTTGATCTCTCTGACTTTCACTTTTTCCCAGCTTACAAATGAGAATCTGGTCATTCTTAAGGTCATTTATAATGAAAAACTTCTATTATGCGTGATATATCACTATAGAACCATAAATATTTATTTGCCAATCATAGAGAGTGAAAGGAGAGGTTATGCTGTCCAATTTTCATGAAAATATTGGAAATAATTTTAACTTGCTTTATAGAAATACCTAAAAGGTACTGACAACATGTTTGGTTCTTTCTGGATGAACACCATCACTAGTGTTATACCACCATTTCTTGACATTTTGTCTTTGTAAGTTTTCTTTCTAGAGAAATTTGACAGTTCAACAGAAAGTATGAAGTTTCTTGGTATTTGGATATATATGAGATACATTAAAAAAAAATCTGTACTAACTTGCAGTGTTTTTACTTGACACATCTGTTCCTTTGTTTTATATTGTTCCACCTTCACCTCAGTAGCTGGATCATCTGACCCCCATTAGTGATGAAAATTTTCCTTACTGCTAATCCTCTGGAGAGTTCTTGATATTAATCAGTTAGAAATGCCATGTACCTTCTAAGGTTTTCCAAGTGACAAGCTGTGGGTACATACAATAAGTACTCCCTGGAATTGTCCATTCCTACTGGTTCCAAGTGTACATAGACATTCCTCTGAGACTCATATTACTCACATTGGAATATCCTTAACACCGTCAAGAAAATAATAGAATTATAGTAAGTACAAGACATTTGAAGATCCTCTTTTAGTATTACTACCTTGTCAGCTTCTCCTTTTAAATAGGCCAATAAATTCACCACTTGCATTTCTTTACAGCTATTAATTTTCCTGGAAACGCTTCATCCTAAAAATATGTAGAATAGCCCAACTCAATCTCTCTCAGTCTGGTGACGTGATTCTTATATCTGTCAGTAGTTGGTACCAAGGACCTTCAAATAAGACTAGTTCTGTGTATGTCATTACCATATGCCATGACAAGGCAGTTTACAATCTCTCACTGTGACTGAATTGTATTATAATCCTTTTTGATACAAGTTCCCTCAGAGGACGGTTTTATTTGCTTTCTATTTCAGCAACCTAGAGAATTTTTCTGCCTAAGTCTGCCACTTGTCAGCAGATAATACTTTTCAGAGTATACGTAAACATACCTCATACTTAGGTATATAATAAAGAAACATTTTATTTAAACTGAAAGATGACCTTCTATTTTAAGTTTCCATTTTCTTGGCAAATATTGGAGGGTGTTCAATAGAAGGGAAAAGATAATATAAAATTTATGAGGAAAAATCTATTACTGAAATTGTTCATTCTAGCATCACCTCACTAATAAATGAAGGAGACAGGAAATACCTCATTGCTTTACATGCCATGAATTGTCATTTGTAAATGACATTGATGAGAAATTCTTCCTGCAATAAACTATTGAATCCACCAGTCACGATGATATAAAGAACATGATATGTTAGCATAAGAACATTTAAGTGTCTGTTTTTTTCCTACTAATGTAGTTACATCAATTATATTTGTTTCTAGGACGGGAATAAAGGATGTCACCCTAAACCCTTTCCCACAGTCTTCATGACCAGATCTCTTTAATTTTCTTTAAGATTGGATTAATGCAGTGAATATCAGGAACATGCTAAGATTATCAAAACCAGCGACACATGATGAAAAGCCACACATTTCAAAAAGTTTTTAACTTAAAAAAACCCAAATTTCTAATCTAAAAGTGATCTTAAAAGTAAAATCAAGGGGCCTCCCCTGGGGGCGCAGCGGTTGAGTGCTGGGCTGCGAAGCTGCCTGCGGCCTCTGCAGCGCATGTTCGCTCCCCGGCCAATGGCGAGGGTCCCACATGGCGCAAACCTCTCCTGCTGCCCGCTGCTCCCCTCAGCAGTGTACTTCGTCAGTCTACCTGTTCTGTTCCCTGCTCTGGCTCTGGTGAATTCTCTCACCCTCCCATGCTTCTGACTGTACCCAGTGCTTGTATAAATAAATAAAATAAATCTTTAAAAAAAAAAGAACAAACAAAAAAACCTCAGATTAAAAAAAAAAAGTAAAATCAAATGCCTGTCAGGGGTTTTCTAGAATTTTTGTTCTTGAATAAGAAATAACGGCAGAAAAAAATGACTTTTGTTTCCTAGTAACCTGCTTAATAATTTTCAGTACCTAGATATTTTTTCTGATCAATCCCAATTTTTTAATGCCTAACACCTTCCATCTTTCAACTTAGTATCGCCTGTACTTTTCTTTTTATATATGAATATTCTATGCTAGAAATTTCCCAGATTCATTGACTATGTAGATAATGACAAATTTATCTGGGGAAGACAATAAATTAAACATATATTTTCTTCTCCCTTGCTCTCTTCTTTCTCCCTCACTTTTACACATATGCATGTGTGCATAAGCACCGTACAAACACGGGCTATAAACGATTGTTCTGAAAATCCAAAGCGCCATTCTACTCTGTTAAGTGGGTGAAAGAATGAACTCTGAATTGGACAGAAGTGAAATCAAACCTGCCCCGCTTCTTATCAGTTATCTTGTCTTAAGCTTATAAATTGTGAGTATGATAGTGCCTAACATCATAAGGTAGAGTTGTCAGTAAATTTAATTGAGTTTATTAAAGCATTTAATTAGGCATTTGGCCCAATAAAAGCTTCAATAAATATTTGCTCTCATTAAGATGCTGCTACTTCCCTCAAAGAATTTATAGTCTAAGGAAGGACCGACAAATGAACAGAAATTACTAATAAAATGTGTCAAAAGCTAAATTAGACTTATGTGCATGATGCTGTACAAATGAGATGGTGTGGTTCTAGCCATGCGCATCTCAGGGGAGGCTTGCAAAAGTGACTGCATCCAAGATGATTTATACAGTACGGCAGTGTGAAGCACCTCATGCTATGTTGCCAGAATTCATAAGCAATTTAAAGCATACTGTATTTCTCAAAGTTTCCCCCAAAGTGTTTATATTTTCATATTTCCTAAAACTATGGAAGCATGATTGGAAGACACAAAACTCCTATTAAAGGGTCCAGAATATAGCACTGAGGAGTCTGTGCTCTGGAGTGAATGTACTTATGTTGAAATCCTCCGGCTCATCGCATGTTGTACTAATAAATGGTTTAAATGGCTTAACATCTGAGCTTTATGCTTTTCACCAAGGAGGAAATAATCTTGGAGCATTGTGGGAAAGAAATGAGTTAATATTTATGGAATCCCTAGTAGTGTCTACCGAAGTAGACACTATGTCTAATGTCTAGTAAGCCTATCTGATGTCTTTCTAGTTTTAAAAAGTCTCTTAAAATTTATGTTTTAAATGGAGATGCATTTTCCCAAAATGCAGATGCTTGTTTTAGCGTAGGAATTTTACAACTACTTAAAATTGAGAAAAATCAAATTTCAAGAAGATATTCTGTTTAATCAGACTTCCTAGGAAGATTGAGCATTTATTCATTTTATTCATTTAATACATATTTATTATATGCCTACTTCAGGCCAAAACTGAGCTAATTGCATAGGATACAATAGTGATAAAAAGGTGAACTTATAGTCCAGGAGGGGAAATGGGCATTAATCAAATAATCACACTAATAAATGCATAATTGCAGACTAAGGCAAATTCTCTGAAGGCAATCATGCAAATGAACGTGAACATTCTTTAGGGAAGTTGGAAGAGTAAAACAAAGGAATCTGATATAGATGACGGACAGTGGTGATCAGGACAAGTCTGAGCAGGAAAACTATAGGGCAAATAAGCATTGCCTGCATAAAAGTGGGAGGAAAAATGGGTGGTTATAGCACTCCTGACAAAGGAAACAGAATATGTAGAGGCTTGTATCAGTTGAGTGAGAGCAGGACAGTTTCACGGAACAGAAGAAGGGCAGATGAGTTGGAGCACGTGGAAGGGAAAGAAATATAACGTGAATTTCTGGGGGCCACCAGGGGTGCCCACATTGAGTTTTGAATCCTGCTATGGATTTGAGTCTCTGAAAAGCAAGAGAATAAAACTACAGAGTTCTAAGCAGTAACGATAGCAGGATGGCATTTCACTGTGTGATATACTCAGTGTGGAGAGAAGGTGGGAGAACCAGAGAGAATGTGAAAGAGTCAAATGGACTGTTAGTCCAGACTCGCAGAAGAGAAGAGATCAGATGTGTAGCAAAGTAGGTGGAGAATTGGAGATTATTGGGACTGGTGGTGGGTGTTATCAGACTGCACACCTTTTTGGGAAGAGAGGGAAGGAACACATTTCAATGTCAAAGACAGCCTACAGTTCAGCACCACAGATGGGAAGCTCTAAAGTAAAGTCTTCTTTTAAGCAAGTCCCCTGTCTCCCAAACAGGTCTACCTGGACATCCCAGTCATGCTTGGTTGTGTTTGGAAGCAGTCCATGGAAGTTTGGCCTAAGCGTAGATGGGTGATATATTTTATTTATTTTTAAAAAGTTTATGTATGCAAAGAAGTACTGGGGTATAGGCAAGGGGTTTGGGGGGTGAGAGGATTCACCTGAGACAGAGTGGGGAGCAGAAGAGGCGGATCTACTGAAATACACTGCTGAGGCGAGCTTCCGGTGAGACAGGAGAGGTCTGCTACGCCATATGTGTGTCAGCTCCCTGGCCAGAAATCGAACTCTGGCCATAGCAGTGTAGCAGTGAGACTTAACTCCTATGCCACCAGGGAGGCTCAGGTGATAAATTTTAGAGTGCAGCAGCTGGGGCTACTTTCCACTGTGTTTTTTGGTCAAATACACACAGCAGTGAAAACCTGAGAGGTGCATTTTCATGAAGGCCATATACTATGCTGACTGTGAAAATAGGTAACATAGATGGATACCATCAAATTTAAGAATTAAAGTTGACAGAACAGTTGCAAGATTTTGGAAAGGTTGAAATGCCTGTTTGTCTTAGATACTTTTCCTGATCATTTGGTCTATAAAAGCACGTCTTTTTGCACATGTAACCCTTTCTTCAGACAGCTGTAATTTGGGATCTGGCTTTTACCAACAACTCCTGACATATATTTTATTTATTTAATTCTTTATTGGTTTATCGGCACTCCTCCCCCCACTATAATCTAAACTTAATGATTACAGGGGACTTCCTTCTATTTCACTGCTGTTTTGCAGGAAACTGAAATAGTATAGTCATTCAAGATATTTATTTATTTATTTATTTATCTACAGGTACAGGCCAGAGGTGTGTGGGGGGTGGGGTGTGAGAGGATTCACCAAAGACAGAGTGGGGAACAGAACAGGTAGAATGACTGAAATACACTGCTTAGGGGAGCAGCAGGCAAGTCAGGAGAGGTCTGCTGCACCATACGGATAGCTCCCTGACTGGGGATTGAACTCGTGCTTCAGTGGCTGCAGATAGCTTCATAGGTTGCATCTTAACCCCTTGCGCCACCAGGCAGACCCCCAAGATATTTATTTTTAGATGAATGAATGAGGAAGACTTAAGGATGAGAAAACAGAAATTTTCAAAGATGACTGCAGGTTTATGGTAAGTGCAAATGAATGGGTGGTGGCTCATGCACTGATAAAGGGCACACTGGAAATGTTGATCAAGTAGGTTAGAAAATACATTTTTCCTATCTACCCACTTGATCAACATTGAGACATCAGAGAACCTCTTGTCTTTTCCTCCTTCCTTCTCTCCTTTCCTCTGTCCCCTGTGAAGACAAAAGGGGAAAGCAACCAGGAATAGAATTCTAACCAGAATCCAGCCAAACTGGAACTCTGATCTCAGACTCTTAGCATTCTAGGTTTTGGAAAACTTTAAATATACTATATTTCAAAGCTGAACTGTTTAGATAGAAATGTCAGGATCACATTTAGATTTCAGAACCTTCCCACCTATGTATCAAACATAGTATATATATATATATATATATATATATATTTAAGATTTATTTGTATTTATTTATTGCATAGAAGAAGTGGGGTTACAGGCCAGAGGTGTGGGGGGTGAGGGGATTCACCAGAGACAGAGTGGGGAACAGAACTGGCATATTTACTGAAATACACTGTTGAGGGAAACAGTGGGTGATACAAGTGAGATCTGCTGTGCCATGTGTGTCACCTCCCTGCCTGGGGATGGAACTCAGGCTGCAGTGGCTGCAGATAGCTTCATAGTGCTGACTTACCACTGCGCCAAATACCCCCCCCCCCCCGTTGGTATATTTTTTAACTTTGAAGTTGCTACTATTCAATATTTAAAATGTTATTACTTAGAGAATAGTAAAAAGAATGCAACCCTTTCCTAACTACCAATGAGATACTAGTGTAGGAATTAGCAAACAGTCTATGCAGATATGTGACCAAATATCTGTTCTCTATTTGCTCTCCAATTCATCCCTTTTTCACTTAATCATGGTGGTAAAGATCACTGACTATTTTACCCTGAGTCTAATAGTTTTAGAAGCAAAATTAATCAATACTTGATACCATTTGGTGTTTGCATATGCTAACTAGAGCCATATTGGGGTGAAATGTCATCTTTATTTTCATAAATTCAGAGAAATTACTGAGGTGAGTGCAACAGGTAGAGTGGAGTTTCAACATGAAGGCAAAGTGCAAATTCATGTTTATTGATTGACAGACACTGATCTAGGCACTAGATCTATAAAAGAGATTAAGAGTGATAAGGTCCATGAGCTCCTGTAGCTCTTAGACTTAGCTTATAGTCTAAGAAAGATAGGAAAGATACATAATTAAGTAATAAAGGATTTAGGAATTTAAAATTGTAAACATTTTACCTGGACAAAATGAAAGAGAATGCTATGATAAAGAACTGCTAGAAAGGAGTGACTCCAATTCCTAAGGCCAGGGAGGGTCTCACCATGAGAGATTATAATGGGAGGGAGACCTGAATGACACACACAAAAATGTCATTCATGAAAGGAACAGAGGAAGGATATTTCTGCCACATGGAACTACAAAATCAGAGGCATAAATGAATATGGTATTTGCAAAGAAGAGAGCATTTAAAACATCCTTTAGATTGACCATACAAGCAAGGGAGAAGGTGATCTTAAGTATGTTAGAGAGAATGGGCATAAGGGTTTTTTTTTTTTGTAAGATTTATTTGTTTATGCATACAAGAACTGGGTTATAGTCCAGAGGTGTGGAGGGTAAGAGGATTCACCCAGAGACAGAGTGGGGAACAGAACAGGCAAATTGACCAAAATACACTGCTGAGGGGAGTAGCAGGTGAGACAGCAAGGGTCTGCTGTGCCATGTGGGTCACCTCCTTGGCTAGGGATCAAACTCCTGCTGCAAGGGCTGCAGATAGCTTCATAGGTTGTGTCTTCACCACTTGCACCACCAAGAAGGCCCTGGTTTTATAGGTCAGAACAAGGCATGAAATTTTGTTTTGTTTAGAATAGGAAGTCACTGGAATGGCTTATGCAGGGATGTAGTATAATTTGATTATATTACACCACATTGGAAAAAATGACCCTTTTGATTGAACAATTAAATTTTAATCCCCTGAAGTTGAGAAATGGAAATTATGAATGTTTTTCACAAGTGAATTGAGAACGTCTTATGATTACATGCACTTTAAGTATCTTTGTGTTAAGTGATGAGTATCAGCATTAACCACTAGGGAAGCAACACTTAAATCTAGTGCAAATACATGAGAACCCTGAATCACACATAAATTTGCTCACTCTGAATTTTATAAAAATCAAAATTTCCCATGTAAGTTAGCTTATCTCCTATCTTCCATAACTTACATTATAGAGTGAAAAATCAGACATTAAATAATTAAACAAAAATGGATATCATTTTTTGGATCCAAGGGAAGGTGACACTAAATACTAGATAAAAACACTATTACAGGGCCTCCCCAGTGGCTCAGCGGTTGAGCGCTGGGTTGCGAAGCTGCCCCAGCCTCTGCAGCGCCGGTTGGGTCCCTGGCCGCCATGCGAGGGTCTCACATGGTGTGCAGACCTCCTACCGCCCGCTGCTCCCCTCAGCAGTGTACTTCATCAGTCTGCCTGTTCTGTTCCCGCTCTGGCTCTGGTGAATTCTCTCACCCTCCTGCGCTTCTGACTGTACCCAGTGCTTGTATAAATAAATAAATAAATCTTTAAAAAAAAAAAAACCCAAACAACAACAACAAAAAAAACAACAAAAAAAAAAACACTGTTACAGGACAAGAGAGAAACTGCAGGAGAAAGGAAAGAACTTTTTCAGCGGACTTGATGTTTTTCATTTCATTCCAATGCCCACAAATTATGTAGTTGACACTGTTACAGATTTCTCTCATCTGTAAAATTAGAATTAAAGCCCTAGCTCTTAGAGTTGTAAAGATTATATAAATTAAAAGACATATGGCACTAGGCACAATGCCTAACCAGAGGTAGTTGGACAATGAAGCATATTTCTTTCTCCTGGCTTACCTCGCTACTCTTCCACTAAGAACGTGTTCACAGGATGTTTCAGTATTTTGACTTCATCATCCAAAAAATAAATATATTTGGGAGAGAGTCTATCTGAATCTTTTGTGTGCTCAATGTCACTTCTCTTTGCAACACAAAGTGGTCCTAACCACCGAAGAGTGCCCTGTGACCATCAGAAACACCTCCCCATTCATAGAATAAAGTCTTTTAATTAATGAGCCAGCAAACGTTGTGCCTTGTCAAAATAAGCATCCATTTGGTAAGGATCTCTAAGTGTTGCATTTGTTTCTTTGATATTTTAATTATTGATAATCTATTAATGTATATATGGTTGATTAAAATGCTCTTATTACTAGAGCATTTTATATATTTTTTATATTAGTTACCTAATGTGACACAAAAAAGGGTTTCACTTGGTAGAGCCTCAAATATATAAGCATTGAGTTGATGACACTAAAGGCTGGGTTTTTCTAAAATTAGTTCTAAGAGAGAGCCTGGTAATTCATTGGCAATTAATTAGCAATTATACAATGAGATACTTATGAATTATTTCCCTATAGTTGTGGACTTTTTATCAGGGTATAAGCTTATTTTAACTTGGGAATTTTCAAAGTTAGAATTCTGTGGATGGAAACCGATAAAACTAGGTGACAGCCACCAGGGCAAAGCATGAAACTTGAATGGTAGCATAACGCAGGTATATCAAATTCACAGAAAGACGACGCTATAGCCACAAAATGACAAGGAAATCCATCATGAAGGGTTGAGCAGGTCTTTTAGTGAGAGGCTTATTTATATATTCCAAGAAAGGAAATGTCATTTACTGGTTAACCTATCTGGTAGCTTTTTGTGAACTGATGAATATATTCATGCTTATAATTGAAAGTGACTTTTCCTGAGGAAAGCTGGTATAATGCATGAATATATTCACAAAGAATATGAGTGGACTTAAATGCCTTGCATTTAACAGGATTGGTTCTTTATTATTTGATCCGTTGTATAATTACTAAATGATGAGATGGCACTAATTATTTTAACTGTGACCTTCTTCGGGGCTATTTATCTGAAAAGATCAAAGAAATTTAGAAATTTTCAACTGAACAGTCTATTATGGTAAGCATCACAGAAAACACACTTGTCCCAGGAACAGGAAATCAGAAAGAAGATGTACTCATGTCAAAAGAAAAGCAAGTTTATTTTCCTTGGTTTGCTTTTTATTTTCTGCCTCAGAACTAAGAAGAATCCTGACAACTCTTGATAGGTTAATGATGCATCTAAGTGAGGAGTCCAAAGGTTAAGAATTAAGTTTTCTCAGACCCTTCCTCATTTTTACAGCCCCACAAACAAAAACGTAAAGTCTGTCAATGTACAGAACACTGACTTTGTCTTCACATGAAACCCAATAATCCAATTGTAAGAGGCAAAGTCACACTAACCCACTTTCTGTGAGAGTTTCTGTGAAGTAGGAAGTGAAGGTAACTGACCACAGCCAGAAAACAGGAATCTACATAGATCATGTTCAACATACCACTTTTAAAGTCTCTTAATTAAACACAAATGTAACCCTACAACCCCTTTAAAAGACTAGAAGAAAATTTTTTTTGACTGTGCTTTCTATTTGTTCTCTATCTCACAACATTTATGATAACAAATAAGTACAAATTTTGCCCTTGATTACTAAGTATAAATGTAACAGCTCCTCATCGTAAATGAAATGATATTGGGTCTTAGGCTATGTTAAGGATATAATGGAATTTCAGTCTGAGTACAAAGAAGGAAAGAGTCAAATGCAAGATAAATATTTGCTGATTGACTATGTAAAAGCTAAGCACTGTACTTCACTGCTTTTATATCTAAAAGGAAAACATTAGCTCTGAATGTTGACTTGTCTCCAAGTTCAATTTATTTTCAATGAGATTCCAATGTTGTTTTTAGAGCTATTTTTATTCACAAAATAATTTTCTAGATGAAATATTTTTAATTATGAAATTTTTGACATTATTATATAATACATAGTATCTTCACTTATAAGACACTCATACATGCTTATAGGTTAGTGATTATTTTACAAAGATATTTGATATAAACCTAGGTGATATATGTCCTATTTGCTCCCAAAATAGGAATTACATCACATTTCTCACTTTTGTTAGAGAGGCAGTGTTTTTCTCTTTTTTCACTTCCAGGATTTTATGATATAGTTTCTTTAAAAAGTGTCTAGGTTTCTCAGGAATACTATGAGTATGAATACTAATGTCATTTAAAATTTTTTCAAATCATATTCCATTTATATGTGAACACTGAGCGATGATTAGGAGCTCTCCTCTAGGGTTCTCTGCAAGAAACCAGGTATCTGAATTCTCAGAAATTGGTCCTTAAGGGGAGACCTGTCTTTGGAATAAGAACAAGGTTAGAGAATCGTATGAATTTTATGCCTTTTTCTTCTGATCAGATGCCAAAACAGTCACTAAAATACTGCTAATAAGGAAGTATTAAGAAATGCTAACAATGAGAATGAGCTCAAAAGGCTGAGTGAAGAGATTTCCATCAAGACTTAAAGTAATGCAAATATTAGCATTGTATGTACAATTAAGTTCTACAAGTTGATCAAATCCTTTAAAGCAAAAGGTAATCTGTAACATCCTTCTCTAAAAGGGGCTATCACAAATGCTCACAACTTATCTAGACTGGTATAATAAAAATAATTATCTACACACTCAAAATATTAAAAAATATATATTAAAATATATAACCTCATATAATAATATGTGCTGAAGGCTGGAGCTATATGGTGGGGTATAGGATGGAAGAATATATAAATATTTAAAAGCAGGTCCTATCTTTTAGAACTTTATAGAACTTTTAAAAAAAGTTAAAATGATTAACAAAGTAATCATAAGCCATGTTTCTCTCTTGTCTTTGATAATTATACCATAGTTATAATATTTATAATGTGTTATGAATCTGTGAAAACAGTGCTTGTTGAATGGATAGCAAAGTGCCAGAGTTGATAATCAGTGATTCATTGTAAAGGAAAGTAAAAGAAATAGTTTTACTACCTACAAGTCGTGGTGGAAGTATATGTTACATTGTGGGGACACATAAGGAGGTCAAGGCAGAGTGTAGACACAGAGGCAGGATCTGGGCACTTGCTGTTATTAGGGACAGCAAGTGTTGGGGGAGTACTCTGATGCTTCTTGACTACAGCCTGATAGGTCAATCAAAACAAAAGAGTGAGGTTTTGGCAAGCCCCATGAAGATTTTATTTAAGGGCACACAATAGGAAGGTTCTGGTGGGCAGGGCAGACTTAATTACACAGACTGTTGGAAAAGTCATAATGGAAACTTCCATTTGCTGTGAATTTTCAGGCTGTATGTAGAGCATGCACCCAGGGGTTGAGTTATGTCAGGTCGAGGCCTCCACATGTTGCTTTGGCAACAAAATGGACCCAACATCAAGGCAGCAACATCATGGAGTAGAGTAGCTAAATTTTCAAGGACATAATATATTGCACCAAAATATTTTTCATTACAAATAAAGTAGTTAAAACTAATTAGAAGCATGTAAAAATAATTTTGAGAGGTATAAATTTTTCTGACTTTTCTTAAGTTTTTCTATTTAGGAAAATAACAGGCCCACTTATTTGGAGTAGAATTGCTTTCTCTAACGTACCACATCTCATCTTGGTTCCCTCAGTCATGGATACTTTGCAGTTGGTGATCTGACTACCATGAAATGTTTAGTTGGAGAGAGATTACAAGAAACTAGGGCTAGACTCGAAAAGGGCATCCCTTTTCTAAGGGAAAAATATCTGGGAATTTAATAATTGAAGTAACACAAATTTGAAATTAAAATGAAAACATAAAACAGAAGTTATGAGTGTGCTGTGGGTCAGACCACAAAATCAAAAATTTTGAAGCATGATCTATTTACTTAAGGTCTGCAAGCTGGGTAAAATGAAGGTAACCGGCCACAACCAGAAACCAGGAATCTACACAGATCATGCTTAACACACCAACTTTACAACTTCTTAATTAAACACAAATGTAACCCTACAACCCCACTAAAAATCTAAAAGAATTCCGCCCCCGCCCTGTGTTTTCTACTTCACAATACTTCTGACAACAAATAAGTAGAAATTATTGCACATCAAACATTTATATGACATAAGTTAGATATCCTATAATTCATTTCAGTCCTGACATTATCTGGAGTTGGCATCAGATGCCACAAGACTGTCCCAATTTCAGATGTCAATCTCATGGCATATCAAGGCTTCCATACTCCTGGCAGATCAGCTATAAATCAGAGACTCTTAAGACTCTCTCCTTAGATTCTGCAATTTGTTAGGAATGGCACATAGAACTCAAGGAAACACTCGTGTTTACTGGTTCATAATATAATATAAGATATTATGAAAGACACAGAGGAAGAGATGCAAAGGACAAAGTCTGAAAGGGTCATAGGTGGGTCATAGGTGTCCCAAAGGAGTTTGGGTATAACACCCTCTGGACACATAGATATGTTCACCACCCCTTGTAGGGATTTTCATGAAGCCATCATTGTGTCGACATTATTGATCTCTACTCCCTCTCCCTTCCCCAAAGGATACAGGTGGGATTGAAATTTCCAATTTCCTAGTCCTGGTTTGGTCTTTGTGGTGGGCAAACCTGATCCAGGTTTCCACAAAGAACTTCATTAGAACAAAAGAAGATCCTGGCATCCAAGAAATTCCAAAGACTTTAAGAGCTCAAAAGTATAAGTGTAAGGTGTGATAGTTCAACTATCACTCAGCAGATTGAAAAGGTTTTCAGAGTTCTGTGTCAGAAACTGGAAGATACACACACACACACACACACACGTAATACATATGCATGTAATACAAAAGTGTGTATGTATACATTTTTTTCACAAGTCCTTATCCCATCTTTCCACTGAATATTTGGGGTACACCATAGCCCGTGAAGGAAGACCCATGAATTCAGAAGTTTTCAAACTTCAGACGGGTGATACTTTGTATTGGAAAAACATATTCATAAATATACATTTTGAAAACCAAGTACGATATATCTCTGGATAGAGATTCACATATATATTTGAAAAGAATGAGAGTTGCAGTATTTCCTTAGAACAAAAGGGGCTATACCATTGAAGGAATCATGAAGCTTGTTCAAAAGAGAAAAACTTAGTGGACACTTTTTGTTAGTTGAGTTTTTAAGTTTTAGAAAATGACAGAATTCTGTTTAATATGAAGGGGTTAATTTTTCATTCAGTGATAGCTTTCATGAATTCATTCACATTTGCTCACATTTATTTCACAAATGTTTACTGAGCATCATCATTGTCAACTTTGGGGCATAGAATCAATGAATTTCGTATTTCACAAAGGAGGGCATTGCACTCCTAAAATTACAAAAAAGGTTCAATGAGTGATTTGATGAAAAAGGGCTATGGAAACACACAAAGGTGCATTCTACAGGTGGGGATATTTATGCTAGAGTAGATACAAGCCAGGAGAAATGTGATAGGTAATCAGAGGGGGTTCAGCATGGACAGGGTAGACAACAACCTCACAGAAGACTTCACAGGGGGAGATTACAGTCAGAATGAGCTTGCCTATATTGGGAGTCTCTTCATTTGTTCCATAATGTTTAAATTTACCTTAGTGCCAGCACCTATAAAGTGCTTGATTTCAAAATGCATGACTTTTCTTGTAGGCCTGGGCCTCTTTCTTTTATTGAACTAGAATTCCCAAGTGCTTAACATCATCAGCACTCAAGAAATGATTTTACACTCTAGTTTATTGCTCCCTACTTATGAATTGTGTCCCACCAAAATTATACATGGAAATGCAATGAAGTCTTCATTCTTAGCACCTCAGAATGTGACTGTGTTTGGAACTAGGGCCTTAAGAGTTACTTAAATTAAAATGAGATCATTAGGATAGGCCCTAATCCAATGTGAATGGAGTCCTGTGAGAAGTGGAGATTAGGACACAGACAAGCACAGAGGGAAAGCCATGTGAAGACACTGACAGAAGAGAGCTATGTATAAAGCAAGGAGTAAGACCTCAGAAGGAACCAACCATGTTGACCCCGTGACCTCACAGTTCTAGCCTACCGTATTATTCGGTGGAAATGGTCAGATGATTGCTGTAAATGCCATAGTGTTGTCAAAACACAAAATTTGGACAATGGATCAATGATTTTTACAATTCATTTTTTTAAGTATTTTCTCTTACTCTATAATTTGGCTTTTCATTCTTTCAAGAGCATCTTTATCTGAACAGATCTAACTTTTTAAAAGGCCAATTTATTGAGTTTCTATTTCATTGATTATTCTTTTTTTTTAAAGATTTATTTATTTATGCACACAAGAACTGGAGGACAGGTTGGATGTGCAGAGGGTGAGAGGATTCACCAGAGACAGAGTGGGGAGTGGAACAGGCAGACAGACTGAAATACACTGCTGAGAGGAGCAGTGGGAGAGACAGAAGAGCTCTGCTGCTCCATAGGGGTTGCTCCCTGGCTGGCTGGGGGATTGAACTTGTGCTGCAGAGGCTACAGATTGCTTCAAAGTGCAGTGATTAACCCCTTGCGCCACCAGGGAGGCCTGATTATTCTTTTGGTTGTATCTAACTAATCTCCAAACCTAGGTTCACATCGGTTTTCTCCTAGATGTTTTATAGTTTTGGATTTTTATATTTAAACCTATAATGACACATTTTGAATTATTTATTTATTTATTTTGTAATGTAAAAGGCCTATGTCTAGATTCCTACTAAGGACTAGTTGTAAATGACATGAGTTAAACATTTAAATGATTAACAATGTGATGCTAATGAAAATTTTAAAATGTAATAAATTAGTCATCACAAGTATTACTGAACTCTGCCTGTAAGATGTCTGCAAAGAGTTTTTTCATTCATAGCTGACCATGGACAGAGAGAGAGCATGATATAAACTCTGAGGATCTCATGAGTCTGGATGTCACATTTGACTTGGTACATTTTTTAAAAAGTGACAAAAATCAGATTGGATATAATAATTTTAAAGCTGTGCAAAGTGTTGTGTAAACACTTTGCCACAAAAGACATATATCTTGATGCTCAATTAATGACATGGATGAAGGTATGATTGCGGGTAAGATAGGAACGGCTTTCATAGGCTTTGTGGGCAGTCAACACATCTTGTCATAAGAAAATGCAAATTGAGAACCTTGAAAACAAAAGTGATAAAAATAGGCTGACTGAGCCTGCTATAATTTATTCAGACAATGTCACTTTGATAATGAATTGGTGGGGATATAGAAAATACTGAATTTGCAGGGATCAATACAAAAAGTATGAAGATAGAAATAGGAAAAAAGAGGCTTAATACTTTATGGTTTAATTAATTCTGTTTCAACCACAATTTGTTAAGACTGTTGTGCTTTGGTAATGGAAGGTCAGTAATACATTGGGCTTCTCTTAAAAGAGCTCAGCACTTAGTAAGGGAGAAAAACATGTGTTCACATAATATATACGTGTATACCAAAATAGATTTATGTACAAAATAGGTGACTGCTCCCTGAAGAATTTACAAAACGTGATGGAAAGGCACTCAAGGTAGAAAGAACAGCAGTTGCAAAAGTATGGAGGTGCAAAACTGCATTGTGAATTCTGGGAACTAGAGGTAATTCAGTATTTTTTGAACTATAAGACAGTATTTTAAAAATACATTTGTCTTAATCTCATATATTCTTTCATAAATAGACATCCATACGTGGTCTTGTGATTGTAATGTGCACATTAATGCAAGTTATACTATTTTATCTTTTGAGTATATTAATTAGAAATCATAAAATAAATGATTCTTCTCATTTAATTAAGAAATGAAAATTCCTTTTGTCCTAACTGTCCACCTCTAGGAAACTTGACACATATAAAATGAGTCTTTTCAGATTCATTTCTACCCTTTCATTTTGATGCCAATCACATACCATATAGAGCCTAGAGACACTAGTTAAAAAAAAAAGAACATAATTTACACATAAATTATGTCAACCATACAAGTGGTATTTCTTAGATGATAACACACTATAATTATAGCATTTTAAGTGCCATTATCCATTCATCTATGCATTTCTATAGCATCATCCACCCAAGTTTGTAGGATCATTGAGAAGGCGGCTGTTTTATAACAAAATAGTATTAAAAGAAATCGGATATTCCCAACTATGTGTTATAGCTGGCTTGAAAGGTGACAGAAACCAATTGGGTATATTCTTTTTCCAACTCCACATTCGATTACCTTATATTGGCAGGATGAAATTGGTCATGATTGAAGTATGTGCACCATGAAAATCAGTAAATGCAACACATCAGTTTTGTTTTCCCCTGGGAGACCCATTTATTAAACATTTATTAGCACATGACTGGATAGTTCTTTATAATTAACTTTGAAAGAAAAAGTATTGCATGGTTTGGAGAACACTTGAATAGATCTTTAAAAAAGTATAGACTTAAGAAACTCAATACTAGATAAGGATCACTTGATCGTGCATAAAGTGATGATATATTTTGGAAATCATTACTGCTGTTAACACTGAGAAAATTTGCTTTCGATATGAATGGAAGTCCCCAAATGATGGACGTTTTTATATCAATGAAGAATAATAGGACCTAAAATATCAGCATTTCTACCACCTGAGTTCTGAAGCAGTAAAATGAGACAACCGTATAAAGTTCCTTCATGTGAACCATGCTGAAATTCAGATTCAAATATACTATATATAGAAAAAGATAAATATGCTTGTGAATTTCCATGATTTGTCTGTATTCTGTGTATTAAGCTGTCAGGGACTATCTAAATCACTTCCTTTTCTGTCACTCTGTCTTCGGACAACATCCTTTGAGACACAACAGCATTCAGCTACGACCTCTCCCCCCTCCCCAGTCTCAAAATGATATGTAAATCCTGCAATTCATCATGCTCTGTGTAGTACAGGTTTAATTCTTCCTCCTAGGCCTCAATCTGCTGAAACATTACTCTGATATACAGTACAAAAGCAGTAACAAAGATGTTCATATCAGCCCATTGTGAGTTGGTGGCAGGCAGAGAAATCAATGAAGCCAGTGGGACAATAGCTGGAGTTTAAACAGGCTGCTGAAATTTGCTAAGACGCAGACAAAGGGCCTATGCTGAAAGGGGAGCTGCTGTGGAATTCCTTGGTCTCCATTATGTGGCTGAAACAATCCTTACTCAGAGAGTGGATTTGCATCTCTAATAGAGTTCAGGCTCTGTTTGTGAAAGGCTTTCGCTAGGCCTGACCCCGTGTCTCAAGAGCACATTGATACCCAGCGCCTTGCCTCTGCCTTGTCCCACACCGCAGAGAGCAGTATCATGGGAAAATGCACTAACTTAAAAGAAAGCAAAGGAAGGCAAGAGGAAGGGAAAAAATTAAAGGCTTGAGGCAGTTTTGGTGGTACTTAGCAGTGAAAATTACTTTGGCAAATAATAGAACCTACTGCTGGTAATTACTGCTAACAAGCTTCCCCCAGCCCAAATGTGACACTTGGGCTGATGTGAGAAAAGCTGATATAGGCCAAGCTTATTAAGCTTGAATGAAAGGAACCCTTTCCCTATGAAAATACAGCAACTTGGGAGCTTGCAGATCTTGTAATCTAGTGTTACCAATTATTCAGTAAAACAGAAAAATGGTGCTGCAATATTTAAAATCCTTCTTGGATTTAATTCAGTCCCGTGCCCTAATCCCAAGCAACTGTAATCACGAACATCCTTGGTTTCCTAAACATGTGCTCTTGGTTCCAAACAAAATATTGTGGGTACTTAATCTTTTACTTCATGCTAGGGAACACTGGGGAAACCTTTCATTCTTGATGCCCACCAGATAACCTGGCCAAAAAGTTTTCGGGAAGGGAAGGGAAGGGAAGGGAAGGAAGGGAAGGGAAGGGAAGGGAAGGGAAGGGAAGGGAAGGGAAGGGAAGGGAAGGGAAGGGAAAGGGAAGGGAAGGGAAGGGAAGGGAAGGGAAGGGAGGGAAGGGAAGGGAAGGGAAGGGAAGGGAAGGGAAGGGAAGGAAGGGAAGGGAAGGGAACATAATCTGAAAAAGGCAAGAGAATCTTGTTCAAACATGTTCATGTTTTACTCAAGATCTTAATTTCAAAACAAATTTGGTGAGGTTTTGTCAGAGTAATTTTAACTTTGTCAACTTTAAAATTGCTTAAATGAGACAGTGATCACATGAAATTATGACATCTGTTAATTATTATATTTGGAGTTTATTTGGGAATAAACTCCTGTTTCAAGAGTAAAATTGGATAGGAAAATAAAGTCTCAGAAATGTTTCTGAGAATGAAAAAAATTCTGAAAAGGAAAGAAATTATTTATTATTATATACTGAATAAGATCATATTCTCTGTTTAGGACATAAGCATTTGTTAAACGATTAGTATTTCTTCTGCACAGCTATAATTAAATGAAAGATAAATGCCTGCATCAGCTCTTTGAATTAAATTCCATTAAAATTATCTAGCATAGCCAAAATCTTTTCACATTAATATTTTCACAGATTTTTTTTAACATTACAATTGACACTATGATATACTGGCACCTTTTCTGTCTAGAAAAGAAATGGGAATATAAATCCATTCAAGTCAGTGAAACAAAATCATGTACTACTGTGGACCTAAAAAGTCTCAATTGCAACTTAATTTTAAACTTTTCAATGTAACTGTGACTTTCTTAATAATCCATTAACTTATGGTGCCATTTAAATATTTCCAATAAATCCTTTTTCTGTAGCCTAATTATACTGGGCATATGGCAATATTAAGAGAGATTATATACTCTTTTAAGAGTTAGTACAGGCAATCTGCATTTTAAAAATAAGACATTTTACAAAAAGCTTAAAACATTTTTAATATGTGGAACATGAAATTTATTTTTAAATAACACTACCTATGGTTTATGTTCTACCCTTTTCTAATGATAAGGTAAAATAAATTTAGTGGAAGAATTCTATTTACTAAATATAGTGAATGCACATACTACTATTTATAAAAGACTATATGCCTCTCTGAGCTAGACCAAACATTTCAACCCTTTCAAAGGGAAATGGAATTGTTCAGGAAAATTCTGTTTATAATTAGTGAGGCAAATTTTGCAAAAGATAATTTGTTTAATTCAATTAAATAGATTTAAAAATTCAATTTAGTTTTAAAATTCAATTTAATTTTCAAACTTTATAAAATGATAAAGATCATCTTGCAATATACTAAAGAATTATCTTTTCAGTCTGACCCAATAATCATTGAAAAGGAAAACACCACTGGGGCTTTTAAAGAAAGAAGCTAAACAAATGAACAAATGAGTAAAGAATATAGACTTTCCTCAGTTTCTTTTTTAAGCAATGTAAATCTTTTCAGAAAGGTGTAAATGTGTGTGTATGTATGTGAAAATATCTTCTTCTTGAAACAAAAGGTGTACTTTAAGAATAAAGTATTTAGACACACAATGAGCACCAAAATATTAATGAATTGATAGCAGCATGTTATACATAATTGCTGTCCTGGTATGAACTGTATAGAATACTTATGTTGCAATGAGATAAATAAGTGTTCTCAGCGATACTTCATATGAAAAAATAAAAATAAACATGGAGGTAAAGGAATGAAGAAATGAGGGTAGGATGGAGAAAGAGAAGTAGAGAATTAGAGGCTTAGAGCAAAGTGGGTAAAGAGGTTGATAGGGTGGGAGAAACTGATGTAGCTGAGGTGTGGAAAGAGAAGAGGAGCTGACAGAATTAAAGAAGAGAAAGAAATTAAACCAATGTGAACATTTCAATGAATGACTTTAATAGTTCTCCAGTCACTGGTATACTTATGGAAAAATTCTAAGTTTTGTTAGTGATGCATTTCATCTAATTCATACTTCCCTCTAAGACTTAATCTAAAATCTGTTCAAAGACATTTGTTTCATCACAGGCAAGTCTTTAGATGAAAGTAACTTTTATGAGAAAATAAGTATTCCAAAGCTCTAACAAAGATATTTCTAAGGAGAAAGTTTCAGAATCTCATTGATAGATTGTATGTAAAGAATTTGAAAAATATATGCAAATGAATTTGATGGATCATCATATTCCTTAAGATATGTATTTTTGGGCCTCCCAGGTGGCGCAGCGGTTGAGCACTGGGTTGCGAAGCTGCCCGCGGCCTCTGCGGCGCCGGTTCGATCCCCGGCTGCTCCCCGGCCACCGAAGGAGGGTCCCACATGGCGCGCAGACCTCTCCTGCCGCCCGCTGCTCCCCTCAGCAGTGTACTTCGGTCCTTCTGCCTGCTCTGCTCCCCGCTCTGGCTCTGGTGAATTCTCTCGCCCTCCCGGCTTCTGACTGTACCCAGTGCATGTATAAACCAAACAAACAAACAAACAAACAAATAGATAAATAAGACATGCCTCTAGAAAATTAAAAAAAAAAAAAGATATGTATTTTTATTCTTAAATATGTACGTAGAGAAAATTCAGGGAAGTATCAGTTTGTGGAGGAGAATTTGAAAATTGATTTCAAATATGTTATTCTGCAAAGATGTGTGTCCAAGATTATTATATATATATAGGATATATATATTATATATAGGATATAGGTTATATTATATATAGGATATGCAATATATACCATATATTTTTACGAATAATTTGGAAGTAGTAAAATGATGGTCAGGTAAGAAAAGTCACTGGAAGTGGGAGTATGCAGAACTTCAGTCACACTGATTTGCAAATGAATTCTTAATAACTTAATTCTGCACATTGTCTGCTACCATTTTTTTTCTAGTTTTGAAAGTGCTGCTCTCTCTGACACCTTTTTTCCTTCCTTTCTACTACAGATCTTTACTCCTGTAGATTCTCGTCTTGTATCTCTTGTGTCTATTGCTTCAGTTCTGATTTACTCTCTTTTGTCTGACAACTACTGCAGCCTCCAATTCTGTTCTCCCTCCCCCTCACCCTGGCCCTTTACCTGAACATTCCATCATGTTAGTTATACTAATGTCCACATGCATTTACCTCATGCTCATGCTCAAAATCTTCCCATCTCTCTCCTGCCTTCTTCAAGCAATTACTCTAAATCTAAACCGAATATGCCTTCCAAACTTACTCTGTCACTATTCTCCTACACAAACCCAACATCCTGATAAAAAGGGAATGCTAAGCCATGTTAATGTCAGTACCATGAATATATCCAAATCTGATAATTTTCTTCTTCTTGAAAATTCCTCTTCTCTACACTCTACTTATGTTCAAATTTGACTTCTTTTCTGAAGTCTGCTGAGCTATCACCTGCAAGAATTGCCTCTTAAACTTTAGTCCTCTATGCTAACAAACTTGTATACTATTATAATTGACATATTTAAGTTGTGCTTTTTAATCCCCAAGAGTGTTTTTTAATCCTCAGTTTCTTACACAAGAAATTTCTTTCCCATGCTAACACTAAATCAACATTGAGTGAGCTGAGTACATAGAAATAGAGATACCACATATTTTTGCCTTAACTAAAAAAATGTACTGGTAATATCAAGAGCTAGGTTATCAAGAGAAAAATATTATTTTCCTTTTTGTAAAATTACAAATAGTTGGACTGCTTTTAGTGGCAAAAATAAGTACATCCTTTAAATAAACAGGTCATTTTCAGTAACTGATAAAATTCATTACATTGAAAGAATTTTTTCCATCATAATATGCTAAAAATCAGAAATTGGAAAACACATTTCTCAGGTAAATATATCTGTACTTGAGTATGGATAAATAAGTGCAATAAATATGCTATCAGCTAGCATTTAGACTGTCTTTAAAAATGAGTTTTATTCTTTTAGTACTCCCAGAAAAAAATAATACTTCTACTTTGATAGATTACAGGACATAACATTTTTTACAATGATATATCAGATCAATATATAATATTACAATGAAATTTATAGAAAACTATAATTTATGATGCTATGGAAAGTATGAGATGAATGATTAACCTCAAATTTTCCTTGTAGAAAATACTATAGTTATCCTGGAAAGAAGTAAAGCTTTTATTTTTTAATGGATAACATGACATAATTGTGATTTCTTGTTATTTTACCCAGTGAAAGGCTATTACTTTTTAGTTTATCTAAGATAAAATGTAAACAAAATTAAAAATAGTTTAGATATATAAATAAAAATGCTTCAAATTTTTGTCTGATATTTCAAAATGATTTTCCTGACTTTTTTCTATATTGAAATCAAGTAATTATTGTAATATTTTTTAGAATGGTTATAATTTTTCTAAAAATACTTTCTCTTCTTTTCAAAAACTGTAGAAAAATGGTAATTTAAGGTGCCTTTATTGTATTTGCTATGCTTTGTAAATTGTACTTACATAAAATAGTTCTTAGAGTTGACTACGAAGACAATGAGCAAAACTATAATACATGAGTATTTTTAAATATAAGAGACATGGAAAATGTAATGTTAATTTGCATCTTTGATTTTTCCCTTTTAAAAGTTTTCTCTTTGATTCTGATGAATACACCAGAAATCCTAAAACTAATCTCAAAATTTAATCTCACCTAAATATGTCTAGAATGGCACATTCTTAACTTCTCCTTACAGTTTCTGTCATTGTAGCAAATGATTAATATCAAAATCAAAAGTGAACAAGAGGACATTTCTTTTATTCTTTGAAATTTTAATTAGCATCTTACCAACACTTTAGAAGAAAATGACTAAAATCTAATATGACTCAAATTCCCCATCTATATTACCAGCAAGTGTATGTCACTAATGGACTATTTTACATCATTGTAAATCATTTGAATGTTATCAGAAATGCAAATAACTGGCCTACCTATGTTTGGCTTCAGCTCCTGAAGTGTCTTTTGTGTAGTCTCTACAAAGTCTTATATCATGAGTGAAAAAATACACTTTATTCCAAGTATGTGGTCCAATACAAAACTAACTTGCATCATGACTATCATACATAATGTAGTAACACATTAATTTCCAACATTTAACAGACTGCTATGAAAATGTGAGTAAAAACACAAGCCAACTTTGCTCATTTCAACATTTTACCTGAAAATTATAATGCCATTTAATGAAATGCTCTGAATATTTTATTTTCCCAAATTAGTCTTAAATTTCTTAGAGCTCTGAAAACTAAAGAAATTTATTACTCATATTCCATATAGAGTAGCATGTGACCAAATGTATTTAAATGATAGTTTTAAGCTAAATATGGAATAATGCCTTAGGATCCCACTAACGTTTTAGTCCCACCAATTGGAGGTGTTGCATCTATTCTTAAATAACAACAAAAATTGTGCCGTTAGTTTGCTGTAACAAAGAACAGAAAAAGTATATATGTATGAACTTGAGTTTTCACATCATAATAGCATCTTGCCTCCTTGGTGTTGCTTTTATTTTCCCAACTGGGTGACTTGTTGAAGGGAATAAAGAGAGAAGGCTTCATACAGGGGAAGCCACCGATATCATTGGCAAGTGAAGTTTGCGACAAATGAGATATTGTACAGGCAAACACAAAATGAGCTTTCACGCAGGGCTCTGTCAGTGTCATTCAGCTTTGCCTGAATGGATAACCTTCTCATGATTTATCTTCCATTCATCAAGTCAATGCCCGGTATCTTTTCAGTTGTGATGGATAAGACCTTACTAAATTGACTATTGCCTGCTGAGCATTGTGGAGCCTGAGAACTGAGCAGGAAGGGGATCCAACCATATTTCATTCATAGAGTAAGTCAGTCATTCTCAGTAGATCTAAGGACTGGGAATTATAAAGAGCCTTGTTTCAGTTGGCCCATTGGTCTGGGCTAGAGATTGATCAAGGATCCATCTGGTTTCTTACATTTGAAAGTTAAGTAGGAATAGAGGATACTAGTAGCTCCCAAAGCAAGTCCTCTAGAAAACAGGAAATCAATTTATTAATAAGGAGATACCATGCTTTCAAACTCAATTCTGGATGGTCAATATTTAGTTATATCCTTTCAAATGCCACACTTATTTTTATCATGAAAAATAATGTGTGTAATAATATATCAGCTATACATTATCACCTATACATTATAAGGCTGAAAAACATTATTAAGTGCCATAATAACAATGTGTCCAATTGTCTTTTTCAGTTACATATTCTTCAACTCCTAGGATAGAATATCTGAATCAATAAATGGCTATGGATAAATGGAAATATGAAAGAGGGAAGATGAAAAAGAGAAGGAAGGGAAAAAAAGATAGAAGAAAGAGAAACAAATCAAATTAACATACTGAATTTAAGATTTGAAGTATGATTATACATTTCTAAGCACTTTGGTGCTCTTCTTTTTCTTTTCATTTGAATGAAATTCAACCTGAAAACTTTCTGTAATACTTGTTTGAACACGAGAAGAAAAAACACAGTGCATCTTAAATCTCCTTCATAGATGTTGGATCTTTGTCCACTAGAAAACTATTTTTATTTTCTTCCAAATTTAAAGATAGAGAGCAATTGTTTTTGTATCAAAGTGGAAATTTATGTAGCTCCCTTCGTCTCTGCATTTTCTTCATCCATCAGAAAATCAGGTATCTTTTAAATGAGAAAAGTATCAAGTGTTCTAGGTTTGTGAAGTCAAAACGTCAAAATACCAATGTACATACTTGAAATGACTGCTAAAGTCCAGACGCATTCACAGATATGGACTACAGGTAAAGAATACCCACACAAAAATGCGGACCATTATAATAATGTTATATTAAAAGCAATGAAAAGATTAAAGGAACAAGTACAAACAATACATTAAATGGATAATATAGTATGTTATTTCCCAATATTATGGAGACCCGTTTGATCACTTTCTTCTGCCTTTATAAAGAATTACATGAAAATAACTTCCACAAAAAGAATATCATTTCCTTTACTTGTGTCTCTCTTTTTTTGAAATCTGGATAACCAACTTGTATACCTATTACATTAATAGCATATAGGAAAAGGTATTAAAGAATCATTAATTCTAAAAGATGTTAGCAGGGGCTATTTATGGTTATATTGGATTTATGAAACACACTAAATAGGGATTAGCTATGTATTTCTTTTATATTTCCAAGAAGCAGAAATCAGGAAATCTTTCATAATTCATATATTTTATGTTTGAAGAATGAGGTAAGTTCTTAGGCTGGGGTTTGAAGGAGCAGCCCTCCATAAGAACTTATTCTGCCATCCAATAAGAAACAATGAATGACCATTCAATTGGAAAAGTCTCTTTGTATGTTTTAAAATTTTCCTGGATGAACTGTCTTCCTACTTACATTTGTTTTGGATTTTCATTTTTTGTATACCAAATGGAATGCACTTTCTTTAGGAAAAAATAAATGCCCCCTCTGATAGCTTAAGACACTGACAATAGGTCAAATATATACCAATGTCTACAGTTACACACACAGAAATACAGGTGTGTACACACACATATAATACACATGCACATACAATGCCAATATAAATTAAACCTAAACTATATAGTCTTCTTTCTAGAGTTTGGTATAACAGTCACTTAAGATCTAACGATAAAATTTTAGATTTTTTCCCCATTCTTTGTTTCTTCTCTCACTTGATATATCACTATTCCTCCCTTTTAATTGGGTACCCTAAGAATAGGCAAAGGATTATATAAAAAGATAAAAAAGTCAGTTTGCATTATTTGTGTAAATAGCAAAAGAATTAGGATTAGGAGGACTTCAGTAGCATAGCGTAAAATAAGGTTCTGAAATTGTCCTAGTTTATGAGTTATGCTTTTCTTCTGTTATTAAAGGAGATCATTAATGATAAACCATTAATTAGAGGACATTATTATGATGATGATATTTATCACTGCTGTTGGTGTGGAGAAAAGAATTATTGGTTCATATTCTTATTTGTGATCCCTCAAGAGCATAAAACTTCTAAATCCAATATGACCTACCACATGCACCAAAGTTCATGATGGCTTGCTTTTTTGAATTCATTCCATACGTGTCTTTAGTGCTAATCTCAGTGCTTTCTAAGAAATAACTGTAGCTCTTTGAACAACATACAGTCTTCATACCAAAACTCATGTTGTTTTGGAGGGGACACAAATTATAATATATGTTAAAATTATGATTTATATCAGGCCTCCCCGGTGGTGCAGCGGTTGAGAGCTGGGTTGCGAAGCTGCGCACAGCCTCTGCAGCACCAGTTCGATCCCCGCCCACCAGGTGAGGGTCCCACATGGTGCCCAGACCTCTCCTGCCGCTGGCTGCTCCCCTTAGTAGTGTGCTTCATCAGTCGGCCTGCTCTGCTCTCCTCTCTGGCTCTGGTGAATTCTCTCACCCTCCTGAGCTTCTGACTGTACCCAGTGCTTGTATAAACAAATAAATAAATAAATAAACAAACAAATAAATAAATAAATCTTTAAAAAAAAGCCATAACTTCTTTTTTTTTAAATATGATTAATATCAACCAAATGTTGGAAATATAAGAGTATTTTGATGTTTTTTGATCCCTTATTCATGGATCTTCTCTTTAACAAACCCTCAGGGCTTTTTACTTATTTTTAACAAAATAATTTGTACAAAATAATCTTGAACCTTTAAAGCATCAGAAAAGGCCAAGCTCATAATGTCACCAGGTTAACAAATAAATACAAATGACACTGAACAAAGGGCAAGGACTGGAGTTTCTAAACTGAACTTCGCTATCATCTGTCTAAGTTTCATGTAGTCAAATAAACTGCATTAAAAAGGTAATAGAGTAGGATTGGTATCATCTCCCCTACTACTAACAAATATTATTAGTATCAAATAGAATGTCTAAGTACTTTTTAAAGCCATAAGGAGCTATGCACATTGTCCAGCATCTAGCACCTTGTCTGACATTCAGTGGCTATGCTATACATCACTGTTGAGCAAATAAATAAATGAATGAAGAAAAACAAATATTTAGTACTATTCATTTCATTCTTTCAGAACCTGTTTTGTGAATTTGTGGTCTTTCAATTCAAGCTTAGTTTTAAAATTATAAAAGTCAATTTCTCCCTCAAGGACTACACAGAGAATTTTTTCAAATACTTTAAATCCACCTAAGTGCTTTTAATGAAGGAGTTTTGTTGAAACAAACAAACAAAAGCCCTGTGTATTAGTGATAATGAGTACATTGCTTATTAAATTATAAGATGGTTCCATCAGGTGCTCCTTGAGTTCTGTTTATTCTGCAAAGAGGCTTAATTTGTATATTTTCTAGTTAGCATAAGTATCCTGCCATGTGATACATTCAGAACAAATGAGCACTTAATTCAGCAGCAGCTGCTGAAGGATTAAGAAGTAACATAAAATCTTCATGAGGTTTATACAAATTAGATTTTTCTTCTGTTATTGTGGTTTTCTTTTATATCCATAACTTATTTCTCCCACAACCAATATTTTTTTCTTTGGCTCTGATCAAGTCCCCAAATATCAAAGACTGGTAACAGGGTGGAAATGGAAGATAGAAAATCGGACTTGGTTGCACTGTCACTTGGCTTTAGCCTAAGTCTCAGTTATGTGATCAACCACGCATGTGAACAAAAGAGACATCCTCAGGAGAGAGGAGGGGTTTCTGATGGAAATCACAGAGGAAAAAAAGTTGGGAAAAAAAAAATCCCCGAAAGATAGGTGTCAGGGCCTTGTGGGTTTTGCTAAACGGGTAGACGCCCCCATGCTCTTTGCAGCAATTCTTTTCTTCTTAATCTCCATCATTCTTTTTCAAAATGCATTAGGACCAATCTGAGAATCTCTTCTAAAGAAAAGTTTTGTATATTTTTGATGTCTGTGGGAAAGAAGTGCCCCTGGGGAGGCTTTACTTAGGAACGTATTTTGGAATCGTTTTCTGAGAGGGAAAAAGGTTTTAAGGGGAGGACTTCATCATTAAGTATTTCACCTAAAATTCAGGGTCTACATGTTGGATACTTTTCTCATGTGCCACAGTATATTGTTAGCTCTTCAGTTCTCCAACCAACCAAAGGAAATGGCATCTTCAAATAAAACTTTGTAGGTAGGAGTGATACCATGTCGGTGTTTTTTGCATTTCGTTACTCTTGTGAAGAAATTAGGAAAATATACTTACCAGTAAAAATATGAAAAACAGATAAAAAAGATAACTCAACATTCAATAAATCAACAACATTAAATCAGCATGCTTGACTGATGTTTATTGTATAAACACAAGAGGAGAAAGGTAGGGAAATAGAATGCCAAGCCCACCCACAAGGGGAAAATTTGTTTACTGGGCAGCAGAGTCAATGTTTATTCTACTTGCAGTAGGTAAAACAGAGTAAACGCTATGAAATTTTGTAAATTAACATCATATATAATATATCTTAAAAATTTTTCACTCAACGAGTACACACATGACTAAAGTGCTGACTTAATTAACTTATTTGCATCATGAGCTAAATAGCATTACAGGTCTTGAAAATCTTCAGATTTAATTTTAATGATAAGATCAAAGTTATCCTTTCTTTACTTTTTCTCTTATATTCATGATGAACACATCCCATGCCATTATGATCATTAAATTTTGGGTAAGTAGTTGAAAATGTGGAAAATTTGAAATAGAATAATTTAAATTATTTAATACAACAACCAATTTAAAGTTGCCATTCATAGTTTATATACTTAATGTGTTGGATGAATTAGAAGAATATCAGAGTGTCTTAACCCAAAATCAAACCTTGTGTGTGTGTGTGTTTTTTAAGGAGTGAAAATAAAAGAATGGAAAAATAAAGAAATATTTTTTTTACTGTTTCATTTAAACATCTACACAGGCACAAAGAATTCTTTATATTCATCTATTTTGCTTCATGAGGGACTCTAAATACACTGCTTGATTGCAAAATAATAACTTCCCTTCTCAGACACTAATAAGCAAGAGTTCAAAAAAATAAAAAAGAAGCAAAACCAAAAATCTTTTAGGAAAAAATGCTTAATATGACTTATCATGTTTTAATTTTTTGAGTTGTTTTACCATTTAAAAAAATGTGTATGATCTCAAATAAACTTTCCTTTTCAATTAGAACAAAATAATGTGGAAACAAAATGAGAAAATTAACTGTATGAGAATTAGCTTAACTGTTGAATTTCTAATGGTGTCTACCATCACTTATAAAAATTTAATGAAGCTTTTCCTGAGACATATTATAATTTTAATATAATTATCATTTTAATATTAGTAACCCAATGTAAAATCTTAAAAATAGCTTCCCAAGATGAATTTTAATGTGAATATTTATTTTTCTAATGAGTCTTCAAATTTCAAAATATACGCAACAAGGGTTGACATGTTACTTATCATAAGCAAAAACATAACCCTTGTCAATTTCTGGAGAAAATAATTTCAATAAATATTATTGAAATTCTATCTTTTGAAAACAGAAGAATTCTTTCTTAGTGTTTACTATGTGTCTAATGCAATCCTTGTGACTTTTTATATAGGATCTCAATTTACTGATACAACAAACGCAAACTACTATCCCACCTTTCAAAAGAGTATATTGGCCTTTATCTCAGTGTTTCTCTTCAAACCTACTTGTTGTGGATACCATTTCTTTCTTGCCACTGAATTATTTAGGAGATTCCTTCTGTTTCATTGTTATTTATAATGGATATTCTGTCACTTATTCCTGTTAACTCTTTGATAGAGATGATTATAATGATGATGATAAAATAATAAGAACTAACATATTAAGTGTGACAATTACTGTTCCAAGCACTTTACAAATACTGGATGACTTGATTCTTCTCCATTAACAAAACTAGAAGAGACATCTGGAGATTTATTTATCAATAAGAACTACCTTATCATTCTGAAACAATCTCATATGCTGTGCGCATATTATCATTGACAATAGGATGGCAGAGATAGATGATTAATTTTCTTGTTTTCCATGAGGATGAGGTAGATAAGTCACTGTTTTACTCTGTATCTAACAAGACTGCTAATTTATCAAAGAATGATTCCTATTTTATAATTTAAAAAATTTGTGATTGAGCAAGAGCACTTAGTGGTATTTTAAATAATTAGATTTGCTTCTCACAAGAAAAACATTTTAATGGCAAAAAAACCTATCTCCTAAGAAAACTTAATATTGTCTCATCAAGGGGAGACAAATGTTTTAAAATATTATTAGCATATGCCCTATAAGGTTCAAAAGACAGCATTTTCTATCATCAATCATTCTCTTTGATAATAATGAGCCAATCCTGACCATAAAATATAGATCAGATTTGCTGCCCTCACATTTAAAGTTTCAGGTTCTCCTCCTGCACTGATTACTGTACTGCCATGCCTAAAGAAGAGGTCTTCGAAGAAAAAAACAAGGATCCATTAATCATGAATCATTATGTTTTGTCAGTTGGCAAAGAAATACTTTGCTCATTTATCCTTTGAATGAAATTAGTTCTGGCTCAGGCCCTTGTAGAAGGAAATTCTAAATTGTCTTGGCATCTTCCTATAGCAGTTTGTGTATGTGCCATAAAATGGCAGATGGGGTTTATTAATGGCAGATGAATTCAGATGGCAAAATTTTTTCTTTTCTTCTATTTGATCACTTTAATATTGAAGCTCAGATAAGGTTCATACACTGTGGCTGTATATTTATCTATAGCTATATTTTACTTATTAGTGAGGAGGGGGGAAAGAGAAAACTGTCAATGTTTGTGTTGCCAAACATAAGCAAGCTCATTCTTCTCTGTCATAGAGGAAATGAACACATATTTCCTTAAGTTTAAGTAACCAGGCAGAACAAAAAGCCAGAAATGTTGCAAATATTTATAATAAATATGTGAAGATGATTAGTTAATTTTTATTTTTATTTATTTTTAAAATATTTATTTATTTAATTATATAAGAACTGGGGTACAGGCCAGATGCACGGGAGAGTGAGAGGATTCACCAGAGACAGAGCAGGGAACAGAACAAGCAGACTGATGAAATACACTGCTGAGGGGAGCAGCGGGCGAGACAGGAGAGGTCTGCTGTGCCATGTGGAACATTCGCCAGCTGGCCGGGATCAAACCCACACTACAGAGGCTGTGGACAGCTTCACAGTGCGGCGCTCAACCTCCTGCGCCACCAGGGAGGCCATGATTAGTTAATTTTTAAATAACACTAGACATTTGATTGAGTGAGATGATGGTTATAGTCACATCTATTAATGTTTGACAGACATATGAGTAGTTTTGAGAAACAATGTTCCTTCATAAGTAATGTCTATATAAATTTTACTCTTTGCTCAGCCTCCTACAAGGTCTGAAAGCTAAACCACAAGACTGAAAGAAAGAACATCACAAGGGAATAGTAATCAATGTCTGAGTTCCACCTTCCATCATTGTCTGCAAGTAGTAGTAAGAAGACACAAGGATTCTTTTAACCATGAGTGTGTTCTTGGCAACAGTCTGTAATGTGGAATATGAAGTGCAATATACCCCTTCAAATGCTTAATTTTAGAGAAGTGACACAAGTGTTGAAGAAAATACACATTTAAAAGTGTCATATAATCTATAAAGAACTATCGACATGATGAAATTTATTATTTAGCCAAAAATCAGCAGAATTAAGGTTTATCCTAATTTTTAATACAAATGGCTTATTCTGAGTGTTTATATGTTATACTTGATGGAAGTTAATAGTGAAAGTTTTATTTCAAATATTTAATACATAGTATTGTCTCACCTTTGGATAGAATCAAAATATGTTTAGAATAATAAGTTACACACCTGAAAGTAATTAAGGATGGGGAAAAGATTATAGTATTTTTAATAACCTCTAATCAAAGAGAATTTATAGCTGAGTATATTTCACCACAATATGTGCTTATAGGAAAGGATAAATAATAAACCTTTTGTTTTTTTAATGCTATTTGAAATAGGAATCAGCGGCAATGACAGTATGTTATTTCAGTAAAAGAATTTATTTTTCTACAAATTATATCTTAACAACGAGTCACTGTTAAACATAATTTTTATCAATTATATAGAGTATATATTTTTATTTTATATACTCTATATAATTGATAAAAATAAAATTGATAAAATAAATATCAATAAAATTGATAAAATAAAATTGATAAAATTGATAAAATAAAAATATACATGCTCAAATTTGGTAACAACTTTGAAGAATAAAATAGTGGAATACAAATATAAGAGTTAAAATATTAAGATAAATAAAAGCATTATTCAAGACAATCATTTTCCATGATGACATATAGGAAGTATAGTTTAAACCACATTCCAGATACATTCAAGACACTTCAGTCTTTTTCTTTTTTCTGGCTGAACTGTTAGATTCAGAATCAATCTGTCCATACTGCTGCCAGTTTCTGCTTTATAGAAATAAAGTAATCTTCATAAGAATTTGAAAAAGAATAAGACAGGTTTTGTCTATGAGAGATATAGTTTCACCAGTAGGGTGGTTTTGATTCTGTTTCATAAATCACTAGTCAATTAATAGCACACCTCTGTGTGCCTGACAGATCTATAAAGGGTGTGTTCTGACTGGTGCTACCATTATGTATTTGCCAAAATATTAATCCATGGGTGTAAAGGATGTTGAATATCTCCTTACATTAGAAACAAAGGGTCAGGATACAGTCATTAGTTTCCTCCTGATTTAAGATGATGATGAAATGTATATCTTATTTCAACTGCCACAAGAGAATGGAATCCCCTGAAATCTCATTACCTGCAAATGTAATAGTCTTTTTAAAGTGGAATAGCAGAAACAAAAGTGCAATGTTGCTCCAAAAACTGGTATTGCAAATAGATACCTATTTCCATAACTTTCTATGCCAATATTCCAAATAGAGAATAAGTTTTTCTTATATTTGGAAACTGATTTTTAGGATTGTACAAGTGTTAAATTTTCATCTCCATGTTTGAGATTTCATGTGTATATAAACACACACACATGCAGTCATATATATTCTTTTTTCTGCCATGTTACTTTCCTTATATATTTTATTGCTATAACCCTGATTTCCAATCCTCTCCTCCTATTCCACAAGTTCTCGTGGTTCTGGATATCTCTTCTTAGCAATTAAGATGAGATAGGACCCTTAAGAACATAACTACATTTATTGGTACATATGTTCTCAGCAGCCCAACTTCACTGAAACCCAGAATATTGCTGGAGTGGTAATAATAACAAATGTATTGCTGGGATCTGCTCTAATTGCTTTCCATGCATTTGATTTTTCAGACCTTGTGGTTTTCCTATGAGGTAATGGTTAAATGGCATGTTCCTCCCATGGAAGATAGTAACCTGAAAGTCTGTAAATATGATGCTTACTGGAGCGCACAGGAAGAGTGTGACTGGGAATGGTAGATACACACAAGAACTTTGCCCTGAATATTGAGAGGAGACTATGTATTGATGATACTATTTATCTTCTGAAATGAAATATGATAAAAATCAGACAATTCAAAGACAAAATGTAGAGACAATAATTCCTTTGGTATGCCACAGAGCAATTTTGTACATCAAATGCCACAATGATGTGAAACTTTGTCATCATTACAATTCACTATATCAATTATTGCAAACAAAGTACTATTTGTCCTGTGAAATTTGCAAAATAAAGACCTTTAACTGTTAAATGAACAGAATGAACTATAGCTAGAATGCCCTACTTGTGCAGGATTTTGTGGGAAGGATACCGCCCCAAGGCATTCAAATCATACCAGATTCATATTGCATAAACACGTATTTGATACTTAACCATAAGAACACCACTACAGAAAAGAGAGACTGAAAACACAACAATCTTCAGGGACTGGGCTGATGTGCACATGAATCAGTCAGAACAGGTTTTGAAAATTCAGTTAAGAAATCTTTGTCAGGGGCCTCCCTGGTGGCGCAAGGGTTTAATATGCAACCTATGAAGCCATCTGTGGCCACTGCAGCACGAGTTTGATCCCTGGCCAGCCAGGGAGCAACCCACATGGTGCAGCAGATCTCTCCTGATTTGCCCGCTTCTCCCCTCAACAGTGTACTTTGGTTGATCTGCCTGTTCTGTTCCCCAATCTGTCTCTGGTGAATCCTCTCACCGCCCACACCTCTGGAGTGTACTCCAGCTCTTGTATGCATAAATAAATAAATCTCTAAAAAAAAAGAAATCTTTGTCAGAAAAGACAAAGATTTTATGGTACTTTTTTAATTCTTGAAACCAATATAACTGGTTTGCAAATTCAAATGTATAATGGCCTGTGGGAACTATGGTAAAGCATGGAATGAATTTCCCGTCTTCCTTTCTGAAATTTTTCCCATTTTTAGTCTATTTAAAAAAAAAAAAAACTTTTTTTGTGAAGTATTGCAATCCTTAAATACTCTCAATTTGTTGAGGTATTGATTATGAAGATGCAAAATAAAACTCATCCAGCACACGAACTGTGAATTATGATCTCCTAAAAAAGTCACAAAAAATTAGCATTGTAAGTTAAAATTTGTAATTTAAAATATCTTTTTTACCTGTTTTGTGAACTACTAGAAAATTATCTCCAGTTTACAGATGAGAAAATAGAGTCCAAAGAAGTTAAGTGCAAACAATTACACAACAATACACTTGTGTAATATAACTGAAAGATTCCAACATTTAAAGACACATTCAAGTATTCCTGTCCAAAATGATTTGAAATAGACTTGGATATTCAATACAGTTCAAGTAGTCCCTATTATAATTTTATTATTGATCAATTTATTCATCTATCTGATTATTCAGTAAATATTTAGCGGGCAAGTGCTGTGTGTCAAGTATTCTAAATATTGAGAAAATTTCAGGTGAAAAATAGGGTACAAGGAGATGGGAACATTCTTCTAGAATCTCATTTTTTAATTAAGAGACAAGCTTATTAAATTGTAAGTACTGCAATGCAGGAGAAAAATCAAGACACATGGCAGAGAATCCCAAAGCTGAAATAAGGGATCCAGACTTGAATAGGTGACATATACATTCTAAATTATATATTTGAATCACTGGGGTTTTGAATAAGGAAGTAGCATAAAAGGATCTCAATCTGTGATTTATGGGTTACATGAATTCATGAATTGGCTTAATTTTATTTTAGTGTTTATATATGCCTGTGAATGTTTTTCTGGAGATAGGGTGCAAGGCTTTCATGTACTCTCCTATTCCCTCTTCCTCTCTGTTCTTTCTCACTGCCTGCCCATGTGACTTCTTCACACCCATCTCCCTTTATTTATTACCCAGTTTCTGAGTTGCATTCCTACTTGATTTAGACACAACCAGGAAGAAGGTGGATAGGTGGGACATACATAGGAAAAGTCAAATTGAAAAATTTGAGTAATATTTAGCACTTTGAACTAACTTCTATGTATAATTGTCTATATTCTATTAATTGCCAATAAGACATACTTTCAAATTTATCCTAGCTGTCTTTAAATTTTGATTTATTATAAGGATTCATTTGGCCTTGATTTATTTTAGTGATGAATGGAATATAATAGCACAAATTTAAACATGTTTAAAGGTAGATAGCTCTAAATTATTGAAAGCAATAAAGTCAAACCACAATATTTCAAATCCTGGCTATGCCACCTAATCAATGCGTGACATTGATCACATCACTATATCTTTTAATGAATTAGAATCCTAAACTTCATGATTGCTAATTCCTTCCTAGTCTAAAATTCAATGACTATATAACTTTAAAATGTTTAATATATTATTATCAGTGTTTATCCCTCTTACATAATGCATGTGTGCATGAAGAAAATATAACGAGAATCAGTACTTAAAAATGTACATGATTGTTTTGATATGATCAATAAGTAAGAGTGAGGGTACTCTGTTTATATTATAGATTATATCAAATTATATGTGATCTTCTCAAGTATTGTATTTCCATTAAATTGTAATTTTTTGCCTGTTAATGTTTATGCATTCAATGACCAATATCTTCAGTTTTATTCATGAAACTTCTTTAGCTTTTCTCTCAATTATTTTAATTATTTATAGTCTATTATGGATTTCCCTTATTCCCTTATTCGTTTACTAACTTTCATTCTAGAAAAAAAAAAAAGTCATTCCTAAGGATAAAGTTGATGTATCACTAAAATAAAAATATAAATGCTCCAAAATTAAATAGCAATATATGTGTGTATATATAGTTCATTCTAAAGCAGAAAATATTCTAGTTCATTCTAAAGCAGAAAATACCAGAATGTTTGAGGAATATGGAGCTGCTTCCTTTATTTCTTCTTTGTCAATCAGATATAATCACTTGTGTGATGGGATGACTGGTAGAGAAGTTAGCAACATGCCTAGGATAACTTCAGAGGCTGACAAAACAGAATGACATCAGAATGTGGTTGAACATCATTATATAAAATTAGAATCCTATACTCCAGGGAACTTATACTTGATCAGGTATATATTTAGGCTTCCTTATACTACTAACTTTCAAGACAGCCAGCCAGATAACTACAGCCAGATAACTGTGTGAGAAATAAGCTAGATTCCAAATTACTTGTGTTTTTAAAAGTGCATTAAGACTAAACATTCATGTATAAACATGAGAATTCAAAGATCCCCTGATTCTGGGAAAGCTGTGATCATCCTTTACAAGCAAATCATGGTCTACTTCAGCCTCAGTTTCTCAGTTAAAATACCAGTGGTGTTGTGCATGACTTAGTCCATTGCCAGAGGAGAACAGAAAATAATATACCAAGGAGGATGAACTGGAGAGGGAGGAAGAGCAACTACTACAGAAGAAGGAGTAGAGAAAGAGTAACAAACAATCCTTTTTACATGTAATAATTAATTTTAAAGACTATACTCATCTAACTTAGTATTTCAAGATTTGACTGCTAACTAATATTGTCTTATTTCTCCCTCTCCCTATTGCTTCATGATTGGGCATATTGATAAGAAATCTTATTCTTCCTCTTTTGATGATAACAGGGGATTCAAACAATACAGGCCCTTGCCACACACACAGAATCCTGACCATGAACTCACCCCCTAATTACCATGAAAGCAAGCATCCTATCTGCTGTCTCAAGCCACTTCTGAACAAGCTTGGGGAGGCCTGCTCTGATCTCCCTAGAAAGCCTTATCATATAAATAATGAAATTTTTGTATGCTCTTGGCGTGTCATCAACCTTGACATCTAAAACACATTTTGGATTCAGTTTCACTCTAATTCTACAGCATAGTTATAACAGAGACAAACACTTGTATGAAAAATGCCCATGACCAGAAGTAGGTATTTTCAATAATTTCAAATTATAGGTGAAATCTAATTTGTAAGATCACAGACTATTATCTGCTACAGTCGAAGCAGTCATTTTAATTTTCTTTTTAAATTTTATGTAATATTTGGCCCACTAGACATCTCCATAAATATTAATGTTATGCTACAATAATATTCATCCAGCATTAACTAAATGGTGTAATTTCTAGTTCCCCAATGTTTCTAACCTAAGGGAGAAAAAAATACCATTTCTCTTTTATATTAGATTCCTAAGACTTCAGTAACAAATTATCACAAATTTGGTGGCTTGAAAAAACAGAACTTTAATCTTTCACAGCTCCAGAAACCAGAGGTGGGAAATCAAGATGTCAGCAAGTCTGCCTGAGTGCCCTAGGGCTCTAGGGAGAATTTGTTCCTTTCTTCACATTTCTTGTCAACGTTAGTGTTCCTCCATTTACAGTTGCGTCTCTTTCTACTCTCTTATATCACCTCATCTTCTGTGTGCTTGTAACCTTCCTTATGGGTGGAATTATCTCCTATTGTTTACTTCTTGTAAGGACACCTGGAAATATTTTCCTGCCCCTGAGAGTAATCCAGAAATTAAAATTTCAAAATCATCAACTTAATCATTGTCTTTGGCCAGATAAGATAATACTTTTTACCTGTGAGCCATGTCATTGAAAAGATGTATCTTTAAAACTTCAAACTGTTCTCACCTGTTAATTTCCTGTGTTTCCCCATTGATTACTGCAATAAGCCCCCAGTCATTTCCTATATAAGCTCTGAATTCTGTGTGCCGTGTTCTTTTGAAACACTTGAGCTGTCTCTTGCTGCCCTTCTTTCCATTATTTCAAGTTCATATCCTATTAATCTTTATGATCTGTTAGAACATCAGTTGCTCAATCAAATATAATTGGATTATAAATTAATTTAGGTAATAAAATGTATTAGGCACTTTTCCATAGCACCAACATAATTCCTTTTACATACTCACATAAATATTTGATCAAAGGATGACTTGGTCACATTCACTTACCTCTTGAACCTATATTCCTACATTTAGGCCCTGTATGCAAAGCATTCCCTACCTTTGGCTTTTATTCATGACTCCTATATTCCGTATATTACTTTTTTTTAAAGATTTATTTCTTTATGCATACAAGAGCTGGGGTGCAGGTAAGAGATGTGGTGGGTGAGAGGATTCACCAGAGACAGAGTGAGGAGCAGAACAGGCAGATGTACTGAAATACACTGCTGAGGGGAGCAGTGGGAGAGGCAGGAGAGGTCTGCTGCACCATGTGGGTCACCTCCCTGGTCGGGTATTGAACTCATGTTGCAGTGGCTGTGAATAGCTTCATAGTGCTGTGACTTAACCCCTTGCACCACCAGGGAGGCCCCCCTCCATATATTATTGCGTCTGCATCATATTTGATCTTTGACTGATTCCTTGAATCATCTTTATGTGGAAACTTCTGACCCTTCAATTTTAAATGATATGCCCTTGTCTGTAAGTGTTCCAAATAAGACCTTCCATTATGAGGGACTATGAAATCTTTTGCATTCCATTTCATTGCATGTAAATTAAAACCTTAATTTTGCCTTCACACCTCATGCATACTTTTGTCCATTATGTCTGTGAGAGACTAGATTGTGTGAGAAATAAACATTTTTTGTTTTAGTAATGTTAACATTAGAAGTTGTTTATTACTGCACCTAACATACCCAATAGTGACAAGGTAGTGACAGGGGGAGACAATTAACAGTTATTAACAATGATAAGAATATGTCTCATATGTCCATGAGAAATGTAGATTGGAAGACAGCATTATTTGAATAGTATAAGTAAACGATTTGAAAAGGTTAATATATTACAAAGACATCTTATCAGTTTATTGAAATCACCAATGATTAAGAATGGTGAGGGTTTGGGGCTTCCCTGGTGGCGCAAGGGATTAAGCACTGCACTGTGAAGCAATCCGCAGCCTCTGCAGCATGAGTTCCATCCCCAGCTGGCCAGGGAGAAACCCACATGGCACAGCAGACTCTCCTGTTTTGCCCACTCCCCTCAGCAGTGTATTTCAGTCAGTCTGCCTGTTCTGTTCCCCAATCTGTCTCTGGTGAATCCTCTCATACCCCACATCTCTGGCCTGTACCCCAGCTCTTGCATGCATAAATAAATCTTTAAAAAAAGAGAATGGTGAAGGTTTAAGGGAATAATGTCCTGAAGAAATAATGGGGAGTAAGTAATAGGGCTTGGTATATAACTGCTGAAATGGGGGGTTGTGAGAGATACAATATGATGAAGTCCAAGCTGCCATGATTTCAAAGAATAGAGAATGGAGTTAATTTGACTCTAGTCCTGAAGTTGTGAAGACTGAGGAAGAAGACACAGCAGCTACCTTGATGAGAAATTGTGAAATTATAGCCTGCATTTCAGTAAGAGAATGGAAGTGAAGGGGAATTTTAGTGAATATATTGATGCTAATGATGGACTGAGAGTTCTAGAGGGCAGAGTGAAAACAAATTCAGGGATTTGGGTTGATAAGGTAGTTAGGAAAATAAAACATGTGAAAATCAGATGGAGTTTAAAATATGGAAGATAAGGAGTATTTGGGGATCTGGAGTCTCACTGAGTAATTGATACAAATAGGAATAAAAGGCACAAATGACATACATCCTGATGAATTTAAGGTATATCGTGTTAGTAATGGTTTGGATATTCAGGGGTTGAAAGTGGGAGTTAAATATCTAGAAATACCTTTAATTGCTACATATAGAAACTTGTGGCTTTAGAAGAACGATTTTAGCCTAAGCACGGACATTTTGATCCCAATGGGCAGTGGGGAAGCGCAGTCCCAGCATAGGAACTGCAGCTCCCGCTGGGCCTGCTAGCAGAGGCAAGAAGATGTGCCAAGCTGCTCTACTTCTGGAATATTAGGTCTCTCCCCATCCCCCTCCCCTTACCTTCCCTTCCTCCTCCCCCCTACTACCCCTTCCCCCACCCCTCTATAGAGAATAGCCATATATTTTGGAGTAGGTGTATGTAGGGTAAATGGTTTTCAGGCTTTTCTGCCCTCCCACGGTTGGCTTTGCCCTGCCTGATGGGGCACCTGCAGTTGTTACATTGGTGTGTTGTTTACTTCTGTGGGCCATGGGAGGAGTATTGAGATAGTCACCAAGAGAAGCAGAATCAGGAGAGAAGCAGAAAAGGCAGGAGAGAGAAGGGGAGAAAGAACCCAGAGAAGGCCAGAGTAAAGACTTGCGGGGGCTTGGAGGCCTACCAGCCTTCTGGCCCCCTGGCACTCCTGCCTGCCATGTACCTGGTTGCTGCACTACATGTAAAAGCTCAATAAAAGCCTGAGAAAGCCACTGAGGGCTTCAGGACTCTCCTTTACCCCTGTCTGCTCGGATCCTAGCAAACCTGCTCAGTGCCCTATCCTGCCTCTACAGTGTATCATCCCCATTTTACAGATGAGAAAATGTATGCATCCTGAAAATGTATGTAGACAGAAAGAAATTTGAGGAAATTAAATGTGTAAATAGGGAATTCAGTATTTGCTGTGAAATCTACCCTCCGTAAGACTCTCTGCCTCGTGAATCCTGCAAAATAGTCCTAACATGACTTCTGTAATTAAATTTATTCTTATTTAAGTACAACAAGGTATAGATGTCTGCCACAGCCATTATAGAAGTTTATTAATATGGTAAATATCTGTGTTCTGTTGTATACAAATGATATGTCCTTCTGTGTTCATGTGATATAAGGCATAACGATGGATATGATTTACATAAGATGTCCTACATAAACTTGTGGGTTGACATTAAAGGTTTGTCTAATAAATAAATTGAAAATGTCAATAATGATTTTCAGTAGATATAAGAATATAAAGGACTAAACACATTTAGCAGTGGACCAGATTTCCCTTGGGTGCTATTAACCCATAGATCAGCCCCTTAAGATAGATACAGGTCAGGCATAAGGCAGCAAATCAGTGTCGTCTTAAGCATTGAAATGAACTCTAAAGGAAAAGAAAGGCAGTAAATTGTGACATTACCCCCTGGGTATTCAGTATTTATGCAACTGCACGTTCTGTAACCACATCACATCCATTTAAGGGGCAGGCCTTTGCTTGTGCAATCCTGTATGGTGAATTGGTATTTAGAAGGATGATGAAAATTTTTTTTCCAAAGGATACTTTAGCCATTCTTCACAGTTGAAATTTTAGCAAAACTTACAAATGAAGAGCTATTTATTGGCATAAAACGGGCAAGTCACAGAAATAGTTTTTTTCAAATAAAAATATCTAGCTGCTATAGGGAAAATACCACTTAAAACTGATGTTTTTTTTTTTTTTTCTCACTCCACATATCATTAAGACCGTCTCACCAACATCAGCATTATCTCCAAAGATTGATTGCAATTTTAATAGGTCAGGTTAGACTTACTGGAAATATATTAACTATGTTCAATTCATATGAAAATCTGTAGCAAGATATTTGATGAGAAACTGCTTTCCATTGCTCAGATGTTAAATTTCTTTTCTGTTAAGCCCTCAAAGAAGGATTAATTTTAGAAATATTCAAATACTAGTTAGTTTTTTAATTTTCAGTTTTTGCAAACCAATTAGCAAATTGGAGAAGTCAAGAGTTAGTAGAAGGTTGCCCATTATTTCAACAGGTGTGTTAACACAATTATCCTGTGCTGTCAGTGCATGTTTAGAGATCCTTTGAAATTTAGTTGTCTGCTAAGACCGTAAAAATTTTTTCTGGACACTTGTGTTTTACACACCAAGAAACTGGAGCATGGCAACTTCATCTGACTCATGTTACTTGTTATCAGTGTCCACCCATTTTATGGCCTTGGGTAATAGTGACAGCTTTCCACTCTGCAAAGCTCTTACAGAAGGATTAAGAAAAAGTGCACTAGGTATGCCAGATATGCTAAATCAAGACGATTCTTTGTTGAATAGGTAGAAATAATTTGATGTTGTGGGGGCGGTTGGAAAAGAGGAGACAGTCTGGGGAGGAGAAGAAATGATGTGAAGGGGGGTGCAACATTACAATGGAAATAAACACAGTGCTAGCAATATAGGGGACATATTTAGAACCCTATAACTCCATATTCATATTTTCATTTATGTCATCTGTCTTTCTATTTCATCGGTCAGCCACGTGTTGCCTCATTTAAGGAGGAAAGGGAGTGATCTATTCCTCTTCTTCCTTAATAAGGACAAGCATTAAAGCAGAGTAATATTCAATGGACTGACTAGGAGTATCTGTTAATTTTGAATCACTAGGAGTATCTGTTAATTTTTTTTAAATACATATTTCGTTCTTTTTTTTTAATAGAGGCATGTTTTATTTATTTATTTGTTTGTTTGTTTGTTTGTTTATACATGCACTGGGTATAGTCAGAAACGCGGGAAGGTGAGAGAATTCACCAGAGCCAGAGAGGGGAGCAGAGCAGGCAGAAGGACCGAAGTACACTGCTGAGGGGAGCAGCGGGCGGCAGGAGAAGTCTGCGCGCCATGTGGACCATCCTCTGGTGGCCCGGGAGCAGCCGGGGATCGAACCAGAGCCGCAGAGGCTGCAGGCAGCTTCGCAACCCAGCGCTCAACCACTGCGCCACCGGGGAGGCCCTCTGTTAATTTTGAATGACCATGTAATGCAGCTTTCAAACCAGGACCCTTATGAGAAAGAAGCAGGAGGCTTTGATAATTATACAGATCAGCCATAAACCAGGAATACTTTATGTCGCCTTAGTTAAAATGCAGATTCCTGAGTTCCACTCCAGCTATGCTAAATCAAGATGATTCTTTGCTTGAATATGTAGAAAAAATTTGATGTTGGGGGGATGGAGAGAAAATGTAGGGAGGGGAAGAAATTACGTGAATGGAGGTGCAAAATTACAGTGGGAAATCTGGTCTTTGAGGAGACATCAAGTGGGTAGGAAATGTCTGATAATTTTTGTCACAGTGATATATCTAATATTACAATTTATGCTATTTCCAGTGCTAACTGCGGTGTTTATTTCCCTTCAACACATCCAAATATCAGTTAAAATTCTTTTCCCAAAAATGACACTTGCTTAAGTTACACACTTTTGAGAAATGATATTTTAAAATTGGGCCTCCCCGGTGGCACAGCGGTTGAGCACCGGGTTGCGAAGCTGCCGGCAGCCTCTGCAGCGCTGGTTAGATCCCCGGCCACCAGCGAGGGTCCCACATGGCGCACAAACCTCTCCTGCCTCCCACTGCTCCCTTCAGCAGTGTACTTCGTTAGTCTACCTGCTCTGCTCTCCGCTCTGACTCTGGTGAATTCTCTCACCCTCCCGTGCTTCTGTCTGTACCCAATGCTTGCATAAGCAAATAAATAAATAAATTTATTTATTTTTTTTTAAAGAGGAACTTGACTAGGGTCCAGAGTACCAAAAAAAAAAAAAAAAAAAGACAAAATACAAAATGGTTTGAGAAAAGGTGCAGATTAGAAACAAAGAATACAAAGGTATCATCAACACTTCTGTGGGACAGATGAGTTTCTCCTAGTATATGGAGTGGGGGGCATCAAATATAAAAAACCATTCGTGTGCTAAGTGTCTTCATCCACAGCCACTAGAGTCACATTACTAATGTGATGAATATCATCTTACAGAAAACTTAATGCTGTATTTAGGAAAACTATATGATGATAGACTCCCAGATTAATTCCTCCTTGACACAGAAATGTGTTGAGCACTTTGTGGTATATTTCCTGTACAAGTCTCAAAAAACTTATGCCTATTGGATTTGCAGTGCTATCAGCAAGCATACAAGTTACCAGTTCCACTCACCTTTGCCCGTTTTATGAAATCAGCAGAAAGTGGTGCTATTAGGATGGTAAGTCCACCAATGTTTAGAGAGATATGTGGGAGGGATAAAAGGTAGAAAAACTAGTTAGTCCTCCCCTGCAGAATAAGAGTGTGTGGAAATAATGCATTGCAGAAGTGTGAATAGGACTGACAATAGAAATGAAAGAACTTTCAGGTAGAGATTGATATGACCATCTCTACATGAAAATAAAACTATATTACATTAAAGTTAATTGTGAATTAAAAGACAGTTGTAAAAATATGTATTTTGACATTTAAATAAACATCCCTATAATTTGTTAGAATTTAGGAAAATATCAAATATCTGTGTCTCAGTTTCCTTATCAACTGTTTATGAACTATTTGTAGTACTACCTGCTTTGTAGGTTTTTGTGTTAAATGTATGTCATTTAAAGCTACATTTAATTGAAAAGATGAATATATAATATATTTAAGTAATATGTTAATATAATGCATATTTACTCTGAATGTTATGGCTGTTATTACAAAGTGATATTTGTTCTTGAATGTAATAGGGAGTCAGAAGGGTGAATGATATTAGTTACTAACATTTTTCAAACCCTAATTATGTGCCAAGTCTTATCTCAATACTCTGTAAATATGACCTCTGCAAAACCTATTTAGTGCACTATTACCTGAACTGATTATTTTGGAAATAAGTAAACACCTTTGATTGTAAATAGGCCTGTATAAATATGAATGGGTTAAAAAAAAGTATGATTTTTTTGAGAATCCAATATAATACTTAAGGCTCATAGCAGACTATTTCCTAAAAGAAACATACTGTGATATAATGCTTGGGAAACTAAGTTGCTCTATGAAGAGCAAGTTATTTCTAGTAAGTGAACTGAAAATACTGTCTTATTCTTCTTATACTGTCTTCATATCCTTATTCTTCATTCTTCATTCCTTTAACTTATTTTGTGTTTTTGCTTATTTCTGAATCTCTCAGTCTTTCTCTCCCTCTTTCTCTGTTACACACACACACACACACACACGCACGCACGCACACACACAAACACACACACGCCCCTACCTTATACCTACAGCAAAATTTTCCCTGCCCAGGAAACCTGGCACTAGTTCCAATTCTACGCTGAAGCTATATGAGCGTATGTGATCTATAGACAACTCTTCGCTGTTCTGGGGGTCATTTACAGCTCTAAGATGAAGTAATGTCAAGTAGCAGTTGGTTTGCATTACTCCTATGAGTCAAGGTTTAATAATACAAAGTAACTGTAATAATAAAATCCTACACCATGTTAAATCTTAGCTTGACATACAACATTGGAAATAATAAATATGTTCAGATGTTTATTACTTCCAAAATGACTCATTGAGTCTTTGTCTTTGGATTGCAAAATAAGACTGGTATGAACACTATTCTACAATGATGCCAAATATAAATGACTTCTGATAATAGTCACTGGTGACAAATGATATTGTCACCGCAACCTATGGTAACTAGTTTTGTATTCATGAATGTATATAATTTGATATTTATCTGACTTGAATGCAGAAAATAAAAATAACCTTTTGGATTCTTTAACTGTGGTGAGAAACAAGGCATGTGTACTACACAAATCTGTTGGTCTCCACTATCTTTCTCAATAATTAATTCTTATTTTATTGACTCTAGATATGATCCAGTTTTCTCTTTATAACTCCAACTGGATTTTTTCAATGAAACTGTATAATTTAAATGTGGTTTTAAGTTTCTTATCTAACAGGGTTGATGTAATGAAAAGCATTAGTATAACAGATTGCCCAGGGCATGTCTTGTAAAAGCAAATTGCTAACCTTTCATGTCTGCTTCTGCACTCTGTGTGCTACAGTGCTCCCTGCATATTTGAAAAAAAAAGTAACAACAGCAGTGAATGAGATGGGGGCTATGCAGTACAATAGGAAAGATCAACAAGTTTTGGAGCAGGTTTCCATAGGCAGTTGAAGAACTCACTCAACACATTTTTTATACGAAGTTCTCAAATATCAGTGAAAATTATATCCAAAGGGGTAAATATGCCAGCTAACAAAAACTTGGAAAAATGCTTATTTCCAGGGATTTCTCTTACACCATTGATGTATAAAATTAGCATAGCATTAGTCACAAAGAAAATTTCAAAATTTTAAAAATTTATTATAATAAGAAAAAAATGCTTAAATCTTTCATAGATATTGCATCCCAACTCACTAGTTCTCCCACAAAAAAACTTTATAAAATCAATGATTAAAAATTTCAACAATTTTTAGGTAACAATTGTGAAAGCATTATGTCACAATTTCAAAAGGAACTTAAAAATATTTTTATTTCAAATTCTTAATTGCTTTATCTTCTTCAATTATATTAAAAATGCTCATTTCATTATAACCATATTCTCCTGTGGAGAGATAATTTTAAACCCTTTAATTCTGTATTGTAAAAGTAACATTTCTGTAGGTCTGTTGGAGCTGGAACCTTAAAATTAAATATTTTACTTTTATATTTTATATGTTAATGATTGCTTTCATGAAATGAATATAATGTTTTTATTAGCAGCTTGAAATTATGTGATTGTTTCAAAAGCTATTACATCATATCACAAATTTTATATATCTATAAAATCTTTTAATAGTCAATTCAATAACCATTAGGATGAAACATACTGTATTTGCTACATTAAATCAACCTCTAAAAGACTTAGGGAGTCATTTACCCCTTTGAATTCTCCTACATGGTATTTATTACTATTACAAGTGCATATAAGAAAAGGACTTAATCCCTTTTGGTTAAATTCCATGAGAGGAAAAAGGAGCATGACTTTATATATATAAACACTGTGTTATATTTCTTTTAACTCTGCACAGAGACCAAACTAGAAAGGAACTGTGGGAGTAGCTAGGAAATTAGACCAGGATTTGTCCAGGGACACTTAGGAATACCTCAAAATTTAAATTTTGAAGTTTAACAATGCTCTAGACTAAGAAGTAGAGAATTAGATTCTAGAATGATATTTGACAATAAGTGCTGTATAATTTTGGAAAAGTTATTTTTCTGAACTTTTTTCCCCCTCATCTAAAAAGTAATGGGTATTGGATGACATGGCATTGAATGTATTTTATTTGATGTGCTTTGATGTATTTTATTACTACACTGAATTTGGTGAATGTATTACAAGAAACATCCTAAATGATAAAATTCAATTTGAGTCTTCTCTCTGTCTCTCTGTCACTTATTATTAGACAATGTTGTGAGATAATAAATAACATGCTTTCTTTTCTATACTATCCTTCCACCCTTCTTAGTAAAAGACTCCCAAAATCCTAGAGTAGTTAATGAGTTACTGCATCCCCAAAGGGAAATTTTGGTGATAACCAGAAAAACCTGATAGGTGAAGTCAAAATGTAATATATGTGTGAATACTGGCAGAGCAATTTTAACTTATTCATGCATTAATGTTCATATATATTTTATATGTTTGTAGGGTTAATGTGCATGTATGCATGCATATATGTATTTGCATCACAGAAGGGATACCAACCTCCTTTGTTTCAAGAGAAAGCAAAAGAAAGACAGATGTTGAGGGTCGTTTGGCTAACCATACCACATCACTGCCTTTAGAACAGTGTATATGCTTTTGGGAATCCAGTCATGCAAAGAACTTTTGTCCAACTTCCTCTCTGGATGGCTGAGGGCAAAGCATCTTGGAAGAAATTTTCATATGGTCTAGACAGGGAAGCAGTAAAGGAGTCATAGCTACAGTGGTTGCTAAGGGAAGGAAGGTTCAAGGCAGTTCCAATTAAGTGTCAGATGGCTCTTGAATGAACCATGAAGACATCTGAATTCTTCTTATCCTACCCTTTGATGGACACATTTTTTTCCCATTCTAGGAAGGGAACTAATGAATTTTTGTTAGTATGAAAGACTTACCGTGGACCTTGGTTCAGTTTGAAGATATACTTTGGACTGATTACCAGAGAAATAAGCAAATGCCAGCATGAAGATTGGCCTTCCAGGATGATGGAGCAAATCTGCAAATCTTAAGGGTACTGACTTCACAGAAATGGAGCAGGCCACCTCAGTTTTATTCCTTCCATACAGGAAGCTGCAGAAGAATTCCTAGAATTCAGAGAACTCAGGAGAAAGAGAGTGTGTGAGAAGCTACCTACATGTTCTGCATATAATTTGCCTGACCCCATGTCTGGCACATAGTAGGTTCTTAATAGGTAATCTTTGTTGGTTAGGAATATTATTATTTATATTACTCAGTAAATAAATACTGGATGTGGGTATAACAATTTTACATAATTTCATTGATTTTATTTCATAAAAAAATTTTTATTGGGAGAAATATTACATGTATGTACAAATACAGATTTTAGCTCATTTTTTGAAACACTTAACATTGGATAAAAACAAACCAAATTTAAAATACAGGTGCTTTACAAATACATTGCTTCTGTGGATTATCTATTTGAAAACAGTAAAATAACTTTGCTGAAGTATGTAACAATAATGGTGAAAATTGCACCCATGATCAGTTTTATGAAATAAGACACCTAATCTTTGAAAACCAAACACCTCTTAACATTGTAATGTTTACCAAGTAAAAAACAGAATAAATGTTGAAATAAGTAGATTATATTTCAGAAATCCTTCCCTTCCCTCAGCACAGAGCAACACCTTTCCTAGATATTGGTGTGAGATCCCTGATGACCAAATAAAAATATGAGCCAGAAAATAGATTTAGGAAACATCGGTCTTTTGCCCTTTTTCAAAATACAGACATAACTGAAGTGTCAAAGTGGGACTGACAGTGATTGTGTAGCATCTGACAGTTCAAACACAGCCGGCTCTCCAGTGTGATGCCGCCAAGTCCGAGATGGCAGGATTCCACTGTGTGAATATGTCTGAATCATGAGATTCAGAGGACTGACTTTAGCTTTCTTGTGATTGCAGCTAATCGTTATTATAATGAAGTATTGGTTGCCATGTTATCTACAATTTTAGGGTCAATATTCAAAACATTATTTCCCCAATGGCACGGGATGTGTTTGCAATATCATCTCACTGTGAATATCTCAATCAAAATACAAAAAACAATGGATGGGGAGGGACTATATTTTAGAAGCACTTTTGAGATCTGTCATATTTCCTCATTTGCTTGGCAGAGTGCTATGAAGTCAAGTTTTGGATTCTGATCTTCTGGCTCACTCAGATGATTTGCTCTGGTGATGTCAGCACTTCATGATGCTGATGCCAAGTGTTGTTTATGCCTTCCTGTCCTCAGGGACTCATAAATCCATCCTGCATCCACAAGCTGTCAGAAGTGAAGCTGTCAGAAGCACCGGTCACTAATCTTCTCATGATCAACATCGTTCTCAGCGCCCTGGTTAATATCTTGGCCTGGGTTGAAATGAGCCGGTAATACAAATGTGTACCTTGTATATCCTTTCTGTCTTTGCTGCTGGTTGATCTCCTTTTCTCCTGACAGTCTTTAAGCCATGTTAGACAGGTGTTACACAAAGTTGAAAACATCTCTACTAAAGAGTATTGTGTGTATGTGTTAAACAGGCTATTGAACAATTTATTTAAGGTTTCACAGGAGCAAGCAGTCCTTCCAGATGGCTTTTTTTTTTTCTCTAAATTCTTCCACTTTACTTAACAGGCTGAACATAAAGGGAGAGACCCCTGCACAAAGTGATATGAACAGTAATAAGACTGAAAGTTCTCAGCTGAAATGGCCCCATTAAATCCACCATTGCCCCTTTGATGGCCCGTGATGATTCATTACTTTCAGCAAAGAATACTACCCAGTGTTGATGTCAAGTTCAATAATCTTACGCTCCTGCTCTGGGAAATAATGTGTGTGTGTGTGTGTGTGTGTATATATATATATATATATATAGATATATATTTATGTGTGTGTATCTATCTATGTATACACACACATTTTTATATATTTATATGTATATTCACAATAGTGAATATTGAATTTCAAGACTTCAAATTATTTTGTCTTTTTATTTTCAAAATGAATAGGCACAGATACTCATTTTCTCTTTGTTAACATCATTTATTAATATACTCAGCATTTTTTTTAGATTTATTTTATTTATGCATATAAGAGCTGGGGTACAGGCCACAGGTGTTGGGGGGTAAGAGGATTCACCAGAGACAGAGTGGGGAGCAGAACAGGTGGATTGACTGAAATACACTGAGGAGAACAGTGGGCAAGACAGGAGAGGTCCGCTATGCCATGTGGGTCACCTCCCTGGCCGGGACTGAACTCGTCGTGCTGCAGCTGTGAATTGCTTCACAGTGCTGACGCTTAACCCCTTGCACCACCAGGGAGGCCCCTATACTCAGCACTTTTAAAACCTTAGAATAAAATAATTTGTTCTGAAGGTGATGGAGGTAAGACTTATTTGTTTATTCACAGCTGAGGAAAACAAACATTCTTACCCAGAGGGGTCTCTATTTTCATCACCAATAAAAATTATAAAATTTAAAAGCAATAAAGCAAATATTTTATAGTCCTTGCTTGAACCCCATTTGGAGTCTGTGGTTGATTTTACTACCTGCACAAATTTTTGATTCTTTGTAATTTGCTGTTGTGACACTTGTTTTTCTCTATTTTACTTTGTCCTGTTATCAAAAGCTTTACATTTTAGCTTTATAACATAAAATATCTATCATTTTGAAGTTGCTGAAAATCTTGTATAACTATTCTAGAAGAAACAGTTTAACAGAATTAACTTCATTCAACTATGAAGTCAAGATGATCTAAGCTCCAAAATTACCTCTTAAACTACATAGCTGTGTGATTTTTGGCTAGATATTTAAACCTGTTCCTTATTTCATTCATTTCAAAAAAAAAAAAGTAATAACAGTAATTGGCAAGGTTTTGTAAGAAGCAAAGGCATTATGCATAAAGCATCTAGAATGGTCATTTATAGATTAACAAGACTCAACATGTACTTACTCTACAGTTTACCATGCAAATTTCATTTTCCAATGCTTTCACTTATAGGGGACATTTACTCATTAGAAAAAAAATGTTTTGTAGAAAAAGTGAACATCTGGAGCATTCTTTAAAGAAAACACAAAGATACAGTTTTGTGGAGAAGGGTAGAGTATTGTAACTTCTTTGGACCTATTAATTATTTTGAGTTTTATCTAAAATTTTATCAGGTGTCTTTTGAGCTGGTTAACAGGGCCACTTCATCTCTTTTATCTATGATATATTTGACATACAACTTCTAACCCCAGTCCTAATACAAATGAGAGCAGATGTCCTTAATTTCTTTTGTCTTAGATTTGTCTCTGCCAGATTTCTTTCTTATTTTGTTAATTCAGTGTCATCATTGATGAGAAGTATAATCAATTCTGACATGTATTCACTGATCAATGATATAGCTTAGTTTTATTTTTTTATTTTTTATTTATTTATTTATTTATTTTTTGTGAACCTTCCATAGCACCATGCGTGATAATGCAAGTTCTGAACTTGAAGCAGGAAAGAGCTGGACTCTCCTTTCACTAGTTGAGAAACTTTGAGCAGTTCTCTCTACCTAGTTTTCCTCCTCTGACAAATGGGGATAATAATGGCTTTCTCATAAATTTCTATTAGGGTTAGACGAGTTCATGCGTGTGCAAGTACTTTGTTGTTTTTTGTTTGTCTGTCTTTTTAAGATCATTATTTGAATTATTTTATTTATTTATTTATTTTACATCACTGTTCATTTTTGTATAATTTTTTACAGATATTTTTAACCATAAATCCATGATTTAGCTTAGTTTTATTTCCATGGAACATGGATACTAATTTCAATGATATCTAACTTGAAAAATGCTTTCCGTGAAGTTCCTCCTGTTCTTTCAGATGACTTATTATATTTTGGATGAATCGGGGCTCCTACCATGCAGGTTTGCCAACAAAGTAACTTTCTCTGTATATGTAAAATTGGTTTTCATATATATATACACACACATATAATTATATATATAATTCATATATATAATATATAATTCATATATAATTTTCTATCTTTCACCTCATACTGATTCCTCTCCAAGATATCGAAAGGGAATTGTTTCAAGAGTAATGTAAATTTTTAAGTCTTGTTGGATTCATAGACTTTATGAAGCATTACTCTAGATTCTTACTCAGGTTGACCTTTGGATCATAATTTAAATATATGTGCCCCAAGTGAATATCTGAAGAGTGAAAAAGTTTATAACTTGTATAAATGCAAATAAGAACTATGTACTAGTTGTTTCTGGTTATCCTCCATCTGATTCTTAAATCTTTTACTCAAAGTTCTTTTTTTTTTTTTTAAGATTTATTTATTTATACAAGCACTGGGTACAGTCAGAAGCACGGGAGGGTGAGAGAATCCACCAGAGCCAGAGCGGGGAGCAGAGCAGGCAGAAGGACCGAAGTACACTGCTGAGGGGAGCAGCGGGCCGCAGGAGAGGTCTGTGCGCCATGTGGGACCCTCGCTGGTGGCCGAGGATTGAACCGGCGCTACAGAGGCTGCAGGCAGCTTTGCAGCCCAGTGCTCAACCGCTGTGCCACCAGGAAGGCCCTTTTACTCAAAGTTCTTTCCCTGAAACAAATACTCACTTCAGGTTCAGAATTCTCTGAAGTTATATGAAAAGCTATTTTATTGCAAGGGAACTATGAACTGCAGCCAATTGTGATAAGATAACCTGTCCTCTTGATAGGGTAATCTTGTGAACTATGTATTTCAGTAGATAGATTGCTCTCCTGTCTTTGGTGCTGGGATAATATGAAATAACTCTTGTTTTCTCATGTAATTGCATCATATAAATAGAGATGTATTTTTATATAAATCAACTCTTCTTTCACTCAACAAATATTTATTAAGCAGCTATTATGTACCAGAAACTACACTAGGTTGGGATACAGCAACAAACAAAATTGACAGCATCACTGGTATTGATTGATCTTTGAATACAGATATTTCTGGAGGTAGCGTTTCTCTGGCTTTTTGCACATCTGAATCAAACAGGTTAAAACCCCCTTCACAGTAGTCATTTTATGCTCCCAAGCGATCCTATTTGTGGCTGCAAATTCCTGAATGTGCCATTTTGAGTCCGGAAAAAATAACCCATAGTGTTGTCCTCCAAATAAAGTACTCAATGTCTGGGATATTTTTCCTGTACTCGTCATTGATGTTTTCTTATTGACCTTTCTTCTTTCATTCAATTTAGAATTAGTGAATCTGGTACTCCAGGGAGGTATGAGTTTTCATATTCTAGTTGATTTATATGGATTTCCTGTAAACTGAAGACTGCAGGATGAAATCAATCACCATGATGCCTACAGCAGCGACTGGGGATAAGACGTGAAAAACACCTGACGTTTTCCATTCTTGTTAGGAGTGAAATGAGAGCACATTATATTCACAGTGCTTCCTGTGCTGGGGAGATTATTTGGAGAACCTCACATTGATAAGAGAAAAATAAAGGCATTTCACTCGGTGCCTTTGGTTGATGTTTTATGATGGTGATAGATGAATATCTGAAGGTTTTATCTGACCCTTTCAAGAACGGTTGCATTTACAGGACTTCTGTGAGTAGGGACATGAATATTATGCCAGGATTTAAGAAATAGCTGTGTTAATTCAGTTGAGAGAGCATGATTCACAGAAAATATAATAGTTCTGAAATTCTAAGTTATATTCACATGTTGAGGGAGGATTGTTGGAGTGTATGTTCTTATGGTACATTTTTCTTACTGTTCTGCATTTGGAAAATTTTGCATGTATATTTAACTATCAAAAATCACTTAAATATCTATTACCCTGATGAGAATCTCCTAGAAAACAAAAACAGCTCTCTGACAGCAACACCTGATGTTAAAAGTTTATGAATAATTTGTTATATGACAAAGAAAGAAAAGAGAAAGAAAATCCTTGGAAAGACACAGCCAGAGGTTTTTCTTTGTAGTTGAATTTTATTTCAGTTTTATTTTAGTGTCCATGTTTCTATTTGTCATGAAAATTTTAAATTAAGACTATCCAATGTGCACATTTTAATTTAATACAAGGAAATGTAATTCACTATTTGGCACAGATGTATTGTTGCAAAAAGTTCCCACTGATGTCATGGTGAATTCTGGGCATGAAATGAGGGCAAATAAATGATTCATTTTTCATGAACATTAACAATCAATGTTACATTCTCCTCAACCAACAGTATAATGTTCTTTACTAAAATACTCAACTGGGTTCTTAGTTATATTTCTTTCCGTAAATCCATAAGCCTGAGAAAAATGTTTATAAGTAATCATATCACCATAAAAGGAAATACATAATAAGTCACCAAATCAGTCTTTTTGCAAGAGAGCCATGAATTGTGGCCAACTGTGGTAAGATCTCCCGGCCTATAGGTAGGGTTACCTTCTAAACTATGATGTATTTCAGTAGCTAGATTGCTCTCCTGTCTCTGGTGCTGGAATGTTATAAAATAACTCTTGGTTTCTCATATAGTTGTAGCATACAAATATAACTGTATTTTTATATAAATCAACTCTTCTTTTACTCAACAAATATTTATTAAGTAGCTATTATGTACCAGGAACTATGAGAGGTATGTGGGATACAGCAACAAATAAGACTGATAATGTCACAGTATTTAATTGAGCTTATATTTGTGGGAAAAAAGACTAACAATAAAATAACACAGAGGAGCCTCCCTGGTGGTGCAAGGGGTTGAGTCTCAGTACTATTAAGCTATCCCCAGCCACTGCAGCATGAGTTTGATCCCTGGCCAGGAAGCTAACCCACATGGTGCAACAGACCTCTCCTGTCTTGCCCACTGCTCCCCTCAGCAGCATATTTCAGTAAATCTGCTTGTTCTTCTCCTCACTTTTTCTCTGGTGAATCCTCTCATCCCCTGCAACACTGACCTACATCTCAGTTTTTGTATTCATAAATAAATAAAAAATAAATCTTTAAAAAACCCCACAGATTATTATAAATTATATATATTATAATATTAGTAGCTTATTCATATTATTGTAGTTGAAATCTAATTGTTTTCTAAAGTAGTATATGCTATATTGTGATTAGAGGAGAACATTTTTAAATCAGTAATTAATATTCTTCTTGATGATACATTTAAAGCACATGCAAACTCATTTTATTTTGTTTTATTCTGTGCCTTTTTTCAGGTTACTATTTTATCAAAACATGTTGACTATTCCACCAAGTTATACCTGTATACTTGTGATATACCTACATACTTATTTTAGTTTCTTAGGACTGCCATGGCAAATTATAACAAACTGTTATAACATATAACACCTAAAATTTATTCTGTATTATGTCCCATCCTAATCAATATGATCTCATCTTGAGATTCATTACATAATTACACTTGAAATATCAAATTGGGTCAATTCTGAGGTTCCAAATGGATGTATTTTGGGGATAGCACCAATCATCTCACTAGTGAATCCCATTTTATTCATTCCTGAGCATGCAAGGAAGTATAGTTAACAAATTAGTTACCCCCACTCCAAATATAAAAGAACAGAAATTGCACAAACATTGCTTGATACACCTACATGACACACAGGTAAAGAAATATCAAGAGAAATTTTAAAATATGTTGAATTAAATTAAAATGAAAATATAATATATATGATTTTGTGGAATGTAGCAATAGCAATGCTTAGAAGAAATGTATAGTGTTATATGCATGTATTAGAAAAGAAGAAAGATCTCAGCTTTCAAGAATGATACAATGTATCAACAATGTATCTAAGTTCATCTTAGGAAATCAAAACAGAACTAATATAGTGCAAACTAAGTTAAGGAAATTAGTAAAGATTAGGTGAGAAATCAATAAAATTAGAAATAGAAAGTTACTAAAAAAGAAAAATTACAGGGCCTCCCCTGTGGTGCAGCTGCCTGCAGCCTCTGCAGCGCTGGTTTGTTCCCAGGCCGGTGGTGAGGGTCCCGCAAAAAAAAAAAAAAAACCTCAAAAAAGAAAAATTACATGCAAAGGAATTGGAAAACCAGATTTCAATAGTTTTTTTAAACTAAAAAAAATAAAAAGAAACTGGAAAAGATATCTTCAACTGGCTTATGTTATGACTTAACTCCAGTGACTAAAAGGGCAAATGGGGGCAGATCCTGAGGATAAGACACATGAAATAGTGCCTTTTGGGACAAAATGGATGAATCAAGTAGTTGCAATGCTGGGAAGCCTCCCTGGTGGTGCAAGGGATTAAGTCTTAGCACAGTGAAACAATTGGCATCTCCAACTAGAGAGCCCACCCACAAGGTGCAGCAGATCTCTCCTGTCTTGCCCGCTGCTGCCCTCAGCAGTGTATTTCGGTTAATCTTCCTGTTCTGTTCCCCACTCTGTCTCTGATGAATCCTCTTACCCTCCCCAGACCTCTGGCCTAAACCTCAGTTCTTATATACATAAATAAATCTTTAAAAATGAAGTTATAATGCTAAGTGAAATAAGTAAGAAAGTGAACATTTTGTTTGTGGAATATAAATAACCAAAGAAAAACTGGCAATTCACAGCAAAAATAATTATTAGACTGAAAAATAGGCTGTTTACCAGAAGGAAGAGGGAAAGGAAGAAAGGTATAGTGGAAAGAAGGGGATAGGTCATCTGCTCAGGGGTTTAAGTAGAAGATGAGTGAAGCATGTTGCATATTCCAGTTGTAAGTAATTTAGATGTGTAAACAGGGCCTCCCCTGGTGGTTCAGTGGTTGAGCGTTGGGCTGTGAATCTGCCCGCAGCCTCTGCAGAGCCGGTTCAATCTCCTCCTGCCGGCGAGGGTCCCACATGGCGCTACAGACCTCTCCTGCCGTGCCTGCTGCTCCCCTCAGCAGTGTATTTCATCAGTCTGCCTGTTCTGTTCCCCGCTGTGGCTCTGGTGAATTCTCTCACCCTTCCGTGCTTCTGACTGTACCCAGTGCTTGTATAAATAAATAAATCTTTTTTTTTTTAAAAAAAAGCAATTTTTTTTAAACAACTGACAGACTAATAAAATTTGAGCAAAAGAAAAAAGGCAGTTCACATGCAAGAAATTTACTAGAGAATGCACTTGTGATTACCTTCTGGGGAAGGGAAGTGAAGAAAACTGGTCTGTGAGAGGAAGAAATTAATTCAGCTTCAGTGGAGGCCTTAGCTGACCTTTCATGGAAGAGCAAGACTGGGTGCCTTTTCAGATTTGTCCTAAATGGGGTGGGGGGGAAGTGTTCTGGGTCTGTATTAGTCCACTCTGATCAATAATTGAATATGGGAATTAGCAGACGGGGCAAATCTTTGGGTAATAAGGATGTCCTTATCTTGGCAATTTCTAGAAGGAACGAGAGCCAAGATCTATGGATGGGGAGTAAAGAGTAAATTATTCACTTAAAAGAGAATCTGGATCTTGTTCTAACAGTGTTCACCAAGCTAGTAGATAACATGGCCAGTCAGTTTTAATGTAAGAAAATGCCAGAAAATTCCTGAATCATGAATTAAAATAAGATGTCTGTACCCAGTAACCTTTCTGCCCCTGTAAATCCACTTGTTTTTTGGTTGGTTAGTCAAAGGAGAATCCAAGTAGAAGTGAAGAGAGAGAAATCAGTAAGTTCAGTCTATTTATTCTAGCTCTCTCCCATGAGGCCAAATCATGGGTTTTCTTGTGTCAGACGATTCTAATGATTCTCTTTTTCCCTAGGTTGAGGTGACTTCTCTTTCTACATTCAGAGCAGGGTCTGTGCGTGCGCCTAGATTTATGATCTTACACTATATATGTGTTTCCTAAACACTGCCTCCACCTTTGTAATGTCTATTTGAAAATAAACCCTTAACCTTTATGTACTTTTTGTTTCTTATTGGTACCATGACTTAAATAGACATTGTAGCTGTTATTATCAATAGTCTGTAAACTCACTTAGGGTTATATGCATGTCTGATTTGTTGTTGTGCATCTAATATGCCCTGAGTATTCTGTAGGCATGAAGTAATTGTATTAAATAAGCCAGTCCTTTCAGTCACATCCATAAGACTTTTATTTATGTCAATAGTAATTTTATTGGAGGTTCTGATTACTTCCTACATTGCCGTGGTTGGAAAGAGCATCTTAAATGTCACAACATCTCTTGCATATTCTAGTTGTAAGTAAAATATTGGATAATTCATATTTGTCCCATTAGAGAATGCAGAGACCATTTAACTAGATCATGAGAAGCCAGAATTACTCGAGATAGTCTATTTGTATGACCTGATAGAAGTTCTGCTTTGTTTCTCAGAGCAATGTTTCTTCATCTGTGCAACAAATGAATGGGATAAATGATTAACTGAATTATTTGCTGTTCTAATCTTTCATAGTTCTCTGATGCAGAAAGTTGTAAAATAGGAACATTGCTTGGAATTTTTATTATTTATACCCTTCAAATTCTTAGCCTTTGAATTATTTCACAGAGAATGTTCTAGGATATTGATTATCATTTCTTACCTTTTAATGGATGGAGAAAATGAGAAATAGATAATGTCATTGAGATTTTTGGCAAAGACAACAATGTAAGGTTTATAAATACTGCGTTTGTACTTTGGTGAAGAGGCCATTGCTCAAAGTTAATGGTTTTGGCAGCCTTAGTGGCCCAATGTTGATTGACTGACATAAAGGTCAACTGCTTAATTTATGAGCTGTCCTTCTAGAATAAAGACACGGATGCTGACCTGCTGGCAGGAAGAGATGCCATTGTGACTGTTGATACAAGAGTGATGATCGTTTCAAAAGAATCTATTCACCTTTTTTGAGTCCTGCTTCTTGTGATCAATGGCACTTAAGCCAGGTCATGATCAGGAACAGACACTTTTGTGACTGTAGAACAAATTAAGACCAAGTTGCTACAGAGCATTATTAACTTCATCTGTATTCTGTTCAAGCAAACTGAACTGGCCAATATAGACAATTACTAGTACTCTGATTAGAGACAAGTCCAGGGATGCATTTTCTATTAGTTCTAAATTGCTCAAACGAAAATACCATCATTCTGTAGATTGAAAATTATTTTAAAATTTCAGTTCAAAATACTGCAATTGATTTTTTCCTATTGAACAATATTTCTTTTCTATCACAAATCTTACTTTACACTATTTTGCATAATGACACTGATGATGGTATATATGAAAATTGGTAACTATAGATGTTAAATTTTAACTTCTTGAGTTTCTCTAGAATATGAACATACAGTTTATAGTTTTCAATCTAGGTATTAAATGATATTTTAGGTCTGATAATTTGTTTTTGTAAGTGAGTCACTCTTTGCATTATAGAACATTTAGCAGTGTTGCTGACTTCTACCCATTAGATGCTACCACAATCCCCTTCATTTGTAATAATCAAAAATATTCCTAAACATTGTCAAATATATCCCTGGGGGTAAGATACCCCTAGGTTAGAAACTACTGATATTTAAGAAAATTATTATTTAAGTAACATTGGTTTAAAATATTGAATAGGTTTCAAGTGTACAGCTTTATATTTTGACACCCACATAGACTACATTATGGTCACTACCAAGAGTCTAGTTTGTACCTAGCACCATTCAATTGACCCTCATTGCCCACTCAATCTGCCTCCTGCCCTTACCCCTCTGGAAACCACCATTCTTTTTTCAGTATCTAGCAGGGTTTTTTTGTTTTGTTTTGTTTTGTCTTTTTCCATCGGACTTATTTTATTCAGCATAGCACCTCCTTATGCAGATGATTTTCCATGCAGTTCTAGAGTAGTCCCCCATGATCATTTGAGCTAGGCTTTCAGGGTGCACTCCCTGTGAGGTTTGTACCCACCCACCTGCTATATCAGGTTAACAGTAGATGATGTTTTTGCTCTAGCTCAACTATGTTACAACATCTGGGTTGGGATTAGATCTATGACTATACTGTACTGGGCAGGTAGTGCTGTGGGCCTGGCCTGGTTTCAGCTGCTATTACTCTCAGAAGATGGATGGAGTTACTGGCCTGTCCCAGCTGCTCATGCTTTGTGACACAGTGCACATGACTTGGGTCCAGCAGGCAGAATGTGTTGTAGTGCAGTGAGTGCAATGGCTGTGTGCCCAGAGTTTTCTTCTTAGGAGCAGAACTATGGTTGGCTACTCTGCTGCACAGGGTGGGTGCAGTTCAGTGTCAGACTTCCCCATGGGCTTTAGTAGACTGGGCAGAGGTGCCAAAATGGTGTCTGCCAGAATTGCTGTTATCATGTTTACTTACATGATGTTCAGCAGTGTTTCTGACATGGGAAGCTTCCCAATAGCTTCCTGCCTCACTATTAGATGCTGTTGGAATAGCAAGAGAGATTCTTTCACCTAAAATAAGGTATTTTTCAGATTGGTGTTTCTGCACTAGGTCCCTGGGAAAATAAGTCTGCATGTGAGCCTTCACGGATGGGTTTTCCAACCCATGGAGTTCCTGGGCATAGTTCCCACTTGTCCTCAATGACAGAGCTCCAGGGAATTGTCTTTGCTGAGATTGATGGAAGCATTGGGCTACTTGAATCAGAGCACAACTACCACCTGAACCCCGCAAAAACATTTTGTATCTTTTGAACCCTCCTTATCAGATTTTCACTGTGGCATTGAATATATTTCTATTTCTCCTAACATCTCAGTGTTGTCCTTTTACCCTTCGTTGTGGACACTGTTGAATCAACTTTCAGGTCTTCCACAATGCAAATTATTTCACATGCAGTGGTAGATTTGTTGTATCGGTAAGAAGAAGTGAGTTCTTCCCCTATCACCATCTTGAACTTGATTCGACTCATGAATAATTTGAATTTTATCTTGTTGCCAAGCAATGAGCATTTGTGATTAAAAAAATGAATAGAATGTTGTCCTCTACTCCCAAGAATCTTACAATCTGTTAATGAAATGAAGATCAACACAGGATGTTTTAAAAATATATCATGGTGTAAATATATTTGACAATAAATTTGTCAGTAATAAATTAGGATACTCATTGCAGTCCTGCCTGAAAGAAATTGGGGAACCTAGGAATATCAGGAAGAGATGAGGAGAACAGGGCCGAGATGAAAATAGGATGGCTAAAATAATGTGACCCAAACTTTCACATTCTCGTGTGGAATAATGAGAGGTAAACCTAAAGATGAAATCTGATGTCATGGACAGAACTTTCATCACAATGCAGAAAGAAAAAAAACTATCAGTTCTTCCAGAACTTTATTTTTTAATTTGTTAATGATTTATTTATTTATGCATACAAGAGTGGGTTGCAGGCCAGAGGTGTGGGGGTGGTGAGAGGATTCACCAGAGACAGAGTAGGGAACAGAACAGGCAGATTGACTGAAATACACTGCTGAGGGGAGCAGCGGGCGAGTCAGGAGAGGTCTGCTGTGCCATGTGTGTCTGCTCCCAGGCTGGGGATGAAACTATTGCTGTAGTTGCTGGCAATCACTTAATAGTGCTGAGACTTAACCCCTTGTGCCACCAGGGATGCCCCTTTTCCAGATCTTTAAAGTCTTGTGTTATACAAGTTTAATTTTTGGATCTATGTTGCCAAAGAACAATGCTTGACACTAAATTTCTATGGCACAATTCTTTCATGTTTGCTCATGTATCTGAGCTCCAAACTAAAAGTCAAAATGCAAAATCACTTCCCTGAGTCATGGAAATTAAGTGAACCCTCATTTTTTGTCCCAATTCCTTCCCAATAAACACAGTGTGTTATACTTACAAAACTCTGTATGAGATGATTCAAATTTGAATTAGAATTTCTGTTTTCAAGTTATTCACAATTTAGGGGATGAGGTTAATATAGAAGCTATAAACTTAAATAGACTTAATTAAAATATTGGTATCGAAAAAGTAAAATAATAATTAAAATAATCTTAATATAGAAAATGCTTAAAACAGAGGAATTGAGTATTCCAAAACTCACAAATTTTAGAATAGTTCATCTATTTCCATGTCCATAAAAAATTCAAGAAGTATTTATTTATTTATTGCTAATTCTACATTTTTACTCACAAGATTTTGACAGCACCCTGCAAGGATATAAAAGATTATGTAAGGGTCATTTTGGGTAAGCATCATTTTCTTTTGTCTCTTACTATTTGGATGAAGTCTGATGTTTCTTTTGATGTTAGTAGTGCTCCAATCAGCATTCTCAGAGATATAAGACAAAGTCTCAAACATATCCCAGATGTTTCTTTTTATTTTTTAGAAGTGTCGTTCTATGTATTGGAAAGGTAGCAGTAGAATATTTTCAAAAATATCTCTGAGTGCTTAGAACTTAATGTTTTCAGCCCCAACATGCTATTAACCTATAATAAATTAAAAAATATATGAACATTACTTTTATTCTATGTTTCCATGCATTTAAATTGCATTTAAGGGTTTATATGTGTGTGTGTGAAATGGGGAAAGCATGTGTTTAATGACATACAGGCTCCAGGTTTATGGTGATGGAAATAAATGATCCTGTCCCTAGATCCTGTCTATACTCAATTTAAGCCAACTTGACTATTGAAGCAATAGGATGCATTTACATTTTAATTTATAGCACATTTAAGCTAAAACAGAGAATTATAATGCCATTTTTATAACTTTTGCTTCTATATATGAATTACATAGTTTTCAAAATAGGTTATTAGAAAAACTGAGCTTAGGTTTAGTGAAATCATAGCTACTAATGATCTATCTAGATTTTTAAAAATAAACCGGCAATTATTCTTGAACCAATGTTATATTTTCTAGAAGGTTATTTAATAAGAAGTTCTAGCTAAATATATATAATAAAACATTATTTGAGGAAATTTCAAAAACTTCATAGTTTTCATATATACGGTTCAAATTCAAATAGTTTCATATCACTTAAATCAATCTAATTTGGCAAGATGACACTAGAGAATCAAATCAGGAAAAAAATCCTGATATGTTCTTGTAGATTGAAATAAATAGCAGCCACAAGGGAAAATAAAAATGTGTAATTCAAATTTGACAACCTAATGTGGAACACGTACGTACACAATGTATGCATTATGACAGTTTTTGGGCATGATTAAGTCATTGATTTATAAAATTATGCTGAGTTCCTGTTTTGCTTCTCTATATGTAAGTACAGTACACTTTGTATAATTATAAATCATTGATACCATGTATGTAAACTGCAACAAGATGCTAAAATATTTGGTTATATAATTGAGACACTATATTTCTAACCATGACTGCTAACAAACAGATGAGCTTGGTGGTAAACACTTACTCCGGAAAGACCATGTTTCCTGACAGGATTGTAAAAAGATTGGCACCCTTATTAAAAGATAGTAATACTTTTTTCTCTTTTAATTTACTGAAGTGAAATCTTTACAACATGCTCTATTGTGGTGGTTCAGCTAAATAGATTGCCCATTGAACAGGTATGAAGTGAATTATAAACATAGTTGATTGGGTCTTCACACCAAATGCATTTGTAAAAAGCAATTCTGGCACAGAAAACTGTATGTTATATTTTATCACCATGGAAAACTAATGTTGGAAAATAGTAATCTCATACCCAAGGAACAATTTATAAAAAGCACAACTTAAACAATGGTGTCATTATAACAAACATCCACAAACAAAAGAAATACAAATGATACAAAATCTTTTAAGACACACTGAAAATGGAATTATATGGTAGAAATAACAATGTACTCATGTTTATTTTAATTCATTTTATGCTATTCAGGAAAATAGATACACCTTTGCAGGTGCTGAATAGTAAGCAGAAAAATGAGTATTTCTATTAGATGCACCTGGGCATTCACAGTTTCAATAACAATTATCCAAAGAAATTCAATCACCAAGGATTGTGTGCAGTGAGATTCTTCTACTCCTCCCTGGAATGTTTCATTATTTCATGTTCCGTTATGTCTTTTAAAATTAAAAATAATGTCACTTTTAGTTTTTATAATATTATCTATGATTGAATATGCATATAGATGAAAAGAGTATTTAAAAGAATAATTCTCTAGCTCTCTATAAAATATATAATTAGACATTACAAAGAAAATTATTTCTTTTTTGAGTTGAATATTTTACAGACAACAATTACTTGGTCTAATAAAATAAGGTTTTCTATAACTCTGGTATAAAAAAAAAAAGTCAAAGAAGGCAGTGTACTGTGACTTCACAGAGCTTTGCTTATGAAATCAAAAGGTTAAATAACTTGTGCATTTTCACACAGATAATGTGGACCCTACCTAGGATTTGAACTGAACAGGAGGAATGAAAAGGTCATCTTCATCACAATACCCTTCATCACAGTACTACATGCTAAACACTCCCTAGAAAACACCATCAGATATCCTCTTTCCCAAAGAAACACAGGTATGAAACATCTGGTTGATATTCCCCAAGTATTAGAGGATAAATCTAGACCCACTTTTTAATTTCTATGGTTGTTGATTTTTCTCTTCTGGTCAAAAAGTATACAGGGGATATCAGAAATAATCTAAGATCATTATTTTGGGGGCAGAAAAATTCAGTTGATCAGGGGAGGAAAAAAGAACAGAAGGAGAAATTTTGCAGTCCTAGGTAAATAACTAAGTCTGAGGTTAAGGGATCTCTACCAAAGTCCAGTCCGGCTCTTCCTGCATCGACTGCATGCACTGCAGCCCAAGGGTGCCTCATGGGCTAGCCAATGGGTGGCATATCACCTGATACAAGTAAAACATACAAAATAGTATAGAGAATTCTCTAAAACCAGCTCAAGTTTGTGTCCCAATACTGAAATCGAGGGGAGAAATAATGCGAACTATCTACATCTGGCCTTCCAGATAAATTTTCACAGAGACTCCACTCACTCTGTGAAAACCAGCTTTCCCATAATCTCTCCCTCCTCAGAAAGGCAGGTAAAAAATAGAATTCACATGGGTTCCACAGAGAAAGGGAGAAAGAGGGGAAGCAGAAATTAAAAGACACAAGTGAAATGCAGTTTGAATGACCAGAATCTGGAGAAAAATTGGAAACTATCAAATACTAACAGAGAATTAGAAAGCAAATGCATCAACTACTAAATCAAGTAGAACATGGGAGCTGTAAAAGATGAGATGAGTGATTAATCCATCAAAAGGTGAGGCTGTAGTTAAAAATGAATCTACCATGTGATTCAGTGATTCTGCTCCAGGAATCTACCCAAACAGCACAAAAACACTCATTCTAATGGAAACCTGCACTGCTGTCTTTGTTGTGGCACTATTTACAATAACCAAGATATGGAAACAACCTATATGCCCCAAAACAGATGAACTGGATTAAGATGATATGGTATATATATGCAATGGAACACTATGCAGTGATCAGAAAAAATAAACTCATTCTATTTGTGACAACATGGATGGAACTGGAAGGGATTATGTTAAGCAAAGTAAGTCAGATGGAAAAAGATAAATACTGGATGTTTTCACTTGTATGTGGAATATATAGAAACTGAACAAAGGGTTAGGAAAAATACAAAATTTGCAAGTTGGCCATAGATCTGAGGCATAAAGAAAGGGAGGAGGAGGGAGAGGGGTCAAAAGAAGGGCTGTGGAGGTGGATCATGGGTGTTATGGTGGTGGGAGAACTATGGGGACTATGCCTGAGGGGAGAAATCAAATGCTGTCCCCAAATTAACAATGATGAAGAAAATTAATTAAATAATTAATTTTTTAAGAGGTGAGGCTCTGGACATCAGCATCAGTGAGGAGAAAAGTGCTCCTGCAATAGTGTGGAAACCTCAGAAACAGGAAGCTGGGATTGAAAGATCTTTTCTAATGATAAGGCATCTGGCTGGAGATTATCACAGAGAGTGAAGAAAGTAAAGGCAAAGCAGGAAAAGGAAGATTTGTGGATAAATCCTTTGATGACAGAAGCATATGGAAAATTGGAGCCTCCCTGATGCAGAAAGCAGAACAAATAGAATGGAGAAAAACATTAAAGAATAATACTTTCCTGAAATTAAAAAATAGCTGAATTTACACGTTAACAAGTTTCACTTTGTTCCAGAAAAGTTAAAAGAGAGCAATCAAAACCCAAACATATCCTGATGAAATTTATTGAATTATTGGTTTAAAATAAATATATAATGCCAAAGACATTCAGATAAAAGAAGCAAGAAAACAATAAAGAAAAAAAATCAGTAGTGTCTCAGATTTTTTTTTAAAGATTTATTCATTTATATAAACACTGGGTGCAGGAGGATTCACCAGAGCTAGAGTGGGGAACAGAACAGGCAGACTGATGAAGAAATACACTGCTGAGGGGAGCAGCGGGCACGGAAAGAGAGGTCTGTTGCGTCATGTGGGACCCGGAAAGAGAGGTCTGTTGCGTCATGTGGGACCCTCGCCGGTGGTCCGGGATCGAACTGGCGCTGCAGAGGCTGTGGGCAGCTTCTCAGCACAGCACTCAACCGCTGCGCCACCGGGGGAGGCCCCTGCCTTAGATTTTTCTTAAGGCAATGATTGTGGATTGGAGGTAAGTCTATGATGTTTCCAAGAAAGGAATTAGAGTGAATTAAAATTCCATTCCTAGTTAAGTAACCATTAATGTATAAATGAATCAAAAAGACAACTTACATATTTAAGATACTAATCAAAGCTAGATAGTTACAATGTTGCAACTATTACTGATAAACAACATAGAAATATATAAGAGGGACAAACCAGTTACAAGAAAATGTTTATTTTTTTTAAATAAAAGCAATGATAAGCTGTATATTTATGACATGTCTAAAGTGACTCAAAAAGAATAAAATAAATGGACAAGACTAACAAATATAATGCATCAAAGTATAAATCAGGTGATATTATGATCTAAAAGGTATAGCATTCAAAAATATGTATTAATTGGACCAAAGAAGAATACTTTGTTAAGAATATCTTAAGAAAAACATAAAACTGTCAATAATGTGTCCCCAAATATATAGTTCTAAATACTTATTTAACTCTTGGAAGAAAAATTGTCAGCTATACAAGAGTATACAGATGTGCATGTGTGGTGTGTTTATATATATGTATATATGTATTATGTATATATATGGAAACAGATATTTTCACTTTCTCTATGCATTTATAAGAATATATTGATATTTCTATCAATTCTTAGAACAAATACAAAAATTTAGATCTGAATCATATAATTAATATGGCTGATATAAAAAATACAAACTCTACATGCGAGAAACAGAATGTCTACTCAAGATACCATGAAATATTTATTAAAAGGGTTAGCTTGAAATTAGAAGGGTAGAAAAACAATCTGCTACTCAGGATGTAATTGAGATGTCTGGTCTGTGTTACCTAAATAATACTCTAAAACAATGTTCTTATTCGTCTCCTCCATAATTATTTCACTCAATTACCATAGCAATGCTTTAAAAAATAGGACAGTCTTACCTGGACTTTTAGACCTGGTGTGTATGATTGTATGAAGTGTGGCATTTTAAAAGGATTTTTTCAGCAAAGGAGATTCAAAATACTTGCATATGTGCTTCAAATTCTGGGAAGCAGCATGGTGTGTCAGTGATTGATGAGCTAGTTATTTCAGAATTCCATTTTATGATAGTATTTCAGAAATGTTAAGTCTTGTGGCAGTTTTGCCAGATAAAAAAAGCTGTAATTCAGTGACTACAATAATGCTGAGCAGTTAGTTCTGGCCCCGTAGTTTGATGCCATCTTTACATTCTCAGATCAATCCCCCATATACCACTGTCACATAAAAAACACCCCATTGCACTGTACAATTTGGCATGATTGCCTAAGAGGCCTGGATTGAACTGGCATTAATTAGCTATGTCACGCTATTATTCATTCCCCATGAATTTGCTCTTACCATTCAGATCAGGGATGAATTCACTAGCACAGCAGTATGTGGAAACAATATATGATCTACTTGCTTGTATTTGGTATAGTATTTTTTTTTTTTTACCAGAGAAGTCAGTGCTATGGAATTTAAAACACTACATATTTTATTCCATCCTTTTTATTCCCCTTCCTATCTCAGAACAAATAATTCATGCATTCAGAGACTATCTCCAGTTTGAAAATTGCAAGTGAAACTTAGTTGTCTTTCTTTCCTCTAACAGGGTTTTTTTTTAAATTCTCTTTGCCAGATTCTCCCTCTACATAACACATCCTCCTTTCTGCCAAAAGTTTCCCTTCCTGGGTTTAAATGTCTGAGGAGTATTTCATCCTAGCTTCCTGTATGAAGTCAGATATATAACACTATTTATTCTGAATTGGGAATCTCTAAAAAGAAGAATATCTAGTTCATTGCAGTGCATTTAACTGAAGAATATGGAGAGATTATTATGCAATATATTGGTCACTTAATGGTCTTGGATAAATACCTGGCAATATTCATTTTAACACTATTGTTGAGCATCTTAAAACATTATATTGTCTACAATGACTGCTCCAGGCTTTTTTCTTTCTTAAAACTTGTCTACATCCAGGTAAGATTATAGGACACAGCATGTTTAATTTTATAGCCTAGAGTAAAACTAGCACCACAAATATTGTCCATATCAGGAGTGCTTTGAAAACAACTGAAAATTACTGCATAATTTTTCCTCTAATGAGGCTGAAACCAAGATTAAAAAACAAAAAGTTCTCTAGAACATCTCTAAAATTATGTTACTGAAAGTTGTTTTATGAACCTAGCAGTGTATAATACTGGTTCATTCATTAAGAAGTTTTAAACTGCAAGTCACAAAAAAATCCTGACTCAGTAACAAAAATATATTTTATTTCCTAACAAAAATTCTTCAGGTAAGACAACTTCATGGCTGCTTAATTGAATAGCCCAAAGACATGATGAAACACCTTGCCATTCTCTAGATGTCATCTTAACTCCTGTCATTACTAGACAGTTGTTGGCATTTCAGCCATTACAGGCTGTTATTTCCCTACCCAATAAAAGGAAAAAATGAAACCTTTTGTAGGTCAGTCTAGAAACATGTTATAATATTGCATTGGCAAGTACTGGAACGTATCACAGTAATAGGATTCAACCAATCACTGACAAGGAGAACAGGCCACCATGATTGTCTTCAACATATAAGTAATTAATCCTGGACCTCCTGATTATTGTGATTGTTCCCAGAGTCACAATGGGGATTTTGCCATCAAGAGAGAAGCAGGTTGAGATGAAATCAATAATAACTAGGGGAAATAGCTGACTTAAACAATTCATATTTAATTTCCTATGAGAATGAAATTCAAGACAGGTAGATGATCTTGAGTGGAATTTAACACACTGATAGGCAGGACCTATATATTTGAAGCAAATAACAGAGTCAGGCCAGTAAAAACCTTGGAGGGAAAGGAGGTTAGGAAGATACTAGTAAAGGAGATTTGAAGAAAAGAAAAAAATCACATAAAAGAGGAAGGCCACCGAAACCACAATATTGAAGATAACAAATTATCTTTTCATTTTTATTTTAATTTAAACCAGGACAAGGAAAAATGATACTTTCAAGACTTTGCTTATTTTCTAGAAATTTTAGGCACTGCTATATCTACTATATTCCCCTTTTTCATTCCATTGTTTAATATATATTGTTGTAGGTGTTTTGAATGTAACCATGGATGAAATAGGCAGGAATCTGTATTTAGCAAAGATTCCTGTTCTCATGAACTTTAAATAGTAAATAGTATATATAAAAAGTTGAAAAGAATTAAAAGAGCAGGCAGTATAAAAGGAGACAAAGTGAACAAAAATATAATAAAGAAGTAGATGATACAGTCTCATAGAAGTTAAATCCTACAAAGACAAGAGAAAGAAAAATGCAAAGCAGGGTGAAGAGCAGGGTTACAGGTGGGTGGATGTTTAGAGTACAGCCTATTGAGATGATAAATCACCTCTGTCCCAATGTTAACTAGCAATGTCAAGTATGCATCTTTTTGAGATATTAAATACCCCCATATGTTATTAAAATATATGCATTAAATAGTCTACAAAGTAATGATATATTTTTTATTAACTATGTTAGAAAAATCTTGTTTTTTTAAAAAAATATTGTAATGGTAGATTTCAGTTCATTCTATGTATTAAAAATCACCATGCAAATAGACTTTTTTACTTAAATTATAACTACTTCTAGGTTTATTCAAGCCACTATGTCATTTTCTGAAATCCATCCAATCAATTCTGTACTCAAAATATTGAACTTTCCAGTTGGTTGAAATAGAAACTGCTTTTTGTTGGGAGAAGGCCATCTTATGCTACAGACAAAGCAGATTTGGAAAAAGGGACAGAGATTTATGAGATTGAGAGAAGTCTCCACCCATGTTACCAAACAAAATAATCAATGATCAATCCTAGTGATGAAAGGTGTAAAAATTGCCTTTGTATCCAGCTGACTTTTTAGAATGGCTATTGATTTATTTAGAAAATGCCACTCCTTAGTTGATAAATAATTGATGTTTATTTTTGATGTCTTTTGATGGTTCCCTTGTCTAAAATTTTTGGATACCTAATGTGTTTATTATCTGAGCCTCCCCTGATGGTTGGTTTCTCTTCCAGAACTGCCCAGGCTTTAAAGGTTTGAATCTTTTCTTACATTCCCAGTCTTTTTTTTTTTAAGATTTGTTTTATTATGCATACAAGAGCTGGGGTGCTGTGAGAGGGGGTAGGTAATGTTAAGGGGTGAGAGGATTCACCTGAGACAGAGTGGGGAACAGAACAGGCGAATCTACTAAAAACACTGCTGAGGAGAGTAGTGAGTGAGACAGGAGAGGTCTGCTGTGCCATGTGGGTTAGCTCCCTGGCCAGGGATCAAACTTGTGCTACAGATACCTTCATAGTGCTGAGACTTAACCCTTTGTGCCACCAGGGAGGCACCCAAACTCCCATTCTTTTAGAGAGAGCTCTTAGGTCCATGCTAGATTCCAGGCACTAATTTGATAGATTATTTTGCACAAAAGTACATATAAGTAAGAATGTCATAAATGCTTACATTTTTCAAGGGTCTTACATGTCTTAATCATTACAGTTACCGTGGGTAATAATAGTGTGCGGGAGACATTTTGGAAAGCAAGTGTGCTTCAAATCATAACTTTGGCTAGAGGTAGGCACAACTCCCTAGGGCTAGGAAATATTTCCCTATTCAATTATTTTTCTATCTCTTACTTCTGGAAATCTGAATTGCAATATAAGGCAGTAATAAAAGCAAAAAACCAAAAAGTCCCATAAACAGGGCTATATTATACAACAGTTTTTGTGGATTAAGAGTTTGGAAATTAGGTTGTAAGGTATATATATTCTCACCTAGGACTATTATTATCATCCCCTACAGAGTTATTTGGAAATGTGTGGGTTATATTAAAAACAGCATTTACTTTGAGTGACTGCTGGCAATAGTGAATGGGGCCAACCATGCTAAAGATTTTTCAGGTGTGAGGGAAATTCTGTGCTATGATAATGTGTGCCATCTGAAAATGCTAAGATTTTCCCTGTAGAGACAGGGAATTTGTAAGAGCAGTGGGAGATATAGAAAGGAGACCCTATAGTCAATACTACTGCCTAATTGGTGAAAGCAAGAAGGCGTTATGACTACTTTAGGGGAAGTGGTAAGGAAGAAGAATAGCATGGGCACAATACCCATTCCATTTCAAGTACAAATGTGTATAATCTTTTTGTAATTTTTAATTTACCAAAGTAATTCTCATTCTCACCATTGAGAAAACTGGCTCAGTAAGATGAAATAATTCATACAGATTCAACACAGTGAGTACGGGAACCAGGATTCAGACATAGTTGCACTGAAGTCTGAAGTTCGCATCCTGTCCCCTAGAGAGGAAATTTCTCAAAGCACTGCTCTAATATCCAATATGATCTAGTTGTTCACGTGTGTACTTATGCATGCTCTATGTGAATGTAAATAATTTCATCACAAACTTGTTTTCCAGAACCTCAGACTTTTGTAAAATATAATTGGGAATCAATAATAACACTATTGATATTATGGTAATTATATATATGTATTTATCAATAGTATATGCACATATGTTTATATTTGAAATATTGTTATTTTATTATTCTTTCAAAGACTCCAGTGGATAAGTTTGCTGAATAGTGAAACATAAAGCTAATGTGATGGTGTGGTAGATTAATTGAATGCACACTTGACCTCAATTAATGGCCTTCTTGTAGTCCGGCTTTTGGCCTTGTAACTTTAGTCTCTTCCGTAGTCGACTCTGGGTTGACCTTGTCACGTTTTGGCTAATAGAATGCTGCAAGAGTCATGGTGTGCTAATTACCACCGTACTCCTTTAATGGACTTGAATATCTTTTGTTTTGTTTTGTTTTGTTTTCTCTTTAGAGCCTGCTGCCTCCACGAGAATAGTAAAGAGGAGATATACAAGGCACATAGTTGAGTTATCTGAGCCAAGGCCATGCTGAGCCACTCTACAGCATGATTACCCTAAACATATGTGAAAAACCAGACCAGGCCAACACATCCACATCTTCGTTCAACTAAGAGCAGACATAATATATGAGTGTGTGAAGATGAGATCAAAATAATCATCCAGCTGACCCTAGACTCATGAGCATTAACAATACCTATGATTTAAAGACATTCAGTTTTAGTGGCTTCTTACATTTCAATAACAACTAATACAGATGATTTTTTTGAGTGAAAGTTAAAGTCTAGCATTGCTGTCCCATAAGAACTAACATTACTTTATAATCTCAGAAAACTCTGAGTGCATCAGTAGACCACATTCTGAGTATAGATTCTGGCAAACCAATCCAGGGCATGAAAGCATCAGCAAAAGGGAAGCTCCTTCAGGAAGCACCAAGGTCAGGAGACATCTGCTAAGAGAAGTTATCTAGCAAGAAGAACATGGTACACTCTGCTTGAGAATTTAGCGGGTAGACCGATTTGTTATAACATGTGAGTAAATCATTTGGGGCATTCTAGAGAGTGAAGATTTCTTTTTTAGTCATGATTCTGGGGGTTGAGTCATTAAAATTATGAATTAAAAACAAATTTGTTCAAATTTTGGATGCTTAGAATGATAAAGCTTTTGGCTTACTGTTATAAAAGCAAAACTATCTTTTAATGCAGTTAATCATATTAGTCTGGAATGGCTCAACTGAAGCCAGGATGATAGTCCAAATGGCTTTCTGGCATCCTTTCTCATCCATAAATCCATAATTTTAATTACAAGGAATTGTTACCAAAGGAATTGTCTATTATGTATAGCACATTATTACTCAATATGTGTCTAATAATTTCATATAAGTCAGTTCCCGTATTTAAAACATTTTACTAAATCCCTAGAGAAAATTATTGAGCAATCAACGTGTAATAAACCTTGAGGTAATCGTCAAAAAGAGATGGTTTAAGTGGGAGATATGAAGACTGAGAATTACAATAATCAAATGGTGTGGTCAGGAGATATTAGTTGTTGCTGTGAGGTCTTTGGAAGATAAACATGGCTAAAACCCACACTAAATGAATAGCTGACATCAACAAGTTTTGTATCATCCCCTGTACAAACAGATTGCATGGAAAGACAAATCTTCCAAAATTAAATCAGCTCATCCTTTCCAGACAACAATATTATAGTACCATTGCCATTCAAATTAAGGGGGAGGTGAAGAAGGAAATATTGAAGCTCTGATAAATCAACTTATAGCCATCAAAATGTCATCTTTCTGAGTTTGGAATTAAATAGAGTTGGCTCAGTCACCTGGGAATGTTCCTCTGAGTGCCCTGGAAAATCATAAAAATGACTAAGAAAATCATTAAGAATAAGTCATAGACTCAAATTTTATTAGATTTTCTGTGTCTTGATAGTAGTACTCAGCAAAAACAAAACAACAACAAACTGATTTTGGTATTTAGTTTATGAAAATATATGATGTGAAGTTTGCATGTGTGTGGTGTGTGGTTGTTATTATAAGCCAAATTCTGCCACAGCCAACATTCAAACCATGACATTTTTTATGCAATGAAACCCAAATGCCCAAAAATAGATGACTGGATCAAGAAGATGTGGTACATATACACAATGGAATATTACTCAGCAATCAAAAAAGATAAACACATGCAATTTGCAGCAACACGGATGAAGCTAGAAGGGATCATGCTCAGCGAAATAAATCAGAAAGAAAAAGAAAAATACCGGATGGACTCACTCATAGCAGGAATTTAGAAAACCTAAATAAGAGACCAGGAAAAAGACTAATCAATACAAAGTAAAAATCAAAATCAACAAGCAACTATAAACCAGAGACACACTATGGGGGGTGGGGGGGTAGGGAGGCTCGGGGAAAGGAAGGACTAAGTCAAAATAAGGGGGAGGCAATTGTATGGGGAATATAAGCAAAATGAAAATGCATACATTGTGCAAAGATGAAAAAAGACGTAAGAATTATATAAAATAAAATATTTAAATAAAAAAAGAAAACAATGAACAATGATGTAAAAAATTAAAAAAAATGACAGAATCTCATTCCTGGGGGCGGAGCAACATGGCGGCGAGGAGACGCTGCGAGTAAGATCTCCCATTAAAAAAAGTGAATAGGGAGGAAAAGCGGCAGGTCCCAGTGAGAACTGGGACACGGAAGATAAACGGGTGACGCCAGCGAACTGCCCGAAGAAGAAAGTGGCCATAAAAGAGGACTAGAAGGGAGGGAAGCGCAGAACCCTGCTCCCCTCCCCGCCCACAGAGGCGGCACTCTCCGACCAGCAGAGAGGAGGAAACAACAAACCAAAACAACCGACAAGAACAAACGACGCAGAAGCGGGACTGTGAGCGGAAAGGAACTATTGCAGCCACCACACCCCGTGAACGGGAGCTGAGGCGAACCCTGCAGGATCCGCCGCGGCGGTGAGCGAACGGCTCCGGGCGCCATTAGAGAAGAACAAAGACACCGGGAGACACGCACACAGCCCGGGCTGCCGGTAAGCCTGCGCGGGAAACGAGGCGCGCCTGGCGCGCTTGAAAAGCAAGTGCAGACCGGGATCGCGGCTGCCCAGGTCCCCGCGCCTGTGACCTAGGCTGGCAGGGAGACGACCTAGGCTTGCGGGGAGACGCACGGAGGTCCTCACTGAGGTGAAGGTCCCTCCCTGAGTAAGCAGGAACCAGGCGCCCAGGCACGGGAGCCGGGTGCAAAAGGCGCCATTCCCGCGCCACTGAACTGGGCTACAGCCCGCGTCCTGGACCTGAGGGCTTTGAACTGAGACCCGGGGCACGAAAATTCGGGGCGTGGTTTCTCCACGACGGTGGGGCACAAGGCAGACACAGCACCCCAAAGCTGTTGAGGTGTACCCTACCATTCCCGCTCTGTTCTCTGTCCCACGGGGTGGGGGGAGGCGAAAAACAGCACCCCAAGGACAATAGGAGAGATCTCTGGCGCCACCTAGCGACCAGAAAAAAAAAAGTCACTAACACCCTATAAAACAGGACATTTCTTAAGTCTGCTTGAAAAGGGCAGAAGGTTTCTGGAGGACCCAGTGGCCAGCCGGGAAGTTATTCCACGCCAGGCCCCTTCTGACCAGCAGTCTGAGCCCACAGAGGGAGCAGGCACCCACGTCCGGGGCAGACCGGGTGCGCAGAAGAGTGTGCCTGAAACCGGAGGCGCAGGGACTGCATCCTGCTTCGCCATTTGAGAACAGGGACATTTCTTCAGTAAAAACTGCCTAAAACCAGCAGAAAGCTCCCCCAGAAGACAGAGATGGCTCCTGGAAGAGCCAGAGGGGAGCGGAGAAGTTCACCCAAGATGTCAGTCAGTCCGAGCAACACAGTGTCCCAACGCATACGACAAATTAGAAAACAGACAGTAGGGAGTAGAAGAACCACACGCAACCTAAAAACTCCTCAGGAAAGAAGCACACCACAAAAAGAAAACCACTCCCCAGATTGCAACGACAGCAACTTGGAAGAACTTCTGAGCCTTCCAGAAAGAGAATTTAAAATTGCCATGATTAAAAAAGTGATAGATCAGAAGAAGGAAATTGAGTCCCTAAAGAGGGAAGTAAGAGAAATGCAGGAGATCAAAGAATTAATGGAGGAACTAAAGAACTCTGGGAAAAGCAATGAAAGCAGAATAGATGAAATGGAAGAACGAATAAGTAATCTTGAAGACACAGAAATAAAAAGAACCAAAACAGAAAAGGAAAGAGAAGTACGAAGGAAAAAGAATGAAGAAAGACTTCGGGAACTATCTGACTCCATGAGGAAAGGAAATATAAGAGTTATAGGAATTCCAGAAGGAGAGGAGAGAGATGTAGGAACAGAGAAAATATTCATGGATATAATTGAAGAGAACTTCCCAAATGAGAAGAAGGAGCTGAAAATTGATATACAAGAAGCAAGAAGAACACCAAACTTCCACGACGAAAGGAAAAACACAGCAAGACACATAATAGTAAAGCTCCCAAGAATCCAGGACAAGGAAAAAATAATGAAGCTGACAAGAGGGAAGAAACAGATAACATTCAAAGGAAAACCAATCAGGCTGACATCAGACTTCTCTGAAGAAACACTACGGGCAAGGAGAGAGTGGAGGGACATAGTCAACAGACTCCAAGAAAACAGATGCCAACCAAGAATACTCTATCCCGCAAAGCTCTCTTTCCTCCATGAAGAAAGAATATGGACCTTCCCAGACAAAGAGAAACTCCGGAATTTCATTGCGACTAAACCCCCACTCCAAAAAATACTACAAGGAATCCTAAAGCCAGAACCTCAGAGGGACGAATAACAACGAAAGAAGACCGAAAAAAAAAAGTTATTAAAAGAATAAATAAATAAAATCAAAGGAAAGACAAACATAATGGCAAATACAGATGCTAACATATCAATATTAACTCTAAATGTAAATGGACTAAACTCTTCAATAAAAAGACACAGAGTTGCAGCCTGGATTAAGAAACAAAACCCAACCTTTTGCTGTCTCCAGGAAACACATTTAGCTACAAAAGATAAAAATAGGCTCAAAGTCAAAGGATGGAAAACAATCCTACAAGCAAATGGGCCAAAAAAGAAAGCAGGAACAGCTATACTTATATCAGATAAAACAGACTTCAAACTCAAAAAAATAAAAAGAGACCCCAATGGTCACTACATTATGATTAAGGGGACAATACTTCAAGAAGAAATAACACTCATTAACATACTCACCAAACGAAAGAGCACCAAAATATATCAGACAACTGTTGTCCTCTCTGAAAACAGACATCAGAGAAAACACATATGTAGTGGGAGACTTCAACACACCACTATCAACAATGGATAGATCAACAAGACAAAAAATAAGTAAAGAAACTAAAGCTCTAAATAAGGACCTAGAGCATTTGGGCTTAACAGACATCTATAGAACACTAAACCCAAAAAAAACGGAGTACACATTTTTCTCAAGCGCACACGGATCATTCTCCAGGATCGATCACATACTGGGGCACAAGACAAACATCAACAGATACACCAAGATTGAAATCATACCAACCATCTTTTCTGACCACGAAGGCATCAAACTAGAAATAAATCATAAAAAGAAGGCAAGGAACTATCCTACCTCATGGAGATTAAAAGCCACACTACTGGAAGACCACTGGACTAACGAGGAGATCAAAGAAGAAATTAAAAAATTCTTTGAATTGAATGACAAGGAGGACACCAATATCCTAAATGTATGGGATGCAGCAAAAGCAGTAATAAGAGGAAAATATATAGCAATAGAAGCTCACATCAAAAAACAAGAAAGAACTCAAAGAAACAACCTAATCTCGAAGCTCAAAGATCTAGAAAAAGAACAACAAAAAAACCCCAGAACCAGTAGAAGAAAAGAAATAATAAAAACCAAAGCAGAAATAAATGAAATTGAAACTAAAAAAACAATCCAAAAGATCAATGAAACCAAGAGCTGGTTCTTTGAAAAAATAAATAAAATAGACAAACCCCTAGCCAGGCTCACAAAGGAAAAAAGGGAGAAAGCACAAATACACAGAATCATAAATGAAAGAGGAGAAATCACAACGGACACAGCAGAAATCAAAAGAATAATCAGTAACTACTATGAACAGTTATATGGAAACAAGTTCAACAATCTAGAGGAGATGGACAAATTCCTACAACTCTACAATCACCCAAAGCTAGATAAAGAAGAAATAGAACACCTAAACAGACCAATTACAATTAGTGAAATTGAAATGGTAATCAAAAACCTCCCCAAAAACAAAAGCCCAGGACCTGATGGATTTACAAATGAATTCTACCAAACATTCAGAGACGAATTAGTGCCTATCCTTCACAAACTCTTCCAAAAAATTGAGAAGGAAGGGACAATACCAAACACGTTCTATGAAGCCAATATTACACTAATACCAAAACCGAATAAGGACAACACAAAAAAGGAAAACTATAGGCCAATCTCCCTAATGAACACTGATGCAAAAATCCTCAATAAAATTTTAGCTATCAGAATCCAACAATGTATCCATAAGATAATTCACCACGACCAAGTTGGATTCATTCCAGGGGCACAAGGATGGTTTAACATCCGAAAATCAATCAACGTTATCCAACACATCAACAAAAAGAAATATAAAAACCATATGATAATATCAATAGATGCTGAGAAAGCTTTTGACAAAGTGCAACACCCATTCATGATAAAAGCCCTTGAAATTCTTGGGATACAAGGAACATACCTCAACATCATAAAGGCCATCTATGACAAGCCAACAGCCAGTATCATTCTCAATGGTGAAAAGCTGAAAGCAATTCCATTAAGATCTGGAACAAGACAAGGATGTCCACTCTCACCACTGCTTTTCAATATAATACTGGAAGTCCTAGCCAGAGCAATAAGACAAGAGAAAGACATCCAAGGAATCCAAATAGGAAAAGAAGAAGTCAAACTATCACTATTTGCGGATGATATGATAATATACATAGAGAACCCCAAAATCTCCACAGAAAAACTAATTCAACTCATCAATCAATTCAGTAAAGTGGCAGGATACAAAATCAACACGCAAAAGTCAGTAGCCTTCCTATACACAAACAATAAATCTGAAGAAGAAGAAATCAAAAAAACCACCCCTTTTATTATCGAAACAAAAAAAATCAAATATTTGGGAATAAATCTAACAAAAGAGGTAAAGGACCTATACAAAGAAAACTATAAAACACTGTTAAAAGAAATAGAAGAAGACACAAAGAAATGGAAAGACATCCCCTGCTCATGGATTGGAAGAATAAACATTATTAAAATGGCCATCCTACCAAAAGCAATATACAGATTCAATGCTATTCCAATCAAAATCTCAATGGCATTCTTCAAAGAAATAGAACAATTATTGATGAAATTCATATGGAATCACCAAAAACCCCGAATAGCCAAAGCTCTCCTGAAAAAAAAAGAAGGAAATGGAGGCATCACACTCCCAGACTTCAAACTATACTACAAAGCCATAATCATCAAAACTGCATGGTATTGGAACAAGAACAGACATACAGACCAATGGAATCGAATAGAAAATCCAGAAATAAATCCACAGATTTATGGTCAACTAATCTTTGACAAAGGAGCAAAGACTATGCATTGGAGCAAAGAAAGTTTGTTCAATAAATGGTGCTGGGAAAACTGGGTCGCTACATGCAAAAGAATGAAGCTTGACCACTACCTCACACCATACACAAAAATCAACTCAAAATGGATTAAAGAACTAGACATAAGACCTGAAACCATAAAATACATAGAAGGAAATATAGGCGAAACACTACGGGATTTGCACATCAAAGACATCTTTACAGACACATCACCCAAAGCAGTGATAGTGAAGAGAAAGATAAACAGCTGGGACTACATCAAATTAAAGAGCTTCTGCACAGCAAAAGAGACAATAACAAAAACAAAGAGAAACCCCACCAACTGGGAGAACATTTTTGCACCCAACACTAATGATAAAGGACTGATCACAAAAATCTGCAAAGAGCTGATGAGACTCAGCAACAACAAAGAAAATAATCCAGTCAAAAAATGGGCAGAAGAGCTAAAAAGAAACTTCTCTGAAGAGGAAATGAAAATGGCCAACAGACATATGAAAAAATGTTCAACATCACTTGTAATCAGGGAAATGCAAATCAAAACTACCATGAGATACCATCTCACACCAGTGAGAATGGCACATATTAAAAAAACTAGCAACAACAAATGTTGGCGAGGATGTGGAGAAAAAGGAACTCTTGTGCACTGTTGGTGGGAGTGCAAACTGGTCCAACCACTATGGAGAGCTGTGTGGAGATTTCTGGACCTACTAAACATAGAGCTTCCATATGATCCAGCAATTCCACTCCTAGGTATTTACCCAAAGGACACAGAAACATCAATTCCAAAGAGCACCTGCACTCCTATGTTTATAGCAGCACTGTTTACAATAGCTAAGCTTTGGAAACAACCCAAATGCCCAAAAATAGATGACTGGATCAAGAAGATGTGGTACATATATACCATGGAATATTACTCAGCATTCAAAAAAATAACACATGCAATTTGCAGCAACATGGATGGCGCTGGAAGGGATCATGCTCAGTGAAATAAGCCAAAAAGAAAAAGAAAAATACCGGATGGTCTCACTCATAGCAGGAATCTAGAAAACTTAAATAAGGGACCAGGAAAATGAATATAAGAAAGTGAAAATCAAAATCAACAAAAAAACTATGAACCAGAGACACTTTTTGGGGGGTGGGGGGCGGGAGGGGAAGGATTGGGGTCAGAATGGGGCGTTTGCAATTGTATGGGGGAATATAAAAATAAAATTTAATATTTAAAAAAAAAAAAAAAATTAAAAAAAATTAAAAATTTAAAAATTAATTAATTAATTAATTAAAAGTGTTCATAGTCCTAGATATTGATTCACTTATTTCAAGCATAAATATTGGGTAAAATCAACTCTTTCTAAAATGAAAGAATGCAAACATCTCCCTCCATAATTTTACCTTACTAAATTTTATTTGTGCAAATAATAAAAATATGACCCAATCTGCTACTTAGCAGAAACTGCATTATGCACACTCTATGGTACAGAACACATCTTATCCAGCTATAGCTTGGCTACTCGAAGGTTGCTGGGTGAGTCTTATAAGTGCACATTTCATCATACCCAAGACAAAAGATTTCTTTTTGAATTCCATTGATTTTTTAATTTTAATAATTAAAAGTAATGCTCAAAAATGTTAAAAATCATGACTCTCAAGTAAGTTAATAAAAACACCCACAGCAAAATATATCTATCGTTGAAAACATAACATTGAATTAAAGTTAACAATGAACGTAGGGGCTTCCCTGGTGGTGCAAGGGTTAAAGTCTCAGCACTATTAAGCTATGGCCAGTCACTGAGCCATGAGTTAGATCACCAGGCAGGGGGGTAACCCACATGGCACAACAGACCTCTCCTGATGGGCCTGCTGTTCCCCTCAGCATTGTTTTTTAGTAGATCCACCTGTTCAGCTCCCCACTCTGTCTCCAATGAATCCTCTCAGCCCCACCATGCCTCTGGCATACACCTAGTTCTTGCATGCAAAACTAAATCTAAAAATAGAAATGAACCTAACAAACAATATAGTTCAATGCAATTAAGGTTTATTAAAATAGCATATCTGAGTTTAAAAGCTTTCCAAAGAGGGCCTCCCCGGTGGTGCAGCGGTTGAGCGCTGGGTTGGTTCCATCCCCGGCCACCAGGTGAGGGCCCCACATGGCACGCAGACCCCCCGCTGCTGCATCTGCCACTCCCCTCAGCAGTGTATTTTGTTGATTTGCCTGTTCTGCTCCCCGCTCTGGCACTGGTGAATTCTCTCACCCTCTCGTGCTTCTGACTGTACCCAGTGCTTGTATAAATAAATCTTTAAATAAATAAAAGTTTTCCAAAGATTTATGATAAATTTGCTAATTTTATCCAATTTAAATAAATTTTATTCAAACATAAATCAACCATCTCAAAGGGACAATATTTCAATAAAGAGAATGAGAATGGTATAGAAAATGAAGAGGAAAAATTAAAACAAGACGTGTAAAAATCTTTATATGGATTTGGAAACTGTTAAACAATATCATTTGATCCTACATATGAAATGTGAAGACTTCATTCACTTCCACTATGCCCTCCTCACTTTTTAGAAATGCTATTATATAATTTTGCATTTAATTTATATAACAACTTATATAGTACTACTGTTTTCATTGATTACCTTTGTAACCATTAATTATATACACAAAACTCTATTTCTCAGTTGCTTGATTTTAATCAGTGTTTCTATTCCCTTTCAGATCAGATGAAAGCGAGCATAATTATTCCTCTCTTCTCTTCCATGCTTCCAATTGCCTTTCTAATTTTGTCACCCTATCAAATATATTTTTTTACTTTACTCAGGTATAAAGAATTAACAGGTCCTCCCCTGGTGGCGCAGTGGTTGAGCGATGGGCTGTGAAGCTGCCCGAAGCCTCTGCAGCGCCGGTTCGATCCCTGGCCTCCGGTGAGGGTCCCACATGGCGCGCAGACCTCTCCTGCCGCCCGCTGCTCCCCTCAGCAGTGTATTTCGTCAGTCTGCCTGTTCTGTTCCCTGCTCTGGCTCTGGTGAATTCTCTCACCCTCCTGCGCTTCTGACTGTACCCAGCGCTTGTGTAAATAAATAAATAAATAAATCTTTTTTTAAAATTAACATAAATTATATACTAATATGTATGAATATGGATATTAATATATATGAATAATGCAATAATAAACATCTTTTTTGCTTATGTTTACTCTTAAAGTTGGAATCTAATAGGCATGTTAAAATTGCTTTGTTTACTTAAATTTTACTGCCAAGTCAAATAATAGGCTAGAATAATGATGCCATGCCACTTGACTTGATAAATAAAGATTCCTACTTTTAAACTCAAGTGAATTTTCTATTTTTAATCTATAATCTTAATGCCAAATTTTTGTTTGCTTTGTATTTTGACTAAACCTTTTTTCCATAGCATTTTGTTTTCCTGGAGTCTTTAATTGTCTTTTTGTTTTTTGAATAATATATCTTTATGATATCATGGAAGTCAACTTTTCTGCAAGAACTGCATTCTACTAAATTATGGATATATTGTTAAGCATAATATAAGTAATGGACAAAATTGATTATATATGTTTACACGTGCAAAAAATTGATTTGAAAAATACTTTTGATGAGACAGCTATTCAGAGATCTTTGAGCATTATTTTATAAGCATTTCATTAGGCACTATTTCTGTCCTACTGTAAAGTCTGTAATACCCAATGAACTACCAGTATTCCTGGTAGACTAGAAAATGTGAAGCAAAGCTATTCACACTAAGTCTATTTTTAAATAATTTGAATATCAGTTTAAATTTTACAACCCAAACACAGTAATGCAAGGATGCTTCTGTTAAAACATTTCTTTCATGGACACAGCATCTGTAAAAAAAAGTACATTTCCCCTATTTTTCTCCTTGAAGATTTTTTGAGATTAATAAATAGGAAAATACAACAATAACAATTAGAAAAAAATGAACCAAACTTGATAAGTTACTCTACAAATTAGGCCCTGTAAACAGCAAAAAATAGTTAAAGACACAATATAAGACAAGTATGTTTTTTTAAAAACTAGCAATTTCATATATTTTTTTAATTATTAAAATATTATTTTCTCACAGAAATCCAGTCTATTTCACTTTTCTCTTCTCTTAGAAGGTTTTTGTATATCAAACAACCTCCCAAACCATACTTTATCTGTTTAAATTTTGAATTTAATCTCACAAGAAACTGAGTCTGTTTACATTTTGATATTTAATTTTTCATGGTGTTCATATTTTTGATTTTTAGTCTCTAAGTCAGTGATTTCAAGACAAATAATTACAATAACAAATCAATATGTCTATACTTTCATAATTATTTTAACCATTCTGGGTGAAAATTATTGTTTGAAGACATAGCTATAATCAACCTGCTCATATGCACTGTAAATATTTAAAAGTACAGCAACAAAATATGAAAGAATAATTATCCATTATCATTAGAAAATTTTTTCTTTACTCTTCCTTCTGTAATACAAGTTATTCAATAGCTCTTATTTAGAGTAGACATATTAACATTTTCATTAGATTTTGAGAGACAGATTAAATACAATTTAAATACAAATCAGAATTGCTGCACAGAATATATTTCATACATATTGATTTGAGTCTGGAAAATTAACTTTGATGATATAGTCTAATTAACATACTTAGATACCATTTGTATAGATACTGGTGTCTTTACCTCAAGAAATACTAATTTTGTAGTATCACCAAGTTTTATTTGGAAAATTATCACTTCAGTAGAACTATTCAGAGAAAGTTTCAACTTCATCTCAGAAAATTATCTTCAGAATAACAATAAGAGCTGGACAATAATAAAATTATTAATTGTATTATCTGAGGGAGAAGTTTTATGAAAGTCAAGAAACAAGCCACAGATATTTTATAATGTTCAGTGTGATTCAAAAGTGTCAGTGAAGTTGTGAACCTACAGCTGCCAGTTCATTATTTTCAATCTTTCTATATTGCTATTGATACTTTTTATTTTGTATGTAAAAAGGTGGTTGGCTATATGACCCAAATGTATCCTTAACATTATTTTCAAGGAATCAAATTATGTGGCTTTGAGAGGAAAAAGTTTTCAATTTCAAGTAGAAAATGGATTATGTATTAATCCATAAAATCTTATCCTCCAGCCCTCAATTTTGCTTTGGTAGAGCTATACTGTTACATGTTTTAAGCATAGGAATGAATCTATGTCTAGTCATCCCAGTCATTTTTCTTGTATTTTCCCCATAGGATAAGACAAGGGGTAAGATGGATGAGCTGCCACTTTTCCACAGAGGGATGCCAGCAAGATACAGACATTCCTGATGTAGGTCTTGGCATTAGCTCTAGATTGGCATAAGATGCTTCAAAGTTTCTTTAAATAACACTGATTAAGGTTTTATATTTTGTGATGTTGCCAACCTTTGCTCTTGACTAACACTTTTGTAAAGGTTCTGGATTAATTTTGAATTCAGTTTTGACTTACAGTCTTATTCAATTGCAGGGGGGAAAGAAAGCTTTTTTTTTTTCTGGTCACACACATTATTGCTTTCTCCAAGTTACCACCATCCTCAGACCTCAGGAGGTACAGTTAGATTGGGGAACAATCAAATTCCTAATGCAAATCTCTTTAAAAAATAAAAATCGATTTTTCACAGTTATTCAAAAATGCATAATAATTTGGAGTCTGTCTATTGGGAGGTATCACTTTCTCAACCACAAGTTCCCTCCCTCCTGCCCAGTCTCCTTGTTAAAACCAGTGTGTGCAGACCCGAGGTGCACACACTGTTGCTGTGATTCACTCTGAATAGCAGCACATGCTGTTAGTGTCCTGCCTCGGGCAATTGTTGTCTGGTCTTCTGGGACACTGGCACTCTTTTTACTTTCCTCTGAACTGAAATTATTCTTGAAAGCTTGATAATTTGATAAATCTTTTAATTGTGAGCTGTAAATCATCAAGTTCCTTTTTAGTTTGGTGTTAGCAATATTAGCTTTCCCTGCAACGAGCAGACTGAAATGATTAGTTAAAAAGCATCCTCTTAAGAGGTTCTCTATTCTTTGTGCCATCTTCCAGAAGCAGCCAAATAATGCAGCCATTTTACTCTTATTATATGAGGTGAAGAAAGCCGAAAGTCTGCCACATGCCTGGAAAGGATCAAGTAGTTCATCACTTACCTTGGAAATTGGGTCTGTATTTATGTTCTGCCCCTAGCTATTTCCACCCATATTACCTAGCATGTTCTCCCTTTCCTGCATACAGCTGGAGTGCTGACACTGTAGATTTTTCCCTTTTTTCCATGTTGTTATAACACATCTTTGTATTGGCTATGATGGGAACTGGGGTGCATCATCTTATTATGACAATTTTGAAATTAGAACACTTAATAGAGTGCCACACCAGAGCTTTGTGGTATCCTGTCAACAGTAAACATTTTTTCCTGGTATTCAAGGTCTCAAAATGAATCAAGATTTAAACTAATTTGAATTTATTCAATTTCTACTACTTGCATTTGAACATTCATTCATAATAGAAACATAGAAATCAATTCTAGGCTTCAGATTTTATTTCTATATAATCTAATATAATGAAAAAATATAGTATTATATTCTTCCTGAGGATAAAAAATTTCAAACTTAGATATTTATTTTTAAAGATCTGTTTACCAACTTCTTGGTAGCAGGATGTGATTTTGTTTTAAGTCCCATCTAGGTCATTCAATAGCTCTTGTACCTTAGCTATTTATTTTGGTTCCTAGAGTTGCTCTTTTTGATTTAGAAATTAGATTAATAATAGGTTACTAAAGGTCTATTTAAAAACAAATGAAATAATACAGGTGAAAGCAAAATGACTAGTAGTGTGCCATAAGGGTTAGTTCTTTGTCACTTATAGAGGAAGTATTCAAGTTGCAACACAACATCCACTGGGTATCACAGCACATTGGTTTGCAAGTAGTTGTACAGCAGTTTCATCTTTGTATCTGCTAATCAAGAATAGTCTTATGAGATATGCAACATCTCTCCTGAATTCATTTTCTGTGTCATAGCAGTTAAAATTTAATTCATAGTATAGTGTCAGAAACTTTATATCTCTTGTATTAACTACTTTTGTGTTCCTATTGCCCACAATTTCAGATTTTCTTTTTTTTTAAACTCAATATTGCTGTAACCAGCTCCTCTGTAGTTAATTTTTATATCACTATAATTAATATAATAAAGTTTGACAGTTTTCTTAGAATTCTCTATTCAAATATCTTTAGACTATTCTATGCCATTTAATATATCCAAACTATCAGTATCTGAACTCCTCAAACTTATTTCCAGATATTCCTATACACATACTTTATATTTCAGCCAACTAATGCTGATTTCCCTTTTGTAGACATGTCTTTTGTGTATGTGCATTCCTTTGTCTAAGCCAAATTTCTGCACAGAATAATACCCCTACCCAGAATGACTTGCCTTCCCACTTCTATTTGTTTATAGAGCCCTTAGAGTAGAGGTCAAATGTGATGTCATACACAGAGTTCCCTCATATTCCTGAGAAAAGTGATTCGGTTTTCTCCTGTGACTTTCCAAGCCAGATTATATGTACATTCACACACACACACACACACACACACAATTGTGTATCATGGAAATTACCATATTCTGTCTATTTTTATTTTATGTCTCCATGTATCTTTACTCCCTTACTAGATTAAATTGGACCAATATGTGGGGTTTTTTTTTCTGTCATCTTTATGACATTGAGCATATCTAGGGTAGAAAAATGAAGTAAATCTCTCAATCTGTTGGATAAGGAGGTTATTGTGTGACAGCAATGAATATGCATAATTGTGAATGAATTGAGAAGAGGAAGAATCTGATGGTATAGATATCACATGAGGAACTTGGAGTGCTGGTGTTGGGAGTGTGAGTGCTAGAGGACAGGAAGAGGAGTCTCTGACACAAAAAATGGAGGCACAATAAATGGAACTAGTATGTAAGTTAGATACTCTCTCATGTTCTCGGCTAGTGTGATGTGCAGACTTACGTGGCCATTTTGAGAAAGAGGAAGAACACTGTCTTCAAATTTAAGACTTTCCCTTTAATATTCTTGTCAAACATTTTCTAGAATGTGCTCTGAAGGCATGCATTTATTTGTAGAATTGTAAAGCCACTCCTCTCAGAAACACTCAGACATCTTCCATGACCTCATGAATCAATCATAAAATCTAGTTTATCATTCATAGATGTTCTGTGATCTCTTGATCTTCTGGCATCTTTCAAAATTCTCTTTGGCTCTTCTCATGCAGATTTTTAAAGTCTAGCCAAACATGACTGCTCTCATTTTCCACACATTCCTAGTCTTCCTGTGTCACAGTTTCTCACATTCTTTGTTCTGACTGTAACACACTTCCACCTAACCACTTATTATTATTCCCTGCAACCTCCTTCTCTGTTTATATATTAAACTACTACTCATGCTTCAAGGCATAACTGAAATATCCATTTACTCATGAGAAATTACCAGATTCTTAATTTTATATCACAAAATAAGATGAGATTTCTTCTTTTATACACTAAATAATTCTAACTAAATAGAAATTATAATATTCTGTTTCAATATTTACATACTTTCAAATATTATTTATTTCATTATAAATTCATGCTTAGAGTGTAGGAATTTTATAATATTACACAGTGAATAGGCCAAAAATATTCTTGGAATTTATACATGAGTCATAGGGATTGGTTTCATGGGGAAAGACAGAATAAAGTTAGCAAAGTGAAATCTTAAATGTTATGTGAAATAGTAGAACATATAATTTAACTGAGTGTGCCTGAAAATTCAATTGGTAGATTTCACACTTAGAAAATGTTTACAAATTCCAAGAAAACAGAAGCATGAGGAAAGTTATATCTTTTTTTTTTTTTTTTGGAAAGTTATCTCTTACTAGAGACATCCTAATGTAACATTTTACAATAAAAACAAATATAAGCAAAGTAAAGGACTGTTTTTATATCAAGATAAGCAAGTCTCTCAGGAATTTCAGTTACTGAATAATTCTGACTCAAGAAGAATCTTTAGTGAGAGTAAATAACAAAATTCTCAGTGGTTGCATACTTTGATTTCTCTACCAAAAGGCATTGCTAAATTCTTGCTCTTTAATACCTTAATTCTCAGACCCCTGGGCTATCTATGATTTCTATTTCTCTGTCAAGTCCAAATTTAGTCATTGTGTTGTAGGAAGGACATTCATTCACCTGAAACCCCTCAAAAAACTTTATCTGTCCTCTCTTGTCACAAACAATACCTAGATCAAGTCATTTATAAGACTACATTAATATACTAAGAATTCAGGAAACAATTAGGAAAAGGTAAATAAAAAAAACAGACAGAGACAAATAGAAGAAATAACACTAGATGTTTATTTTAGATGATATTTCTCTTATAATATTCTGGTTTGTTAAATTATGTCAGTCTTCAATTTTTTATTTTGCATTTGAGATGTTTTCCTATCAGTCTTATATACGGTATGTGATTTGGTATAGTAATACCAAGAAATAATGGTATTTTTTTTAACCATAATCTTTACCCTTTAGCAGAGATTATTGAAAGATACACTGTGATTTTTATAAATTAAAGATGGTAACAAGAAGAGGACAATTAAACATCTTCAGAAAATGTCAAGTTGATATTCTTTCCAAGCCATTCAATCCACAAAATAAAAATGCCTATTTTTTTAACAAAACTGTTTTAACATTTAACTTAAATAGATTTATATATTATTTAAAAGGAATAATCACACATAAGCATGGGATAAATACAATTTAATATTCTCTCTCTCGCTCTCTCTCTTTCTCTCTCTCTCTATATATATATACATATATAAGAGAAACAAGGGAAAGTAAATAATATGACCTTATTTTAACTGGTAACTCATTGTACTTATTATGAGAAATTTCAGTCCTCCCTTGTCTCAACTTTTATATGGTAGCTGATGAAATAAGAATAGCTCTGTTCCTTCCTTGGACTTTTCAACAACAAAATCCTGTCAGTATTCACTCTGCCAAAGTGCTATAATTAGAACTTGCTGGAAGCAAAATTACAGTGATAAATAATTATATTTTCTTTACTAAAAGCACATGTGGGAATACAATAGAGATAAACACAATGAGAGAGAGAGGAAGACAGAGCACTCCTTCTGTCTAGCATCTCTGATAAAAGCTGCACCAGAGACAGGCAATAAACTTAGTATGCAAGTAGTAACTCACTCCCATGAACCCAGAGCCCCCCAGTTTGTCAGTGTCGAGAAAGAAAGAGTCCTTGGAATTCTTAGGAAATCAATGACAGTGCCACGTTAAATGCTCCTTCATGGGTTATTACAGGTCAGTCTAAGAATCATTTTATCCTTTTCCTCCATCACTTTGCAATTTTCTACAGTTTTTAGTTTCCCTTGTTGGCATATCATGATTAAACAAACATCAGAACTGCCAGATAAGTGCAGGTGGATTAGCTGTGCAAACATAGAAAACAACATGACCTACAAATGATATGGAAGATGTGTTACATGCAATGTGCCTCGCCACGGAAAAGATTGAACTGACAGTTGTAGGGAATTTTCATTTGCTCAAATTGTCCAGAGGAAGTATAATATGGAAACTGAAACTTTTTTTCCCTGAAAAAGGGCTCTGACACATGCTCACACACAATGACTTCTACCCAGGAATACCCTCAACACGTGATCACCCCTTGACTTTTGCTGGATCTGTACAGTGTTCCATCTCTTCCTCACTCTGTTAATATAAAAAGGTATCCAGAAATCCTCTGTAACCAAAAATGTTAGTCAACTCAAATTAGTCTGGGAATTTTGGTAGAGTTGGAGCTCTGGATTCAAGATGGGTCTATTTCTTGAAGAATCAAAAGGTTGAAAAGAAAGAAAAATTAATTGCCAGTTATGTGGTTTTAGGGACTCACTAAATGTATGTATAGGTGAGGAAATATTTATATGAAGATGTGAGCACCAGCATTATGTGGGAGTAGTCTGTTAAGTAAGGACTAGCTGTGCATGTTAATGAAGTGAAATCCAGATAAACTTATAATAAATCCCATTTGTTAGGAAATGTCCTGTGTGTGTGCACACGCGTGTGTGTGTTTTGGGGGAGAGGAAAGAGAAGGGAATGAGATAGTATTGTATTAAATATATGTTATATTACTGGATATTTTCTATGAAACTAACAGAACATAGTATTTTGGGCCTACCCAAAGAAGAAAGCTATCATGCAGTCCAAGAGGCTGACTCTGGACTCAAGATACCACGTAGAAGCTGGTAGGGCTCCTTTTCATAAGCTTCACAGTTGATGTTAGGTAGAGTCTAGTATTTTCAGTGATCCATTTCCTCTAACAACTCCCCAATATTAGAATCATATTGCTTAGTCCATAGACCCTTTCTTCTGTGTTTTTGCTCCATGTGAGCAGTCTCTGTGATTTGTAAACAAACCCAAAAATTCTAATTAGTTGCTGTAAACTATTGTCAACCTAACTGACACTTCAGCAATTTTCAGTACTTTGGACAAATGACCTCTGGAAGTTTGAATAAGTGAGATGTTATGGTTTTTCCTCCTCAATCTGGTCACCAGGTGGTAATTCACAATGAAAGCAAGTGTTGGACTAAATGCTGCCCAGAATCTTTCAGCACTTCGTCATCCAATGTGATTCAGTCTTTTCTTGTTGCATGGGGAAAGATTGTCTCTGCCCTCCAGTATTCCAAGGTTGATGGCTTTCTTTGCTGAGGGTTTGGAGTAGCAAGCCTTGTTATTTAGTTAGGAGACAGAATCTGACAAGAGTAAATAATTTACAGAAACAAGCGTGCTTTAGGTATTAACCTTTGCATGATAAATTTAGGACATTTATGCAGGAGTAAGGCTTATACTACCCCTCTAAACCTACCTTGAATGTTATCATGTCCACCAATAAAAATTAGTTCTAATGTCCCTCAGAGGCTAAGATGCTGAATCTATGTACTTGGAACTTATTGAAGTTCTATTCTGATTATTTACATTTTCTTGTGATATAAGATATGAGGTCATAAACAGAGAATGAAGATGGGAAAGAAGCACTGAATGTTGAGAAAAGAATTATGAAATCTAAAGATAATGGGAGAATGGAGGGATTGAGAAATGAAGTTTTATTGCTTTATAGCTTTGGGAGCCCATTTGAAGATCCTGGCCATGATTTCAAGGTGTTCACCTCCATCGTACATTTTTCTTCTGACTCCTTCCTTTGCAGTGTTGAATCTGTGAAGTAGGCAAAAAAGTTGGATTTAAATGGAGCTAGGGTTATATCCTATGACTAATGGTAAAGTATTTTCAAAGAAAATACAATATGGAGGCTATAACACTATTTGTGACTGAAACTTTTTATTTTCACTGCCAATATTCTGAGCTTCATTTTTTTTTTTTTTTTATCAAACTGACAGTCTCAGAGATCCCAAACTGAATATGCTATCCCTATGAACGGCCTGACTAAAATTAAGTTCTTCTTATATTATCCTCTATCTCCTTCTCTCCCTCTCCAACAAAGAACATCATTAAAAAAAAAGTTATTTTTTACTCTTCTTCTTTGAAATTATGTGTCCCAAACATTAGTTATCACTTCTTGTTCAGCATTCTATCCTTGGTGTCTAACATAGTGTCTGATACAGAGTAGATACTCAATGCATATTTATGGAATTAGTAAGAGATGAAATAAATGAAGGAAGAGAACCTAACTATGGTTTGCGTCCAAAATCTATTAGTTGTGATGAGCAGCTAGAGCAATGTTGTTTAAGTACTGTTACTTTTAACCCCTTGTACCTAGCCTCTTGAACTATGCAATTATCAATCCTTCCATCTTCTCTGAGTCTCCTCTTCCCTAACCATTTTCCCAAAACTGTTTGCCAAAGAATATTGCACAGCTAACTAACCTTTCATTTGCATAAATTACCTGAATTATGAAGAATCATAGAATACAAATTTTCAGAAACACAAATATGTGAATTTACTTCCACTAGAGTTGAGAATTCTGAATGAACGTAGGCTTACTTTGTAAATCTCTCCTGTTTCAGACCCACCCACAGCAGGTTAGGTGATCTCTCTTAGCTATTATCTTTGGCAAGACTCCAAATACAACTCCTGGGTTAAAGCTGCAGGTGACTCCTCCAAATTGGCTGCTTCACATGATGGATAACACTCAGGATCTTTGAAACTTCTTGTTATACATAGTTATTTGCAGAGACTTAAGCATTTTTATTTATTACCTTATTTCTCCCCATTTTCTCTACTTTCTTCTATTTCCCTGTCTTTTTGTCTTTCAGGCCTTTAAGAGTCATCCTCTTATTTAGTGCTTTTTGCCTTCTCAGATATCAAGAACTTAGTCTCTGTCTCCTTTCAAATATTCTTCATCCAGACCTTAAACTTTTATAAATATACATCTACAAAAGTCCAATTATTCAAAAGTAGGTATGAGAGACTTTTAATCAAGCACAAAAACAACACATTTACAAACATATGTGGGGGAAATTTGTTCATTTAAAATATTAGGAAGCTCTCATTTTCTTTTTCTTCTTTAACTATTGTTAATTGTATTTCCCAATGAATTTTGGAGAAATTTCTTGCTTTAACCAAAATACCAACGCAAATTTCATTTTAAAAAATCTGATGATAATTGGGGTCTTTATCATCAACTCTAAAGCAATGCTGAGAATGTAGGAGGATTCAAGTGAAAACTGGGAGTCAAACATCTTGGACTTAACTGAGTTATTTCATTTGAAAGCCCAGTAGAATGTGAGCCTCCTTTTTTTTTCAATGGACACCTTCTTCTGCAGGTTATAGTAAAACTATTTCCAACAGTCCAGCTAAAAAAGGCTTACTCATTGATTGTGGTCTTAGACTAAGTGCAGCCTCAAGTACACTTTGGCTCAGTTATCCATCTTGATTCAAGCGAGGGAAATTTTAAACCAAACTCATCTATATAATTGCCCCAAATTTCTATTTCCCTTTGGTATGTGGACACAGTCTATAAAGTGTCTTGGAAGGAATTATTTGGTTCATTTAAAAGAAACTGATTCCCAGGATGAATTTAATAAAAGTGATTTGTCATCACTATTGATTCATGGTAAGTAGCGATCCTGGGAGGTTGGCATTACATGCTAGTCTTTAAGATTTTGCAGAACTTACAATTTCTACCTTCAGGAGTTTATCCATTAAAGTAGAACAGAAGAAGAATCTTTTTAGAATAAGATGGATGATTCAGTAGTGACTTAAGCAAAGACTTCTAAAGAGATTATCACCAGACATGGAGAAGAATGTACCTGTACCACAGCTTCATGAGGAAATTCTTAAAAATATAACCATAGTAATTTTTAAGAATGTGTGAATCCAACTGTTTTGCCTTATAGCACTCAAAATGTTAAAATAATTATATTCAGAAAGGAATGTAAATAGATTTTGCCAAAATCGTCCCTCCCTTAAATTTCAATCCTGGGGGAGTTCCAATGAAATGCACCACATATGTTTCTGATTCATTTTTCACTTATTAAATCATTATAGAGGCTATAATGAAGCATTGGGTTGTACTTTTCTTGGTCTTTTCAACATAATTTCTGAAGGAAGCAAATATGCATTGAGTTCCCTGCAATGATGAAACTGAACCCGAACTGCATGGTCTATAAATTGACAAGAGTCTTCAATTTGCCACTTCCTGGCAAATGAGACAGAAGAAATGTAGATGCATTCTATTGCTAAATTTTGTTTTGATTGCAGAAGAGGGAAGAAGGGGCACAGTATCCCTGTATAATCATCTTCACAGATTTAAGGGGATAAAGGACTAAATCCAAACTTAAGTTAAATGGACCAGAGGAATGAAATTCTGGGCAGACAGCAGAGAAAGAAGCTCTAGGTATTGGTTACCCCACCCAGACAATAATTATAGGCCTAAATGATTTAATATAACTTTTTTGGAACTTTGGAGTAAATTGAAGGCTTATGGATTACAGGGGAGGTTTGGATGTTAAATCAATTAATTTTTGGCAATTTCAGCTTTTAATTGAGCTGTGGTTATCTACTCCACATCCTCAACACTGCATATTTTCCGACAGTAGCTTATAAGCAGCTTACAACATGCAATGAGAAATAAGGACTCTGTCCTCCCAATATTGGGGACCTGTGTTCTACTTGCTCATTTCTACTTGGCATCTTCTTATTGGTGTAAATCCCTATCTTGCAGCTGAAGTGGTATAAAGGGAATTTAATATTAACCACATCAAAATCACTTTTTTCTATTTCTCCACTTGGAAGCCTGGAATTAAACATCAGAACATCAAGAGAAATTTCACATCATTACATCTACATGTCCAGTTTTTAAGGCAAAAACAAATACAAAAAAACCACAAGGTATACAAAAAAAAAAAAAAAACCAAACACTAAAGAAAAAATGGCAAAAAATTAATAAAAAATTCCCCTTAGTAAAATCTGATGGTATCTCTACTGGACAAATTCTTTTCTTTTTTTTTTAAAGATTTATTTATTCTGCATACAAGAGCTGGGGAACAGGTCAGAGGTGTGTGGGTGGGGGGCGGGTGGTGAGAGGATTCACCAGAGACAGAGTGGGGAACAGAACAGGTAGATTGACCAAAATACATTGCTGAGGGGAGCAGCAGGCAAGTCAGGAGAGGTCTGCTGCGCCATGTGAGCTGCTCCCTGGCTGGCCAGGGATCCAACTCATGCAGCAGAGGCTGCAGACAGCTTCACAGGCTGCGCCTTAACCCTTGCTCCACCAGGGAGGCCCCTAGACAAATTCTTTAAAAACAACTGTTGGGCCTCCCCGGTGGCGCAGCGGTTGAGCGCTGGGTTGCGAAGCTGCCCGCGGCCTCTGAGGCACCGGTTCAATCCCCGGCTGCTCCCCGGCCACTGGAGGAGGGTCCCACATGGCGCGCAGACCTCTCCTGCCGCCCGCTGCTCCCCTCAGCAGTGTACTTCGGTCCTTCTGCCTGCTCTGCTCCCTGCTCTGGCTCTGGTGAATTCGCTCACCCTCCTGCGCTTCTGACTGTACCCAGTGCTTGTATAAACAAACAAACAAAAACTAAATAAATAAATAAATAAAAACATGCCTCTATTAAAAAAAAAATAAATAAATAAAAACAACCGTTTTTTAAAATCTTCAAAGAGTTCAATAAAGACATGGGGGAAATTCAAGAAAATTATGTTTGAAGAAAATGGAAATAGCAATCAAGATTTAGAAAATTTAACATCGATACAAAAGAAATTTTGTAGCTAAAATATATAATAATTTAAATGAGAAATTCACTGTAAAAATTCCAAGGCAGGGCCTCCCCGGTGGCACAGCGGTTGAGTGCGGGGCTGCGAAGCTGCCCGCAGCCTCTGCAGCACCGGTTTGATCCCCGGCTGCCGGGCGAGGGTCCCACATGGCGTGCAGATCTCTCCTGCTGCGTCCACTGCTCCCCTCAGCAGTGTACTTTGGTCCTTCTGCCTGTTCTGTTCCCCGCTCTGGCTCTGGTGAATTCTCTCACCTTCCCGCACTTCTGACTATACCCAGTGCTTGTATAAATAAATAAAATCTTAAAAAAAAAAAAAAATCCAAGGCAAAGAAAAAAATAGAGATTCCAAGCAAGCAGGAAAAATAGAGATTCAGAGGACTTGAAGATAGGCTAATTGAAATAACAGAGGTTGAGTAGCAAAATCTCAAAAGAGGTGAACAGGGCCTCCCTGGTGGCACAGTGGGTTGAGCACTGCGCTGTGAAGCTGTCCACGGCCCCTGCAGCACGGGTTCAATTCCCGGCCGGCCAGGGCAATTCCCGCATGGCGCTGCAGACCTCTCCTGTCTCGCCCACTTCTCCCCTCAGCAGTGTCTTTGGCCAGTCTGCCTGTTCTGCTTCTTGCTCTCTGGTGAATTCTCTCGCCCTCCCGTGCCTCTGATCTGTACCCCAGTTCTTGTATAAATAAATAAATCTTTAAAAATAAATAAATAAATAAAAAGGATAAACAGAATTAAAGGGACCCTAGGAGATCCAAAGGACATCAGCAGGCATACCAACATACACACTCCGCATGATAATCACAAAGAGGAGAGAGAAAAGGGCAGAAATAATGAAGAAATAATGCCTGAACATTTCCCAAATTTGATAAAAGAATTGAAAATAAATATCCAAGAGCTCAATAAACTCCCAAGTAAGACAAACTTAGGAGTCTATATCAACAAATATTATAAGTACATTGTAGATACTTAAGGATAAGGAGAGAATCTTGACAGTAATAAAAGTGACTTATTATAAACAGGAAGACCTCAAAGAGATAATCTGCAAATTTATCACCAAAAACTTGGGAGGCCATATGCATTGAACTGATAAAGTCAATATGATAACAACAACAACAACAACAACAAAAACAATTTTCAGATAAACAAAAAGAAAAAATGAGGATGTTCATTACCAGACTTCCCTGTAGAAATGCTAAAGGGAGTCTTATAACTTGAAATACAAGGACACTAGATATTAACTCAAAGATCTATTAAGAAATAAAGAGCACAGAAAAGGTAAATAAGGCGTAATTATGAAATTAATATTTTGCAACTTTGAATTGGTTTTCCACAAACTTAAGAGTAATGAAATTAAAAATTATTAGCTGATTTTTTTGACACACGATGCACAGTGATATAATTTTCTGATATCAATCATGTAAGAGGTTCAGTTTACTGTAAAGCAATTGTTTTCTGTTGTTGTTCTTGATATTCAGATGATACAAATTCAGCTTAGAGTTATAATTTTTGCATTTTACATGTAATCTCCTTGGTAACCACAAAGAAATTAGATATATAATATAAACAAACGGAAACAAGAGAATTACAACATTTCATTAAAGAGTTTAACTTAACACACAAAAATTGAGAGCAATGCAAGAAATGAGGAACAAAAAAGCTCCCGTGGAAAACATATAGCACAGAGAAAACAACTAAAAGTGACATAAATTTCTTCTTGTCAGATTAAGTAATTATCTTAACTGTAAATAAATTAAACATTGTTGTAATTTGAAAACATTTTACATATTTTAACAATGACTAGGTTTAGTAGATGTATTCTAAACACTTGCAAACCCTGCCTTTGCCTAACAGGCCATGTTGGAGCAGCTGGGGCCGCTAAGCCTTCCACCTGGGCCCTCCCCTGGGCTGCAAGGTTTAAGCCGCTTTTCTGTCAGCAAGGGCCTGAACTTCACCCCGGACATCTGGACATAAACTCAATCCGGATAGGTCAATGGCAGTGTAGTTCCTGGTACAAACTCCACCCCCTGGAGTCCCGAATGAGTGGGCTCCTGGGAAAAGCGCAGAGGTGAGTGGGCCTGGGGTTTTAAGGCCAGAACATGTGTGGATGGCCCTGCTTCTTGTGTGGACTACAATGTGTGGGATTTGCTTCTCACTCTCACTGGGTTCTTTGGTGGTGGATGAAGCCAGACCCTGCGGCTCTCCAGGCCTCCTGCTCAGTGAGTACCTACCTGCTTTGACCCTCTATCCACACTGCAGGCCTTGTCCTCTCTGTTGGCAGCTAGCTACTTTAATTCTGCTCAGCCAGCCAGGGCCGTTTTCCCTGTGTGACTCTTGGCTTGTACTCAGCCACATAGAAACTATCTGGGGTAGAATAATTTCTCTCCCTTCTCCTTTGTCTCACACCTTATAAATGAAGTGAGTTGTACTTTCTCTCCTGTGTTTTTGCATCTTGTCTGCAGTTGTGAGCTCCTCCATTACACCTCTTGGCTTAGTTTCAGGTGCCGTGTTCCTTAGGTACCCATATATTCATCCCATTTCAGCCACATAGTGCTCTTAGGTTTCTTAAAAAACAAGTAAGTCTAGTCCCTTTCAGCTCCATCCATGTTGCCACAAATGGAATGAATATATCTTTTTTGATCACTGAGTAGTATTCCACTGTGCATATTTACCAAATCTTCTTGATCCATTCATCTGTTTTGGGACAGTTAGGTTGTTTCCATATTTTGGCTATTATAAATAGTGCTGCAATAAACAGAGGAGGGCATATTTTCTTTTGGATTACTGGTTTTGTTTCCTTTGGGCTACAGTGGTGGCAGAACTATGAATACTACACATGAGGATAGAAATCAAATACTGTCCAAAAATTAACAATGATGTAAGAAAATAAATAAATTGAACTCGTGAAAAAAACAAATGGACCCAAATAAACCAAAAGCAGTTTTCTTGGGTCCCATTTCTGCACCATTGGCCTGCTCGTTTTTCTAGAATGTCCTTTAGGTAAGGCCATGGTCACTCCCTCCCTTTATTAGTCTCTGCTTAAATGCCATCTCTTTAGTGAACTCTTCCCTGGAAAAAGACTTGTTCTACTTGGTCACTCACAAGTTCTGTTGCTTCCTTGGTTTTTCTCTTTAGTAATTGAAAAAAAATTAAATCAAACCATATTAATCTGTTTATTTTCTATTATCTACCTCCCAAGTAGACTACACCTAGCTCCTCATAACCAAGACCTATGTTCTGTGCACCTCTGTTCTCATGCAGAGAGAAGAGCAGGCGCTTACTAATGATTTATTAAAGGAATGGATGTGTCATAGGAGGCACAGCAAAGCAGGAGGCTCTCTTTGCCAATTGCTAATATTTCAGAGAGAGGGTCCCTTCTGGATTCCTTAGGATTTCTTCCTCTGTCTCTCTCAGACATTGTGAATATATATTTATTAGAATGAAGAGTCAGGTGAAAGGATGTTCTTTTCGAAATCTGTAATATCTTTGAGCTTGAAGGGTGGGGGTTAGAACTGACAGAGTTACAGATGGAACCTTTGCATAAGACAGTGAATGAAACAGAACCAACTGCAATAAAGCTAGCTCATTTGCAGTTCGTTGTTTTCATAAAACATACCCATCAATCAACTGAAACCAGCTGCTCAATTTTCAGAAGCTCTGAGTGATATTCTTTATTGAAAATGATAATAAACTCAAGACTAAAATATATGTGAGCCTCTAATTCAGAATTGCCCTTCTAGGCTTTTATTAAACTAGTTCAAAATAAAACAATTTCTTCCATTTTACTTTTTAATTTGTCCAATGTTCTAATAACCTTCATGGGTCAAAGAAAAAGAACTTTGTGAAGCTTTCATGTTCTCGTTTCGAAGAATGGATATAGTTGAAACAGTTCTGAAGGTATTTTTTTAATTGAATAAAACAATTTTAATCACAAGAACATACATCTATTACTATTCACTCATTTGACTCAATCCATGCCTGACTGTAAACTATATTATATAAAACCCCACATCTCAGTCAGGATTAGTTATTTTACTACTCCTGTGTTGATCACTTTATTGTTATTTTAGTGTGGTTTTTCATCACATTCTAAATTCCTTAGGGATTTAGGATTTTTGAAATAATTTTCTATGACTAATTATTATACTTAAAACAGCTCAGTTTTCTCTTTGTGTGACTTACAAAAATTCTGGCTAACTTTGTAAGTGATGTTTGATAGGCACTTAAGCTCTAAGGTTCTCCCTGGTGAACTGATTTTTCTTATCCCCAGTTTGTGTGAATAGAAATTACAGTGTCAGTTCTATGTTTTGCTTCTTATTTATATGGAATGATAAATGCATCTGACAAATGCATTCAGAAGCAAAAGATGCCTATTTCTTTACTCCAGACATGGATTAGCCATACATTAGCCACTCTTTCCTGTCTTAGATCAGTCCCTACTAACAGAACACAGCTTATTTAGTAGCACTAATGGGACATCTAGATCTGCTTTTTTTCTTAAGTTAAAATCACTCTGCAATGTTGATAGCCTGACTCTAAAACTGGATGCATTATGTTAATTTTAATGGTCTGGCTGCAGATCCTTTGTCTGTCTAACTGCCTTACTTGGACTAGGAATGGACTTGTTTTTAGAAATAAATGACTCTGCTAAAATAAGCCTGAACTCTTTTTACAAGTCTTGTCCATTTGAAAGGAGAATGAACTAAGCCTTGAATTAAAATTATATGTAATCCTTTAATTGAGCACCTACAGTATGACAAAATGTTTGAATTACAAAATATAATCAGGTCTTCCCTGCATTCAAAGTTTAAATCCAAAAAGAAGGATAATAAATAAAAACAATGTATAAAACACACTTGTAAGAAAACAGTCATTACTAGAGATGTGCCATCAAGCATGAGCTAGAATATAACATGCATATAAAATTGGATAAACAATCCCTTGCCAAGAGAGTAAAAAAGGTATAACTAAATGAACATATTGGATATTTTGGGTATAGAAAATGGTTCCATTTGTTCTAGTTGGTCAGCTATAGATCTCAATGATTTGGATGTCAACCTGAATGTACACTGTGAATCAGATTATAATTATTTATGTATCTTACAAATTAGGCAGTGACTCTCAAGCATTAGAATCCTTAAGAGTGACCAGAAACCTTGACTTCCTTTATTTTCAAATCTATCCACCAAGGTTCTGATTAAGTATGTCTGGGTTGAACTGACAAATGGGTGTATTTCACAAGTACCTCAAGATATTTTGATTCAGATGAATACCATGTTTGGATTTGGTGAAGTGGAGTCCCTGCTACAGGTCCTCACCCAAAAGACTCATGTGCTTTGGAGTGCCTTTAGCAAAATTTTCTAAGCTTCCCTGTAGGACCTGAGATTAGTCGGGCACATAGTGGGACCCAAGTGGGCTTTGGTCCTAGTGTCTCTTTTTCAGGATTCTCTTTAAATTCCTAAGTTCAACACATGTCCCAAGACTTGTACATCTAGATTGTCCCTGATCCAATATTCCCTCCATTGGATCTTAAGAATTTGGCTGCTACCATAGAGCTGGTACATTGATGTAAATTGACTCTCACTAACACTGGACACACAGAAAGTTCAGATCTACGATCTACTACAAGTCTGACACCTGTACTTAAGCCACGCATGGACCTGTGAGTTATCTCTTGCTCTTCTGTTTGCGTTTACCCATCTGTGCTCCAACCTCCCTAAAGGTGTCCCCTTTACCTTGAAGTATATGAGAGTGTTGGTGGCAGCACCTAAGTATCCTTAACCACTATTCTCCAAGGAAGTTTTCCTATCCCCTCCATCAGTTTTGTGCCATGGACCAAGAAGACTTTGACAGGTAGTCCCAGATTGCTCCTGAATGCCCATGGTCTGTTCTCCATTCTGATTGATCATCTCTTGCTTCTGATTGTTGTCACCTGCCTTTCTGGGTCAGTCTTAAGCCATTCCAGATGAGGGATGGAAATTCCTGTAATTTCTTGCACAAATATTATTAAAGATCCTAGTAGTTTTCAGGTATTGTGCGAACTTTGGAAACAAGGCTCAGTTAAGTCATGAACACTTCTCTTAAAGATTTTAGTTTGTGAGATAAAAACATAAGATAAATAAATAAAAGCTGTGGTGAATTCCCTAGTTGTGGAAAGCAGGAATCACTGGGAGATCTTAGAAGAGTATTTAATTTTGCCTTGACTTGTATTCAAATTGACCTGTAATTATCCATTCATTAATTCAAGCAATAAATATTTTTGTGTGTGCCTAAAGTGTGCCAGATATTACACTACTTGGTGAACACAGATATGTTCAAAGAAAGGCATAAAAGATTCACATGAACTAAAACAAGTTAAATAGTAAATGAGCCTTACTTCAGCTATGGTCTTCTTAGGGATATCACCCTTATCTGTTGAAGATGAGAGCCAGAAATTTGTAAGCATTGTTGATTAAATGATAGAACATATTGGTGTTTCCTGAATTTCCTCAGGCCCTTGTCTGGGAAAGAGCTTTACCTTGCATGAATCTCTCCCTAATACAATGTTGTGGAGGCAGGAATGACCACTGAGCAGGTTTTCTGATCCCATGCAGACAGGGTGAAGGAGGAGTCAGAGTCCTCAGTGGTTTTTGGAGGTCTTTTGTTGGGATTTACCCGGTACACAGCAGGCAGGGGTGCTGGGGGGCCAGGAGGCTGGCAGTCCTCTCAGCCCCCAGCAAATCCTCACTCTATCTGGGCTCTCCGGTGATGTCTGCTTCTGCTTCTCTGCTTCTCTCTCGGCTTCTCTTTTAGCTTCTTCTGGCGTGCCCGTGATGCCACCCTTAAAAGCCCAGTCTCAGCCCAGGTGAATCCCATCTACCTATGCCCACACCCTACTCCAGGTGCCCACCATCAGGCATGAATTCAGGACCACAAGGATCCATCATCTATCCTGATGCCAGGAAGGCAGAAAAGCCTGACATTTCTCCTTACCCTACACCCTACAAATGTACATGTAGCAAATTTATTTGGGGTTTATCCCCATTTCACTGATCATGTTGGTTGGCAAAACTTTAAGAGCTGCAAATAATTTAACAATGAGACTGGTAAACAACCATCCATAAAAATAAGATTTTGTCTATAATCTTTAAAACAAATCTCTTCATTAAACACAGTGTAGTGGAATGAATGTCCCTATACTCTAGCTCATTGAGATGTGGGTCTGTGTAACAAGCCTCATCTCATCATAAGAAGGAATAATTCATTAAACTCATGTAAGTTCCTGTAATGTATCATATTTGCCACCTGAATTAATGCACTCTGAAAATAGCAGCAATTATTATTATTATCATCATTTTATTCAGCATCTATGTAAGTAGCCCTCAACTTGACATCACAATCACTAAAGGTTAATTAATCCTACCTTCGATTTTGGAAGCTATTTATTAAACTACTTTGTGCAGCTTACTAATGAGATATTAGTGTTTGAAAAACATTGACTTGACCCATGTGAGTGGCTTATATAGGCCAAAATGAAGTTTATTCATTATGAGATGAAACATTGATTGCATTGAATTTGGAAACTCCTATGAACATTTGTCATGAAGAATCATGTCATAAAATAGTAGACCTTTAATTATATTTAAAACCTGTGGTAATCAAAATATGGTGGACATACTATTTATGATGTCATTCTTCAGTCAATAAAATATGAGGTAAGTTAACTGTGATTCACAACTAAGTCATTTTTAAGTGACTAGTTGCCATTCTTTAAAGCTACCTATCCCGATCTTGACTTCCTTTATTTTCCACATGTATGTCATATGTGGCTAGTATTTATATATTCAATGTTAATAGAACTTTATGATATGCTGTCACTTGCTAAAAATGTTCCTATTATCTTGAATCTGGGACATCTTTTGGCTTCCTCTATCAATGTTGTTTTTTTTTTTTTTAAAAAAAACCACATTTATTTATGCATACAAGAGCTGGGGTATGGGCCAGAGATGTGGGGGGTGAGAGGATTCACCAAAGACAGAGTGACTGGCAGACTGACTGAAACAGAACAGGCAGACTGACTGAAACATACTACTGAGGGGAGCAGCAGGCAAGACTGGAGAGGTCTGCCCTGCCATGTGTGTTGCTCCCTTGCCAGCTGGCCAGAGATTGAACTCATGCTGCAGAGCCTGCAGATTGCTTCATAGTGCGGTGCTTAACCCCTTGTGCCACCAGGGAGGCCCCCTGTCAGTGATGTTTTAAGATTATTTCTGAAAGAAAATCTGGTTAAATGGAATGTTGTTTTTGAGATTTGGCTTTAAATTAGCTTTTACTGACATGTGTAGAGTTTTAACACACACTCACTCCAATAAAACCTGAATTCTTTAATCTGGGATCACTTTAAAACAAAGGTCTATCATCTTAAATTACATAAAGGTCACTTTGTGGTGCAAATATAATAAAGACGCCTAATCCCAAGCAAAGACTGACTTCTTTAAAGCAGATAAAGACATGATAATTCTAAGCCACACTTTTGAGACATATTGTTTTATAGAGAAGAGCCTTAATGATTAGAATCCCAAATTATAGTGCCTTGCTATAGTTGTAGTGAAATTTTCCTTTGATTATCTCTGTCTTTGATTTTCAGTTTCATCAGTCTCATGAAATTCTGCTTTGGCGATTTCCAAAATGGGATGTAGGCAATCAAGAAGTAAAGACAGGGCCTCCCTGGTGGTGCAGGTGGTTGAGCACAGCACTGTGAAGCTGTCTGCGGCTTCTGCAGTGCCGGTTCGATTCCTGGCTGACCAGAGAGAATCCCACATAGCATGGCAGACCTCTCCTGTCTCACCCACGGCTCCCCTCAGCAGTGTATTTCATCACTCTGGCTGTTCTGTTCCCCGCTCTGTATCTGGTGAATCCTTTCACCCTCCCGCACATCTGGCCTGTACCCCGGTTCTTGTATAAATAAATAAATCTTAAAAAAAAAAGAAGTAAAGACAATAGATTACAGTGTAGAAAAGTGTTACAGGACTCAATTTCATAATGTCATTTTTCATATTTACTTTTTTTGTTTATAATATACAAAATATGTGTGTAAAATAATAATTATGATATTTTGTATATAGATGACAGAGAGGGGACAAATATTAAAAGTATGCATTCAAAACTTTTTACTGATGAGAAAAATTTTAAATATTTGAAAATCCTTGGTGTAGATTTTAGCAATATAGATTGGGCTTCTATAAATATTCAGATTCTTAACATCACAAAGTGCTCTTTCTATGTTATACAATGTCTGCTTGGGTCTGGGAAACTGTCCAAGACAACTCTCCTCCATGTAGTGACTCAGTAGGGGAGTATCTAGCATGCTGTAACTGCTCCATCTTAAACACATGGTCTCATATATGTGGGCACGAGAGAAAAAGAGAAGGAATAAACATGTACAATCTCTTAAGGCACATTTTATTTGCAAAGTAAAACCTAAGGTTATACCTAATTGGGCAATGCTATCCTCCCATGTATGAGAAATATTGGCAAAGAAATCTAATATTGATCATGTATATTTTAAACACAAATCTAATTTGTATTAGTTTATCCAGTTGTAAATATATTGTAAATGCTTACACACATATTCACATGCATACATACATGTATCAGTGCTGATCAGAGAAATATATGTGTGTATTTCATATTTATATTGTAATGAAAAATGTGTGCATTCATATTTTTGTGAATATACCACATTATAAGCTAAAGTCTATAGGTGAAAGTTCTGCTAATCTCCATTTCTTTTCATTTAAAAGTCCTCCTTTCATATAACATACTAAATCATTTAATAAGTGATTAAACATATTCATCTCTAGTCTACTATTAAGCATAATGTAGAAACAGTTTAAAACCATTCATTTCAGCATCATGATCATATTATATTTTTAAGTTAGAAGGGAGGAAATATGATTATAAAGAAAAATTGAAATTTGACATTCCTGTTCCACAGAAGCAAGTCAGGTATTCAACTTATTTTTTAAACATACATATAATTATTTTACTTTTATGCCAAATTCTTTCAGTTTCAAGTGACTTCACTTTTCACAGCCAAGTTTTAAGCATGAGGAAATTAGAAATGTATCCTCTGATCTTGGAGGTGACAGCTTTTGCTACAAAACTGATTGAGAGATTGATCTCATTCTTTGGTTTTCTGCTGTTTGATGAAGAATTTAAATTTCCTATATTTTAACCAATGGTTAAAAAATATTGCATAGTTTCAGTGAAAGAGCAATGCTTCATAACTACATAATAGCTTCATCAACAAATAAGAGTCTGCTTCCTGCAATGAAACCACAAGTATGTTGAAAGGCCCCAGCTTTCTGCAGGATGTACAAAGATCTCTGTTCAAGTCACTTTGGACCATTTTCCTTCTTTGTGGTGGCAGTGGTTGTCTGACTGTGTGGGTGTACATTTAAAACACATCATACAGATTTTTTAATAATACATTCTTGGGGAAAAGGGGAGACTAGTTTTTTTCCTATGCTATAAGCATGTAAAGCATTTCTCTGATGAATTATTGGTTCTCTTTAGCATTTCAAGATTGATTCAATGGAGGAATAAAGAGGCTTTTGAAGGAAATCAGAAAAAAATACCTGAAACTTTTGTTATCAAACTTTTATATTCACCTACAGTTAATATCACAAAAATTGAATGGCTAGACTATTGACTGGAATTATTCATAGTAGGTTCCAGAAGCCAGACTCATTTATTTATTTTATTTTTTTAAATAATAAATTTTATTTTTATATTCCCCATACAATTGCAACCCCCCCATTCTGACCCCAATCCCTCCCCTCCCGCCCCCTACCCCCCAAAAGTGTCTCTGGTTCATAGTTTTTTGTTGATTTTGATTTTCACTTTCTTATAGTTATTCATTTTCCTGGTCCCTTATTTAAGTTTTCTAGATTCCTGCTATGAGTGAGACCATCCGGTATTTTTCTTTTTCTTTTTGGCTTATTTCACTGAGCATGATCCCTTCCAGTGCCATCCGTGTTGCTGCAAATTGCATGTGTTTATCTTTTTTGAATGCTGAGTAATATTCCATGGTATATATGTACCACATCTTCTTGATCCAGTCATCTATTTTTGGGCATTTGGGCTGTTTCCAAAGCTTAGCTATTGTAAATAGTGCTGCTATAAACATAGGGGTGCAGGTGTTCTTTGGAATTGATGTTTCTGTGTCCTTTGGGTAAATACCTAGGAGTGGAATTGCTGGATCATATGGAAGCTCTATGTTTAGTAGGTCCAGAAATCTCCACACAGCTCTCCATGGTGGTTGGACCAGTCTGCACTCCCACCAACAGTGCAGAAGAGTTCCTTTTTCTCCACACCCTCGCCAACATTTGTTGTTGCTAGTTTTTTAATATGTGCCATTCTCATTGGTGTAAGATGGTATCTCATGGTAGTTTTGATTTGCATTTCCCTGATTGCAAGTGATGTTGAACATTTTTTCATATGCCTATTGGCCATTCGCATTTCCTCTTCAGAGAAGTTTCTTTTTAGCTCTTCTGCCCATTTTTTGACAGGATTATTTTCTTTGTTGTTGTTGAGTCTCATCAGCTCTTTGAAGATTTTTGTGATCAGTCCTTTATCATTAGTGTTGGGTGCAAAAATGTTCTCCCAGTTGGTGGGGTTTCTCTTTGTTTTTGTTATTGTCTCTTTTGCTGTGCAGAAGCTCTTTAATTTGATGTAGTCCCAGCTGCTTATCTTTGCCTTCACTATCACTGCTTTGGGTGATGTGTCTGTAAAGATGTCTTGATAACTTGAAGGCCTTTCATCTGGTGACATTAGGTCCATAACATTTATGTATTGAATCATTCTCAATTTCCATTTGATATAGTTAGTGATGATAAGTTTCCAGTGCTAAATTATCAAATAAAAAAAAATAGGATTTTTCTAGGTCAAACTTTCTAGAGGGCAAGTATCTTGAGAATATTCATGACCTACTTATAGTGATTATGTGATTAGATGATAACTTCAGCAAATTTTCCCTGGAGAATTTCCTTCTTATCTGTGTCTTTTATAGCAATTTAGGTCTGCATTAACACAAACAAACCTGATCTATATTTCTTCTTTTTTATTTCAGTCAAAAGTTTCACATTTTTCTATAAAATTGTCTAGAGGATAATATCAAAATATTATTAGTAGTTTTCTGAGGTTACTATGTAAATTTTTAAAATGAAATTTAAATAAATGTTTTTTAAATCTCTGTAAGCTTATCATGAAATTATGTTTCCTTATCTAGTATATATCAAAGTTACCTATGTAATCCATCTAAACTGGATTATAATTAAGAAAAATGGAGACATGTGTATATATAAATCAATACATATGTAATAGAGACATATTTTAGAAATTTATTATATTATGTTACATCTCTATGTATAATGTAATAAGTAAATCAGAGTTTTAATTGGAATTCTTTCTCCTGTTCCTATAAACTTACATTTTATTTTCAGTGAGTATTTATTTATACAAGCACTGGGTACAGTCAGAAGTGCGGGAGGATGAGAGAATTCACCAGAGCCAGAGCAGGGAACAGAACAGGCCAACCGAGGAGAGGTACACTGCTGGGGGGAGCAGCGGGTGGCAGGAGGGGTTTGTGCGCCATATGGGACCCTCCCTGGTGGCCGGACAGCAGCCGGGGATTGAACCAGCGCTGCGGAGGCTGCGGGCAGCTTCGCAGCCCAGCGCTCAACCGCTGCTCCACCGGGGGAGGCCCCTTTCAGTGAGTTTTTAAACAGTTAAGGAAACTCCTTTATCATCCTTCAGGAACTTTTTGATTATGGATTCTTTATTTTGAGGGATTCCTCATTAATGATCTAAAATTCTCAAGTTGAATACACCATTATTTTATACTATTTAACCAACTACTGAATCACAAAATTTAGGATCTTTAAACCTCTTATTAAACTTTACTTTTGTATAAACAAATTTTTGTATAAACATAATTTTAATTTATTAATTTTCCCATTTTTTGATGATCAGTACATGTTTGTGCTCTTTCTGCTTTTCATGATTTCATCTTGGTTTGTGGACTTTTGTTTTATGTGAATACTAAGATAACAGAGATTACTGTACATTATTGCAGTACTCCAATTTCTCTATGTTAACCCCTCTACACAATCTATAGTTCACGAGTTTTTAAACATCGACTTCACATGTCATTTCTACCTCCTTGGAAAATCTAGCAAATGAATCATGAATTATCTTGCCCATCCATTTAAAGAGCTTCATAGAGATGATATACAATACAATTGATCATTGGGAAAATTTTTCAAGGCTACAATGTTCCAGAAATGTACTTAATGGGTACTGTGTGAATTTATAAATAACAGAAGTGAGTTCAGGGTCAGGAATTTCCTTCATTCTGGAAGTCTAAATATGAGCACATTGTTCCCCTAGTTGTTAGCAGGGCCCACTCCTCAGATGCACCATTAGAAGGCCCCTGGCAGCATCAGGGCTCACAGCTGCTAGAAGTGATGCCAATGCAGACGCTTACTGAGTATTTGCTGTGAGTCAAACATCGTCCACATATTATCTCAGTGAATGTCCACATTAGCCCTGCACTACATTTCATACTAATGTCAAGTTTATATATAAGGAAATCAAAGTTTAATTAAACTTCCTAGAAGGTGTTACATTATCCAAGGTCACACAGCCAACATGTGGTACAGGCCTCAAACCTGAGTCTCTTTGATGGCATAGTCAATGTCTTTATCTTTCACATTCTACTGCCTGTGCCTTAAGACTACTTCCTGTGTCATGCTAATTTGGCCCTCTTATTATATCCTTTTCTTGTTCAGACAAAGTGAAAATTCCTAGGAATTTACAATTTAGCATATTTATTTGCTAAATTTCAACATGTTTTAAATTGAAGACAAAACAGTTTTGTACAAAAAGACTAAACTAATTTTTCAAGAATTCCCCCAAGCTACAAGAAATTTACACAAATTTGAATCATAAGTGTCAGTTGCTGAAATATAGCAGCTGAAATGCAATTGTGTTAAATTTTAGGTTTTTCTAGGAAAACAAAAAATAGTGAGTGACAAAGTAATTATCAATTGCAGGGTTACATTGTATTTCCTGCCCTCCCCAGGGATACTTTAACTAGACAGTGTAGTTCATGCCTAGATTAAAATATCTTGCTTAAATAAGCACTTTCACTTAAAAGTAAATTTCAGAGTTAATGATTTGAAACCAACAGTGTTGCAGAGAGAACATTTAATTTTTTCAAGATTGTATCTTGATATTATAAGGTAGACTCAAAGCTGCGGTAAAGCAATATGAAGTTTCGGAAACTACTTAGATTTTTCAACCCTGCCTGCTTCAATAAACTGAGGTTGTTTCAGAGTTTTCCTATTAGCTCCTAAGAACTACCATCATAAGTTTAAATTTGGAATAATTATCTCATAACAGAGGAGATGAATAATGACCTTATACCTCCATGTTTTTCTTTAAAAAAATAAATTGTATGACTTTAAAACAAATTTAGTTTTACTTGATGAATCACTAATTGACCAGTGAAGGAAAGTGCAAAAGTGGGTTGAGATAATTTTATAATGTTGAGCAATAAGTGAAATTACAAAAATATTTCTTCATGGCTGCCAAATGTTTCCTTGATTTTAGAGTATGATCCAGCCCCCAGTTAAAGTATTCTGGCTTTTCTTTGAAAGCTACTTATTTGCTTCTTGACTACAATCATGTGCTTTCAATTTCTTTTGCATTTTACCACTTTCTTTCTACAGCCTTCTTTTATGGATGAACGATTGCCTGGCAAAATAGAAACTGAACCACACTGTGTAATTAAGTTCTTTGCACAATGGAAGTTAGTCATCGACACAATTAAACCACTGGCTTCAGAATCCAGCACTGAAGGAATGAACAGCATAACCAAAGAGCACTCATTCCAATAAGATTTTCCTAAATCATTGCATTGAAGATCTGACTGCTTTTTGTGGTGTCACAACGACAATCCAAAATAAATCCTCCTTCCAAAACTGAAAAGAATTTGTGATAGATAGTATCTCATTGCTCCCACTTTCATTTTATAAGACAAATTTGCACTGTTTTTGAACTCTGAAAAGAGACTTCAGAATATTGATTGTAAGATAAATTTTAGGGATATTTTTGTTCAACATCTGAAATAAAATGTCCTGAAAAACAAACATCCCACCTTATACCCAGAATGATATTTATTTTTTCTATTTACTGTAAAGCATAATGTATTAAATGCTGTCAAATGTAATGTGGAATAGTGAATATATATCTGCTAATATATTCAATTTAAAATATAAGTAACAGTTTTAGTAGGGAATGATTTAATCAGGAAAGCTCTAGAGCTGTTTTTTTTATATAATTATTTTTTTATTTTTTACATCATTGTTCATTTCTAAACAATATTTGCTTCCCCCCACCCCCTCTGGTGTAGTCCCCATAAAGTTTCCTTCACCAGTGCACCCGTGCACCATCACCTCAGTCCCCTGTGCTCTTACCTCTTCCCTCTGATCCCTCTCCCTCCTCCTTCCCTGCAGTATGTCTCTGATTTATAATTGTCCATTTTTGCTTTGTTTTATTTTGTACTGTTATTATTTTTTTACGCCGATGTCTTATTTGGTTCCCCTATATTCCTGCTATAAGTGAAACCACCTGATATTTTTCTTTCTCCTTCTGGCTTATTTCACTGAGCATAATTCCTTCTAGCTCCACCCACATTGCTGCAAATGGCACGAGTTTATCTTTTTGATTGCTGAATAATATTCCATTGTGTATGATGCAAAATTTAATTCAAGTTGATGGTCATACATATAAAGAGATTCAAAAATATAATAAAGGGTCATTAAGTTACTGAAAATGTAAAGGAAGAAAGAAGGAAACCTTGACTAGGAATGGGTTTTTTTTTTTCAAAGTGAGATATAAGAATAAAAATCTTGAAGAGGAAAACAAAGTAAGCTCAATTAATCAACTAATAAAAATGTTGCAAATTATCCCTTGCCATCTACTCACATTGGAATCACACTAATAGGTTCCAGTTGAAACACCTGTGAGTTAAGATAAAAGTACAAAATGTGGAATTACATTGAAATAAATGTCAGAAAGTTACATTAATGGTATTTGTGCCTGCAATTATTGTTTATGTTGAATTAGTATCTAAATATCAAAGAATAATATGGTCTTATTGCATTGTGTTTCCTAGAAAATTTGCCCCTTGATTGAACTTTGTGACAAATTTGCCCCTTGATAACTTCGTGACAAAGTGTTCATTACAATAACTAGTATATATAGACTTGGCCACAATTTTGATATATAAAAACGTAAGTATCTAGAGAACACTGAAGCTGTGCTGCCATTAGTTTTTCTGATACTATTTTTGACTAGGCATTTATTTTTCCTTTGACTGAATATCATACGTTATTTTCTGGCTGATAGTATTGAGTGTGGTCACTTCACTTACTCCAGCAACCACTAAATTGCTTTATAAATTTTTTTAAGAGTACCTCATAGTACTTTGTTCAGTTTGGGCTTGTAGCTATTTTTTCTAAGAAATTTATCAGTTGATGCTTTGGTGAATATTTGTAGATTAATATGTTGCATCTTTGGGGAATACGGGAAGTCATTGTATTTTATCCTAAAGGCTCTTGGAAATGTGAGAATTTTCCAGCCCTGAGCTTTCCTCTTCTAAACCATCTTAAGACAGTTTTCCCTTTTGTACATATGAGGCTAGGCAGTTACTTACTTGACCTCAAACAAGGGAAAGCAACTTTTGCCTTCAGGGTTGATATTACTTAGACCATCATCTAATCTGACTTTAAGTAATCCGGGTCACTGAATAATAGAGTGGAAGAGAAAATGAGCTAGTCTATGATCGAGTTAGAGAAAGACACAGTAGGTTGAGAGAACTGGGATTAAAAAATAAAACTGAAGTAGATTAAAGCATTGGCAGAGTTGAATTTAGCAGGTTTTTTTTCCTCAAGAAATTTTTCATAAAAATGACAAAAATCTAGTTGGCAATAGGTGTCAGCTAGATTTATTGTGGTGATCCTTTTTTTTTTTAATTTTATTTTTTTAAACTTTTTTTTTTTTTTTAAGATTTATTTATTTATCCATACGAGCACTGGGTACAGTCAGAAGCGCAGGAAGGTGAGAGAATTCACCAGAGCCAGAGTGGGGAACAGAACAGGAAGACTGAGGATGTACACTGCTGAGGGGAGCTGCGGGCGGCAGGAGAGGTCTGCGCGCCATGTGGGACCCTAGCGTGGTGGCAGGGGATCAAACCAGCGCTGCAGAGGCTTCGGGCAGCTTCGCAGCCCAGCGCTCAACCGCTGCGCCACAAGGAGGGGGCCCTGTGGTGATCCTTTTAATAGATCTATTGAATCATGTGATATGCCTGAAACTAATATAATGTTTTATGTCAATGCTGTTTTCATAAAAATAAATTGGGAGATGGTTGGGGGGGTGGTTGCAAGAAGTGGTCATGAAAAGGAATCAGCAGGAGTCCAGGCATAATTTAGACTGGATGAGGTTTGGTTGAGAAGCTGAAGTTGGGACAGCAGGGAGGACCGAGTGCCATAGCACTAGACCTTTGCCTCCTAGCAGCTCAGGCCTTATGTGTGTGTGGCCTCTCGGGAACTGATTTAAGGGGCATGGTTTTTAGTTCAATACATTCATTATTTCACACCCCTGATGGAGAATCTACTGGGTGACTGCCATGTGTCATACATGATGACATAGGCATCTTGATATCTAGGTAAATATTAAATTCTACCCAAAGAGAGAGAGAGGTGTCTCGATAGTATACCATAGGGGCTTTAGGAGAATATGAAAGGTATTTCTCCTAAAAAAGTGTACTATAGACTAAAAGGTTCAGTGAGATTTCAGGAAGTAGAAGCTTCTTAGCAGTAATGAAAGAAAGTATTAAATGAAGCAAAATGAGAATGAACCAGTAAAGCATGTGCAAGGCTTGCAGGAGAGGAGTGAATAGCCTGATACTTTAGAAACATACACATCTGTATATTAGAAGGCAAGCAGCAGTCAAATCCTAAGGAACACTTAATATCCTGAACATAAACCTTTACTTCATCCTCTAGGTAACAGAGCTAGTGAAGACCTTTTGGTAGAGAGGTGACACTTGATAGATTTTGCCTTTTAAGAAGATTATTCTGGGTGCAGTGAAGAAAATTTGTTAGAAGAGGAACAAGATTAGGGAGGGGAAACCAGTTGGACACTGTTTCAGGAAGAAGAAATGGCAAGAATTTATTTCTTTTTAAAGTGGAAATCATGAAGATTATATTTAATTCCATAAGTTCACATGTTTGATGAAATATTATGCTTATTTTTTTTACAAGAACAATTTGTTTTTAATTACACAAGTAAATCTGTCTACTTTGTGAAGGGCATTCCTTTTCAGTGGTGCAAGACGTTAAGGAAATCTTTTTTGGTTTTTCTAAATTATGAGTATTGAGGTAAAGTAGATAAATGCTTATTATTTTATAGGCTGAACTACTCTCTTTCAAATTGAAGACTACTATTTCCTTTATTGCTTTAAATTAATATACAACTTTCGGACAAGGAATGTAATAGATTCTGTCATAAAAAAAGATAGACTTTAATAAAGAGCAGATACCTTCACTAAACAAGTTTATACATTAAGTTAGAAATTAAACATGATATTATAATCACCTTTTTTGATTAACTTCAAGTTAGATATATTGTAAGACAATTTTCCTCTAAACCAGTGCTGTATACCAAGTATAAGGAAAGACACATTCTTTTGTGGGTTGCTAATCTGTTGGAAGAGTAGATTGACCACCTCTACAAAAATATATTAGCAAAACCCTCAAATGTCCTTGCTTCCACTTAACAAATTTTCTCTAATAGAACCTCAATATGAGGAATTGAAAATATTTTCAGAAACAGGAAGGCATTGAAAAGGACACTAGAGAACAAGACATCAAAATCTAGCATGTTATTTTTTGTTGTTGTTTTTTAAAGATTTATTTATTTTTATACAAGAGCTGGGGTACAGGCCAGAGGCACGGGAGGGTGAGAAAATTCACCAGAGACAGAGCAGGGAGCAGAACAGACAGACTGTCAAAATACACTGCTGAGGGGAGAAACGGACGAGACAGGAGAGGTCTGTCACGCCATGTGGGAATCTCCCGGGCCGGCCGGGAATTGAACCCACACTGTAGAGGCTGTGGAGAGCTTCACAGTGCTACCCTCAACTCGCTGAGCCACCGGGGAGGCCTTTTGTGTGCTTTTGTGTTGAAATCTGATAAAGTGCATTAGGCAATTATCCTTTTAGGTGTGTATGAATTAAGTATATAAACAATATACATTTCCATATAGAAAAATTATATAAACACTTTTTTTCTTAGTTTTGCAGATTTATTTTTGTATTGTCATCAATTTCCATACCAATGGATGATGCCTTCTGTCTGCATCACGTTTGTATGTATGTGTGTTTGCCATTAAAAGAAAAATTTTTGAACTATATAAAATTTACAAGTACTTAACAGAAGTAAATTTAATGAGATGACAGAGGTTTTTAAAAATATATTTTTATTTATTTTTAACTGAGATAATATTGGGGTATGCCCATCAGGTATTACCACCATAGTGCAGCCACCACCAACTCACATATATTCCACTACCATTGGAACTACCCTAAATTAATCAATGAATTTAAAGCTAACCTAATAGAAAATATGAAATTTGAAGGGGATGTCTTTTATTTAGGGTTTAGTCCAATTGTTTTTTTAAAAACCAATCAAAATTTACTTAAATATTAACTTGTTTATAAATGTTTCCATTCAGTGTTTTTGGCCTACAAAAATGGTCCTCATTGTTTTAAAGGTCTGTATGATTATCAAGCTTCAGTGATGGTCAATGTAACTGCATCTTTTATTTAAATCAAAATACAATACTTACCTAATTTTCTGTAGATATGAAAATGTAGTCATAAGAATCACATTAAATAGGTATTTAAAAATACTGTCTTAAAGTTATAATGCTATATCTACCTGTATACGGACAATTTTAGGATGAATTAAGTAGCAGTAACAAAACTATAAAGAAAAATTGAAAATACTTTAGAGGAAAGCACATGAAGATGTTGTACACTGGTTGTAGGTGTTCAGAGCACAGTTACCTTGGCAACTGAGTCAAGCCTGCAGATGACCCCGGATCGTTGGACCCTCAGAGTATGACCCTCAGCCTTTTTGGGAGACCTGATGCCCAGGGGACTTCTGACATTCCCACACATCTGTGGGCTAGGAGGAGGAAAACAGTTCACACAGGGGAGGCTGGCACTGGGTCTCCACACCGGCCAGCACTGCTGGTCCCATAATTTTCCCTTCTCAGCTCCTCCAGTTTTCTCTGAGCGCACACAGCTGCCATGCATTGTCCTTGAGCTTTTTCCTCATAGATGAGGATCACCTTGTGATGGAAGCAAGTGGTCCTTTCCATTTCCTTGAGCATATCTTTGGTATTTTGCAATGTGAAGTTCATGTTTTTATACTCAGTAAAATTTCTTCTCCAATTCTCAGCAATTCATTTCTTTCCCAAACAATTTTCTGTGAATTTGCACATGTTCACTATATTCATAAGGCAAACTTTGAAACTTTATTTTCAGCTCCCAAATCTCACTTTCCAAGTGTGAATTTTCATGCTGCAAAGGTGCCTTCTCAGTTTGGAGAGCTGTGAAATATCCTCTAAGTTCCTTAGTCAGTTGCTTGTCTTCATCAGGATAATGAAGGGTTATTTTGTGGGGTTTTTTGGTTTTTTTTAAAGATTTATTTATTTATGCATACAAGAGCTGGGGGTACAGGCCAGAGGTGCGGGGGGTGAGAGGATTCACCAGAGACAGAGTGGGGAACAGAACAGGCAGATCCACTCAAATACACTGCTGAGGGGAGCAGCAAGTGAGTCAGGAGAGGTCTGCTGTGCCATGTGGGTTGCTCCCTGGCCAGCCAGGGATCGAACTTGTGCTGCAGAGGCTGCGGATTGCTTCATAGTGTGCTGCTTAACCCCTTGCGCCACCAGGGAGGCCCTGAAGGGATATTTTGAATTCGGCGTTATCAATGGCATCTGTGAGATTATCTTCTGACCAGGACACAGGGTGATCTTCATTGTCTGCTTCCTTCTTTGCAGGATCTCTGAGTTCCAGTTATCCACATGATCTCCAAGCAGGGCAGGCAGAGCAGTAGTCTGCAGAAGGTCTTCAGCCATTGATAGAAATTGGCTGAATTTCTCTTTCAGGACCTGCTCCATCCATGCCTGGGAAAATTCTAGCTTTTCCTTCTCTTTATTTTCCAGTTGTTTCTGCTTCCCTCTTGTAGTTTCTTCATTCAGAAATTCTGGACTTTCTGGAAAATGAGTATTTTTATTCAAAGCATCTACTGCTTTCTACTGAAGTTGTTCTCCATCATTCACTGATGATTTTAAGATTGATTTTCAAAAGTGACTTGAGAAAGTTGAGAAGGCTGTCTCTTCCACATCTTCCCCAGAAAATCCACATTTTGTTGAACTCATGAACTTTTCAGTTTGTATGTATTGCTGACAAGCACAAGATTTATAAGGTGAGAGAATTGACCTACACCCAGGTGTGGCCAGAAGGTATCATCAACTTGTGTTGTCGTTCCAATATTTTTGCTACATTGTCCGTAGTCTTCACCACAGTCAGAGTATCTTTTCCCTAGTATCTTCCTCAAAGTGTGCTGTCTCTCTACTATCAAAACTACCACCATAACAGCACATAACAGAATGTTCCAGAGGAACCCAAAGGGACCTGGGACATGTCTTTAAGCTCCCCAAAATCACCATCAGAGCTCCTCAGAGGTGCTCCAGGATCAGCAGGTAGCTGGGCCATGATGCCTGTAGCAAGCCTTCCATGCTTTGTCAGGCTCCACAGTTCTGCCTCTGACTGCCACTGTCCTGTGGGCCACAAATGACAACTTTAGAATTCTATGAAATGTTCTGTCTCTAATGGAAACAGGTACCTGCTAAAAGGGGAGATCAGTTTGATGAGGGAGGGGAGATTAGCCAGATTCTAGAAAGAAGATCCCATTTTGTGAAAGTACAGTGTCTGACTACAGGCACTGGGGGGATGGGAAGAGGAAAGGGCTGATCACAGCGTGAAGCGCAATCATTCTAAAACCCACCTGGGCCCACAGCAAACCCTGTGGGTCAGAGAAGCTCCCCACCATGTCTCTTTCTTTGCATAGAAGAGGTCAGGGCAAATTGGGGGCCCTGTCCTTAAGAGCCATTCTCTTAATTTAGTTAGTTTCTGCTGCAGGAAAGTCTGATGCTACCACAATTATCCAAGAACTTTTCTCTCCTGAGGCTCCATCTCTCCACTGTGTTTGTGAGTGTGGGCAGGCCGGGGGCATTGATAAGGGTCTCCCCAATGGCATCAACTAAGAGACTGTGATTCCAGTCCTCATAACTCAGGAGTAATCAGTGGGAACTGACATAATTTTAATAAAGAAAGCCAGTGTCACTCTTGGGAATAACTGAAATTCTGCCATCGGTTAGTTTGTCTTATAAGAAAATCAATAATCTTAAATTTTGCATTATCAGTAAGACATATTAATGGATAAAAGAGCCTGGACTTAAAATATATGGGTTTGAATTTAGTTTCTTCTGCTAATAGTATATCAAAATTTGCTTATCTTTTCAGATTTAAGGTATGATTCTAATTATATATAAATGAATAAATACATAGACCATTTAGAAATTGAAAAATGCACTAGTGAAAAATAACACACATCTTTGATCTAGGAATGATACCTTTAGATAAAAATGAAACCCTTGACTCAAAATATATGCATAAGGGCCTCCCTGGTGGTGCAAGGGTTTAAGCACAGCACTATGAAGCAATCCAAAAAAGCCTCTGCAGCATGAGTTCAATCCCAGCCGGCCAGGGAGCAACCCACATGGTGTAGCAGACCTCTCCTGTCTCACCCGCTGCTCCTCTCAGCAGTGTATTTCACTCATTCTGCCTGTTCCGTTCACCACTCTGTTTCTGGTGAATCCTCTCACCCCCGCCCCCCACATCTCTGGCCTGTACCCCAGCTCTTGTATGCATAAATAAATAAATCTTTAAAAAAAAATCTATGCATAAAAAAATCTAGAACATCAAACTCAGTTTCATGGCATTATATAGGTCTCCAAATTCACCTATAAATATTATGTGACATAATTATTAAAGATATATAACTCTGAGAAATACCAATTATATGTTTGTCATTTAAATCTCATTTTAAAAATAATACTTCAATTTACACGAAATGCCTATTTTATCCAGAGAAATAGAGCATGCTAATGTAATCTAAACCTTTCAAGTGTAACATTCTCAGCTCAATGAGATAGTGTTGAATTTGCCTTACCTATGACCAATGTATTGTCCTCAAATGTTACACTGTAATATAGAAAAATATTGCAGAAATTTAAAAATTATGCTCTAATACCCAACACTTTTTTTCTCAAGGGACCATAAACTCTGATGACATATTAGTAGCCATAAACTTAGAAATGATTAAAGCTTAATATAAAATTTTCTTTTAGACATTTACTCTTTATTCCATGGTGTTTGAAAGCTGTATGTTTATTGCCCATTGTACAAGGATGCTTTCAGTAGCTGAGCAGATTGCATGCTTGGTGACACTGGAATAAAACTTTCGAGAGTCTATGAGAGCTAAGATCACAATCAAGATAAATGAAATGTTTTGGGGATCCTTAGAGCTAAAGAGTAATATGCATTTCAAAAATAAAAACACTTTAGAAAGGATCATATTTTATTACACAAAATATGAGCATTTTGACATTGTAGACTAGTTTTTAAAGATGCAACCATACTAATCATTGTCTCCTATTTCTAGCAAAAATAAATGTTTCCACTATCTCTTCAACTAAGCATTATAATTATCATTGTTTGAGTTGAATTAGAATATCTCAAGTGCAGACAAATCAAAGTCTAGATGTTAACTCTTGAAAAGTAAATTTGCAGGTATCCAGGTTGATATGTCTTAGGAACATCAAATAACTAGTTTCCTGGATTTGTGGTCAGACCTTCATAGGATCTAGATAGACAGTGTCTGTGTATGTGTGTGTATGTGTTTTCTGATTACAGATTACTAAATTTTTTCAACCAACACTTAAATATCAAAACTTTCCATCTAACAATCTAGGTCTTATTCTATTTTTGAAAGCCAAAACTGATATAAAACCAAATAAAGTTTTCTGTTTTGCACTCATGTACATTCATTTAAGACATTTAAGTTCAAACCACAGTTTTAGACAAACTCAAGGAGTTCTTACGCTTTAGATATATTACACAAAAACATCAACTCACTAAATAAATTTTACAGAGAAATTTTAAGAGTAGTCAAATATATACAAAGAAGAACGCTAGCAAGATACTCTTTTTTTCTTTTTTCTTTTTTTTAAAGATTTATTTATTTATTTATACAAGCACTGGGTACAGTCAGAAGCACGGGAGGGTGAGAGAATTCACCAGAGCCAGACCGGGGAGCAGAACAGGCAGAAGGACCTAAGTACACTGCTGAGGGGAGCAGCGGGTGCAGCAGGAGAGGTCTGCGCGCCATGTGGGACCCTCACAGGTGACCAGGGATCGAACTGGCACTGCAGAGGCTGTGGACAGTTTCGCAGCACAGCGCTCGACTGCTGCGCCACCAGGGGAGGCCCTAGCAAGATACTCTTTAGTGATGTCTGTGCAAATGCAGGCATTTCTTACTCTAAGTTAGAAGCTATTTCTGAAAATCATACAATGTTCATGATTGCAGTAATATGGAGCTTATTTCCTTGCACTGAACTATGAGAAATCATCTTACTTCTTGTAGATGTAAGATGTCTCAATTATGTGTGAATCATTATGCAAGTTTGTGACTATTTCACTGTTTATACATGTGGTTTATTTCAGAAACTTGTTTCTAGTTGATCAAATTGCTAAATAGTTAAATTTATTTGTGATGCCAATACTACCAATGTAGATCTTCATTACAACAGATTATAATGTCAGTATGGGAGAATGGAACAATGAAAGAGAGACATTACACTCAATCATGCCTACAGTTTTCTATTGGAAAATTCAGAGTTATTATAAAAAGGAAAATTCTGATAATATGTTTTCTTAGAAAATATTTGGGCAGAAAGCTGATATACAGTAGCCATGTAGAGATCTGGAAATTTTATTTTGGTGGAAAACACTTTAAGTTCTTTTGCTAGAAAACTTTCCAATTGCCATGTAAGTCACCTACTGGTTTGCTTTTGTAAGACATGGTAAGTGGACATTATTTATATTTAATAGCAACAAAGGGGAAATACTATTCTTACCACAGACAATGAGTTAAGATTGTTACTGGTCCTGTCTACTTTGTGGAATGACTGTACTCAAAAATGTATTAACAATGCCTCCCAACCTTAAATCTAATGTCATTTTTTCTTAGTTGCATGCTGTTGTTTATAAAAGTGATGCAACAGTCTAATACTCACTAGTTGTGGTTTACTACTGATATCCATTGTATTAAGGTCACTATTTCAAGTGCTCAGAAAATATAAAAAGTACCTAAATACATATATTTTTAAATAGCACATATTCAAGGATTTTGAATGCGTGTTGGTTTTGTCCTGTGGAATTATTTTTGAAAAAAGAACAGGAAAGACACATATACACACATTTAAGATAGACAGTATTTCACTGTCAGTTTTAAGATAATAATAGGAAACATAATTTTATGAGTCATAGCCTGTTTGACTTTAATCCTTTTAGACATTGCAACCATTTGATTAAGTGCTAAGTAAGCTTTCTCCCCCAACACTCTCAAAGTGTCATCTGTCATAGCCTTGCTGTCACAATCATAAAATATGACTGTCTAATGATATTAGAGCAAGAAATATGACATTGGTTTGACATTTCAGATCACAATGATTCCTTACCGTAAGCCATGTAACATGGTCCCTGTGTACATATAAAAAAGAAGATATCAATTGAGACGAAGAACATGGCAGATTTTGGGGAAAAGTATACTGAAAAAATGGTAACTTTACTTTTCTATCATATTTCATGCAGAATACCATGAGTAAGACCTACTGTCTGCTGCATTTCATTTTTTTCTAAGCATATGATTATAAATTTAGTAAGTAGAAAGTCACGCACTTGATGTAAATCACTTGGTAGGAACATTTGCAATAGCTTGAGTTATCTAGCTTAATATTGCATCAGATTTTTATTATCTGGTCCCTAAAAATACCTTAATATGATATTGACATTAAACTTGTCATCTAAATGTAGAGCAAATTCTCATGGGTTTTGGTAAAAGAAAAATAATTTCATAGTTCCCGTTCAGAATATATAATTCAACTGTGTGATATTGAGCAAGTTATTTATTTTCTTCATTTATATAACTACTTTCAATATCCAGCTGGCAGAGACTGTAAATTAAATGTAAAAACACATATGCAGAATTTAACAAAGTATTAAACACATAATAGGTGCTCAGCAATTATATATATAATTGGAAATATTGCTTGAAATGCACAGTAAATCTATTCCTGTTTTTGTGCAATGATATCGTCAGATCTGTATTTTGGGAATTTAGGTCACCATACATCAGCATAATTAAGCATCTTATAGAGAATGCAAGGAAGTGTTACAGGGCTAAGTGGGGATATAGAGTCAATTTAAGAATCATTATTCTGATCATGAACTCTCATGAATTATGAAATATGTCAGAGTAGACAAGATGTGGAAAACAGACATAGTTCACAGGGCATGGATAATAGGTGGAGGGAAATACCATATATTGAATGGAAATACCATATATTGAATGGAAATGATTTATCTAGATCATTATATGTGCAGACTATGGTGTATTTATTTAGCAAAAAGCTACTGAAACCACTGTGAAAACTCAGAGGCATATAAACTGCCCTCTATGAAAACTATAGTGGAAGAGCTGGAAAATATATAAATAATATAAGAAAAATTCACCAGGCTGCAAAAATATATAAAGGGGAAGATACTCTTGTGTAATGGTGCTGTGAGGATTGCTTTGGATTCTCTTCTCAGTAAAACTACCATGATGCATGAAAAATAAAAAATAAAAAAACCACTCTTTTAGATATCTAAAAATTTTCTTTCCTCTGAAAATTTACAAATAACAAAGGGACATTTATTCAAGAAAATCTATGCAATTTTATTCTGTGCTATTTCATTCTACAATCTGTTTCTTCTTCTTTCCCAGTTTAATGTGACTAAAGCTCTACTCCGTGCAGGTAAAACCAAGAAGATGGGACTCATTCTTCTTCCAGTTCCTAGTTTAAGGTTAAGACTTTTCCCTGAAAAGAACAGGCTTAAGCATAATTCATCTTCTCTCTTCAACTCCAACTTGCAGAATCTCTATTCTAGACAAACAAGGTCAAGTTTGGAGTTCCCATTTTCCATGCAGCCAACACTTGTAGTGTGGAAATTCTAACCCAGGAAAATCTGGTCAAGAATATTTAGGTCTGGGCCTCCCTGGTGGTGCAAGGGGTAAACCTACGAAGACACAACCTACGAAGCTATCCGCAGCCACTGCAGCATGAGTTTGATTCCCGGTCAGGGAGCTACGCACATGACACAGCAGACCTCTCCTGTCTCACCCGCTGCTCCTCTCAGCAGTGTATTTCAGTCAATCTGCCTGTTCTGTTCCCCACTCAGTCTCTGGTGAATCCTCTTACCCTCCCGCATTGCTGGCCTGTACCCCAGTTCTTGTGTGCATAAATAAATCTTGAAAGAAAAAGAATATTTAGGCCCAATATTCCCCTAGGCCAATTTGCACATAAGGTGGAGGTTACACATATTAGAGTCACATATTAAGTGTGACTGTAGTGCCCAGTGCCCAGTGATAGGATAAAGAAAAAACAGAAAATGCTATAATTCTTTATGAAGGGATAGCATTCATTAAAAACACAGTAGGATCATTTATGTCCACAGGCAGATTAAAATCAGTGAAGATCTTTGTGCTGAGCAATTAAGAGGAGACTGTCATGACAGTAACAAGTAGACTAGATAAAAGTTTAACAGAAAGAATGAAGGAAATAATTGAATAAGAAGAGTCATCCTTGAGTCAAAGAAAATTTTGAAGACTAACCTGAAAGAAGTTTTTAGACCTACCCTCTTTAAATAGGATGACTGTGCTTTATTTGGATAAGACTGAAAAAAACTGCTCTAGAAAGCGTTTGAAAGCAGTATGTCAGTCAACTAGAAATTAGCAGATAGCAACTAAGGGAGATATCACTAGAGATTGACTATTCAAAGATTAACAAGGAGATCGTGGACAGAGATAGTCAAAGAGCACAGACCACAGTTCAAGGGCATGCTCTGCATACACACAAGACTGTAACCTCTGAAGAGCAACATCAGCAGTTACACACTTTTAGAGAAATAGATTTCTCTGAACTAGTCCAGCTAAGTTACTAACAAATTAACAAGCAAACAATAAGATCCAGGGGATGGAAGACTCAGAATTGAGAGTTGCTACACTATTTAAAATGTATAATTTTAATAAACAGAAAAGTATGATGAATTCACAAAACAAAAATGAGGCAAGAGATATTGTCTTTGAGAGTACACAGATGATGCACTTAGCAGACAAATACTTCAAATCAGCTATTATAAGCATGTTCCAAGATATAAAGGTAACCTTGCTTAAATAAAGAAAGCCATGAAAGCAATGTCTCATCAAGTAATTAATTCAATTAAATGATAAAAAGTGTTTTTAAAAGAGGACCAAATTAAAATTCTGCAATTAAAGGTACTATACCCAAAATGAATAGCCTGCTGGAGAGGCTCAATAAATAGTTTCAAGCTGGCAGGAAAAAAAAAATTAATTTGAAGACAGATTGTTAAGTATTGTGAAATATGAAGAACAAGGAAAAATGAATATAGCATCAGAGAAATATGAGATAAATGAAGTGAACCAATATATGCATAAAATAATTTTGAAAATGAAGGACAAAGAAAAAGTCTTGAAAGCAAAGATTAAAAATGACTTGGCACATACAAAGGAACACCAAATAACAGCTGACTTCATTTTTTTAAAGATTTATTTATTTATGCATGAAAGAACTGGGGTGTAAGCTAGAGGTGTGTGGGAAGTGAGAAGACACCAGAAACAGAGTGGGGAGCAGAACATGTGAATTTACTGAAATACACTGCTAAAGGGGGCAGAGGGCGAGACAGGAGAGGTCTACTATGCCATGTGGGTCACCTCCCTGGCCAGGGACTGAACTCAGGCCACAGCAGTGATAGCTGGATAGCGCTGAGACTTAACCCCTATGCCACCAGGGAGGCCCATAACAGTTGACTACTTATGAGAAACAATGGAGGTCAGGAGAGAGAGAGTGGTATAACATATTCAAAATGCTGAAAGAAAAATAAGCTTGTAAACTTAAAATAGTATAATCAGCAAAACTTTCCAAAAATCATTCTCAAAAATGAAGATGAAAAGGAAATATACCAAATATGTTTTTAAAAATTAGAATATCTTCCTAACAGACATACCTAAGAAATACTAAAGAAACAATTCAGTCTGAAAGCAGATAATATTGGATAGTAATTCAAAACACAAACAATCAAATAAACAAATGAAAAAAACAATGCTGATAGATATAATTATGTAGGTTATCATAAAGGACAGTATAATTGCATTCTGCTTTTCACATCTTTCCCAAATTCATGCTGAGATCAATATTATCCTGAGATGAATACTGGATAAAGATATAACAAAGAAAATAGAAAATTATATATTAATATCTCTTTTGAAAATAGATGCAAAAATTCTTAACAAAATAATAGCAGACAAAATCCAGCTGCCCCCCTTTAGCAGTGTATTTCAGTAAATTCACCTGTTCTGTTCCCCACTCTGTTTCTGGTGTCCTCTCACTTCCTACACACCTCTAGCTTACACCCCAGTTCTTTCATGCATAAATAAAGGATTATATGCTATAGTCAAGTGAGATTTATCCTAGGAATGCAAGGTTGTTTTAACATGCAAAAACTCAATTAATAAAATTACCAGGGCCTGGAGTAGAGCTCAGGAATTGAGACTGATGACTGATCTATATACAGTTTCTTTTGGTTAATGAGCATATTTTGCAATTAGATTGTGGTGTTTGTCACACAACTCTTTGGAGTACTGATACCTGCAAAAACGTTGATGACCCTTCAAAATAATTTGCTAACTAAAATAAATCAGTCACAAATAATCTCATATTACATCATGCCATATACATGAAATGTATAGAATAGACAAACCTATAGAGACTGAGAGTGTATTTTGGGTTTGTGGTGTTTAAGGTTGAGGAATAGGATAAGGACAGAGATTGTAAATGACTGACAATACAAAACAATTTTCTTTGCAGGATAATGACAATGTTCTAAAATTAAATGATGATTACATACCTCTTAATATATTAAAGCCCATTGAAAAGGGTGAATTGTATGATATTTGAATAACTCAATAAAACTGTTGAAAGCTCTACGAAGAAGTGCAGCTAAACTTAGTAAGGGTTTATCAGTGAAATACAGGAACAGACAACATGTATTGCTATGTGGGTAGAGTCATTCCCAGGTGCCAAGGACCAGACAAAGCATAAAATAAGAAACCCAGAGAGTGGATAAGTGAAATTTTTATTATTGGGGAGTAGTAAGTGTACATTTCAGCAGAATTTTTCTTGAAAAAAATTTTAGACTCTAGGCAATAATGAGCACAAGTATTTTTTTGTGAAGTTTTCACATCTAGGAAAAGAGAAAAGTTTCAAGGGCAGATAAATTATCATAATCAGAACTGGCCAGATAAACAGTATAAGATGAAGTATAAGGATTTACATTTAAGAATGAATCCTGGAATATAAAACTGACAAATAATTTTTAATGATTATTATTTTACTTTAATTGTGGTTACAAATGCATAACATTAAATTTACCATTTTGAATGGTAAATTCTCTATTCAGTAATGTTAAGTACATTTATATAATTGCAAAATAGATCTCTAGAAGAGTTTCATCTTGCAAAACTGAAATTCTATACATGTAACACTTAATTTCTTCTTTCCTCTTTCCCTTAGTAATTGCCTTTCTACTTTCTGTTTCTGTGATTTTGGCTATTTTAGATACCTCATCTATAAATCACACAAAATTTGTCCTTTTGTTACTGGCTTATTTTGCTTAGCATAATGTCCTTGAGTTTATCCATATATTACATGTAACAGGATCTTTTTTTTTTAATTTATTTTTATTTATTTATACAAGCACTGGGTACAGTCAGAAGCGCAGGAGGGTGAAAGAATTCACCAGAGCCAGAGCGGGGAGCAGAGCAGGCAGAAGGACCGAAGCACACTGCTGAGGGGAGCAGCGGGCGGCAGGAGAGGTCAGCACGCCATGTGGGACCCTCCTCGGTGGCCGGGGAGAAGCCGGGGATCAAACCGGCACTGCAGAGGCTGCGGGCAGCTTCGCAACACAGCGCTCAACCGCTGCGCCACCGGGGAGGCCCTACAGGATCTATTTTTTAAGGCTGAATACTATCCATTGTATGTATGTATTTATACATATATGTTATATCTTCTTTATTAATCTGTAGGTGGATATTTGGGTTACTTACACTGCTTGTCTATTGTGAAAATGTTGCAGCGAACATGTATATGCAAATATCTCTTCAAGATCATACTTTTAATATTTTGGGTTATATACCAAACAGTATGTAGGTTCCTCAAAAAAATTAAAAATAGGGCCTCCCTAGTGGCACAGTGGTTTGAGCACAGCGCTGTGAAGCTGTCTGCAGCCTCTGTAGCACGGGTTTGATTCCTGGCTGGTCGGGAAGATACCCACATGGTGTGGCAGACCTCTTCTGTCGTGCCTGCTGCTCCCCTCAGCAGTGTTTTCGGTCCATCTGCCTGTTCTACTCCACGATCTTTCTCTGGTTAATTCTCTCACCCTCCCATGCCTCTGGCCTGCACCCCTGTTCTTTTATAAATAAATAAATCTTTTTAAAAAAACCTCAAAAAATTAAAAATAGCATTACCATATGATTTAGCAACATAAATGGAAAATAAATGTGAGTGATGAAAGAATTGTTCAGTAAGTAACAAATCAAGCCATCCAAATCAATATCCATAACCTATGTGTTCATTATGTTATAGCTGATCACTCTCAAATCCTGGAGAGTTAACAGTATAAATAATATTATTTAATTAAGACACTCAAGTACTTCAAAAACTAGAACAGATCCCATGCTAAACCATTCACAGTAGGAATAGACATAGTCATTTTTATGATACTTTCTATCTGGAGAATTAGTATACAATAACTACACTTAATATACTGCCTCGTACTTTCAGAAATTAATGATTTACTAAAAGTCTATGGAAATTTATCAGACTTTTAAATTAATTTATTGCTAATTTTTAATATGTGTAAATATTCTCAAAAACATCTGTTTTTACATTTTCATATTGACTTTTTAGTTTTCTCCCACATGAAAATGTATATGGGATATTTTTGAGGCTCAAACAGCTGAACTACCAAAAAAATCTGTTACCAAATTCAATCATTTAATTAATGTACTCAAGAATTTTTACTAATAGTAATTTATGGACAGATAGATATGATAAAACAATGACTTTGCATTCTCTAATATTTTTATTTCAGAAATAATCTCAAAATCAAGATGTCACAGAGACCCTGCATGAAACACTTTGGCTTTGCCTAGTGAGGCCAGAGTTAATGTTAGCCAGAAGGAAGTGCTGCTCACCCCGGACAGGAACTTCAACTGAAAAGTATCTAACTTTAAGGCTCAATGCTGTCAGTGAATTGAACACGTAGCTGTTATGTCCACACACATGAAACAAACCAGATTCCTGTTGGCCACCTCCTGTCTCCAGTTATTTTAATCCATCTCCAGTCAGTCTGGGGATGAATTTCACAGATAAAAAATGATCCATCATTGGAGCTTGGACCTGGTGGTATTAGTTGTGCAGCTTTCACCCTGAACCAGTGACACAGGCCGATTTATATTAATTCCAGAATTGGCTGGAAAACTTCAGTGAAGCATGGGAAGGAGAGTGAGATGTGAGTCACAACCACAAAATGCTTTATTTCATGTGAAACTGGTGTAAGTGAGAACTTTAAATGGTATTGACAGGAGTGTGAATTTTCTTTTTTGAGAGTTCCACCTGCCTAAAAGTGGAAGCTTCCCCTGCTGCTGCCCAGGCTGTCCTCATTTGAGGGATAAACAAAAGCCTCTTCTCCAAAAGTCTGTCAATCCAGCACTTTTATGAGGCACTGAATTCATTTAAAGAAAAAAAAAGTGCTAAATGAATACATTGTCAAACTAAAAATGATTTTAATTTTTAAAGGGAAACTTGGCATACCAATTATTCTGAATAATTATCTCAGCAATGAGGAGTTTTGTGTTACCAATTACTATGATAGTCAGAACTCCAGTATCATGCATGCTATTTTAATCAGTAGTTACTGTATAACTTCAAGAAATGGCTACAAAATTTGCAAATTAAAGAGATAGGGTTTGGGAACTAAAAAATGCTGCTTCAATATATAGACTTTATCAGAATAAATACCAGTACCATTTAAGATTGCCTGCTTTCACTTTCCAATATTTAGCCTCAATTGTGTAATAAAGAAGCTTCTTATATTTTATTTTTTGCACTCACTTACTGGAGAAATGTATTGAAGTATCAACTTACTATTTAAAATTTATCTTTCTACTTTTGTTCTGAGCAAATTATATTTTTAATGCTTTATTATGATAGGAAGGAAAAGAAAGAGGCAATCTTTCGGTGTTCTCTTTCAGCTTAGAGATTATTGTAAGTCATTTGTTGATGTTTATACAATGGAAATGTATGTAAAGTCTCCAGTTAGGATGCATCACATTTTTTTCTTTTCAGTAATCAAGATGGGAACAGTTTTTCAAGTGCTCCTCTCGAGTGCTGCTCTTTCATTTCAAGTCACCTACTCGTACACAGGACCTGATAAAAGATGGGATCTAGTTAATACTCCTGATCCATTGTGCTCACATCGGCTTCCTCTGTGCTACCGTACTCATGAGCAGCGCACAATAGGAGGCATTTTGGTACTTATTGTGCATAATTATTAAGGTGTGACAAAAGGATGAAGGAATTGCCGAGGCAATCTGTTCTTCAATCTGGGCTGTCTGAGGACCTTTTCAGAGCAGCAGAGTGTTAATTTCCTGAACATCTCATGATAAGCAAAACAAGGCTTCTCTGACATGAAGGTTGCCATAAAAACATGCCATTGGTGCGTGATTTATCCTCCAGTGCAATAAAAACCTCAGTGAAGGAAGAGGGTTAGTTCTTTTAGGAAAAGAAACTCTTAGGTTCTTTTAAACAGCGGTTGTTCTCCTGCCCAGGGAAGATGGGAGATGATGTACTTTGATTTTGAAAGCTAATTGATCCCTTCAATTTAAATAATTTTTATTTCAGGTAAACAGTGATGAAAAAATTTTATATTAATAATTTTATGATGATTCTTAGTGATAGGACAGTCCATTCTTCTTCAAATAGAGTAGTTTACAAAACATCTACTATTACAGAACTAGTATTTATCATTAATAAATATTATTTACCTGTGTATTATTTCCACATATTGTGAAAATTAGAAAACCCATTAAAATTCCAAATACATATGGCACATAATAAAGTTCTCAATTAAAAATAATAAAAACAGATTTGTTTTAGTATGATGAGCTTGAAAATAAACCCTGGGTAATTTTGCCTTACCAAGCTTTAACAGATCATCATTAAAAAATATGCCCTATTCAGAAAAAGAAAAAGGAGCCAATAATTTGTCTGTTTAAAACGTACATGATTCAGAGAAAAAGAAAAAGAAATATCAGGATATGTTTTAGAAATTTAGTCTGAAAAGTGACCCATCAACTCAGAAGTAAAAAGCTGTGTTCCTTTGCCCCCGGTGAGGTTCCAGACCTACTTATCTTATAGACTACTGTCTGTCCTACTCCACACCTCAGGAATTTCAGAATTATCTAGATAACTAAAAGCAGTGGTCTTTAATCTGATATTTTTCAAAGAAAAGGAAAAAATATCAAGAGCAGAGGCAGTTTGGAACATGCCCAGACTAGTTTATTTTAGGTCTAGCGTGTTCAAGCACTTAAACACTTCAGTTCTATTTGAGTGATTTTTGGATGTCTCTTACTATGGCTTAAACTTAAGCTCAAGCTTCTTTTTCTCTAACACTGGGTAGAATCAAGATAGATTAATCAGAGAGACCCAACTTCACCTGGGTGTCTGCACCACATAAAGAGACTCAACCATCCCTTTCAATCAGCCTGTTGTGGAGAATATTCCTCAGGAGTATTGCACTGAGATATGGAGCAAATTGGAAATACTTAAGTGACATTCCGATTATTAGTGCTTTCAAATTTGGTTTGTTAAGGACACAAATTTTCAGGAGTCTATGCAAACGTTTAACAATGTCTCCTTGGCATCTGGGAATCACACTCAGAGGAACTCCACAACATAAGTATTATAGAAATATATAAATGACTCAAACAATTACAGATTATACTAATTTTAAACTATATGTTGTGAGCATAGATCTGATCTAATCCCCCTGTGATGGAGGAATATGCTATTGTGACCATTAAATGTTTTGAATGCTTGACTTTTACATTCAATGTAAAAGTTTCTTCAAAGCATTTTACAAAGTCTGCATCTGTATCTGTAGGAAATTTTATCCTGACTTCCAATCCTTATATGTGCTGTGACTAAAAAAGCAAACCATTATTTTCCTGAGACTTCCTTTACTACCATCTCACCCAGAATCAAGTGAGGGTAGCAATGTTTATGCAGGAAAACTAAATTTAAAAATGCAATCTAGCCTTACACTCAGAACTGGTTACTGGAAACTTTGGGTTGCATTTTTACCCAGCTCCTTGTGGGCAGACTCTCCTGCACTACATCCTGACTTTTATGTAGGTCAGCCCAGGTGAACACCCTTAAAACAAAAGAATATTCAGGCCTCCCTGGTGGTGCAGTGGTTGAGCGCTGGGCTGCAAAGCTTCTGCAGTGCTGGTTTAATCCCCGGCCGCTGGGTGAGGGTCCCACATGGCTCGCAGACCTCTCCTGCCACCCACTGCTCCCCTCAGCAGTGTACTTTGTTAGTCTGCCTGCTCTGCTCTCCCCTCTGGCTCTGGTGAATTCTCTCACCCTCCCGCACTTCTGACTGTACCCAGTGCTTGTATAAATAAATAAATAAAATCTTTAAAAAAAACACACACACACAAGAGAATATTCTACAGAGAGAACAAAGAGAAGCCAGAGGGAAAATAAAACTAAGAATAGAGTGTGAGAGAGGAGTGAGTGTGTATTAGTTTCCATAACCTGAGGCAGAAAGTAATGGAAATTGATTTCTTCATGATTCTGGAAACCAGAAGACAAAAAATCAGTGTCACTGTGCTAAATCAAGATGTTGGCAGGCTACGCGCCCTCACAGGCTCAAGGGTAGAACCTGCTCCTTGCCTCTTCCAGCTGCTGGCACTCCTTGGCTTGTGGTAGCATCACCCCAGTTGTCAAGGTCAGCACCTTTAAATCTCCCTCTGTCACCTTTTCCTCAGTGTGTCTACCTATAGCATCATCTTCTGCCTCCCTCTTACAGGCCCACCCAGGCAGAATACATCCCCTATTTTAAGAGTCTTAAGTTAAGCATCTCCTTCCTCCCCTCTTTCCCATTTAAGAGGTAACATTCATAGGTTCCAGGGATTAAAATGTGGTTATCTTTTGTGAGAGAAAAGAGAACAAAGAGAAAATTATATCAGGAGTTTGAGGCAAGTGCAGAAAGTGATCACTGAAACAGCCACAGGCTGTAACAGAAATATCTAAGATCAATTTTAAGTGGTATGCCTTGCTGAGATAAAAACTATCTTGATTTTTCTAAATTTTCAATAAAAACTGCTTCAAAAACAAAGCCTTGTGGGAGAAGCTATCTGAGTTTCACAGAAGTAGAAATGTCTGTCAGAAATGACCACGAGAATTTTAATCCCTGGATGTATCGGGTCAGGACTTCCCACAGGACTTGGGATAATGGTTTGGCTAATTTTATCTAAATATCAAAGGGTGGTGTTGCTTAGCTGAAATCTGGATAGCTCTGTAATTACTGTGGTTCACGTTTGTTTGGTTTTAACTATGACAGTAGGTTTTTCTGCTGCTACATTTCTGTCCTTTCTGTTCACAACTTTCTGAAAGACTTGTCATTTTACTCTGCATTTCCCTTTCTGTTGTCTTCATGATTCCATTTGTCCTGAAAATCTTATGTCTAATTTTGAATGAAAGAGTTCAGAGTTCATTAGCACACACTTACTTAAAAATATTTAAAAAGATCTCAGGTCACCCCATGCAGCAGGAGTTCCCATCTGCCTGTCCCTTTCCCCATAAATCATGAAATCTTCATTCTTAGATGAGAAGAAATTTTCATTTCTGTGGTCACTTTGGTCTTGGGGGCCAGAAGAGAAAGCTAGAGAAAGGAGAAACTTGCCAGGTTGAATTCAGAATTATCTAAGTGATGCGCATACAAAGTATCGACTCCCCTGAAGAACACTGTCACAGTGCGAAAGCAGGCATTCTTTGGTTAATGGCAAGGTTCACATCAGAGTTTCTGAGGAGGCAGAAATGAAGATATTAGCAGTCTGTGGCCTCTGGGATGAGGCTAAGAGAAGAAACACAAGAGCTGCATAGCCTCAGACGAGTGGGTTCACAGACACCCTCAAACTCCAGAATTTGGAGAAGTAGCTTGGAGTGAGGTGTGAGGCCACCTTTGCAGGATATTGTACCAGGCTGCATTAGAGATGCTTTATCTTCAAGATGAAGTTGGATAGGTAAGACTGAGGAATTCTTCCAGAAAGTGAAGGGCATGCCTGGAGCAAGAGGCTCTTTCCCTCTGCTTCCATGTAAACAGAGAAGGGGACCTCTAAGCCAACCCCTCAAAAAAAAAAAACTGTTTCCTTTAACTCTTAGGTAGATAGTGTGTGACTCTTGCCAACAAATTTAAATCAGAGAACTCTGGCTGGAACTGGCCCTTTGTAACTACACAGGAGAAAGAGGCTGTGTGGGCTGAGCCATGACTGCCCGGCTGATGGGCTTATGAATTTACCTCTGAGCTAAGTTAGTCTGTTAGCGGAAGCTTGCTTGGTACCCATGCTCCAGAAGACTGCCTGGATTCCTGAAGGGCCCCTAAAAAGAGAGCATCTCTGGTTTGGACCAGAGTAGGTGTTACCTGAAAGCCTAGCTCTATTGGATTGGACTGCAGTTATTGAAAAAATCTTCAAAAGAGTCAAACAGGATATGGTGGGGAAATGTAACATTATTTTATTCTTTGCTTGTACTACATCTAGTGCAGTGCTCATTCAGTAAAATAGCTACAAATAATCAGAAAACATTCCCAGGTCCTTTGGCCTGGATTCCCTAGTCCTTGATTTTTACAAAGGTTAAATATTTCAGGGGATATTAAAAATTGTTGTCTATAGCAAACATTAAATAATCAAACATTAAAAAATAAATTAAGAAGTTAAATAGTTACAGGACATTTTGGTTTCCATAACATTTTCTCCATCCTGATTATCAATGGCATCCCCCATTACTTCCTGCGCTTATCTTTGCTCCTGTGAACCCCACCACTGACTGGTCCCTGAGCATCCTTTTCTAGCTCTGTTCCTGGAAAACCTATACATAGGTTATTTCAAATTTTACCTCTTTTTTGTTGTCTCCACCTGTATGTAAAATTCTCTCCTCTTGGATAAACGAGTTGGAATTAATTTGTGCCTCTATGGTCATGTTGCCCTACTTTCAATTATAAATATTACAGTCTTCTGCTACACCAACACATATATTTATTCTTTCATTTGCTAAATGCTTGCTGAATGTCCATTATGTGAAAAACACTATGTTACATTCCTTAACAATGAACTGTGTTTAGCCATTTTATGTAGGGCAGTTGCTAGTAAATGAATAGCATTAAAACTATGCCCTGCAAAAATATCTAACCAAGTATATATTGAGCATTTCTGCACAATACACTCTGTGGAATGCAAACTAGAATCTGATGCAACGTTGCTCACAAAAATGGGCCCTTGTTGTCTTGTGATTCATTGTAACATAATTTTGTATGTAGTAAAATACAGCACATGGAAAGCTCTGAGTGTTCAGATGCAGTGAGATACCGCCATGGGCCAAAGGCAAAATTTCTGGCATAAGAGTGGGGTCTTGCTAACAACTGTTTTATAATCATGTAAGATTTGTTTCACTTTTGCATAAGCTAGTACCACACAGAAATATATTGAGATCCTCCCATATCTAATTCTACGCCACGTGTGAAGTATTCAAAGGTGAATATAATCTACTCCTTAACCTCAGAATGTTTGTGATTCAATGGAATCAATAGACATTTATGGAATTATTCTAATGAAATGGGTACCCAAAATCGAGGTCCTTATAAAGTGTTAAACTTTGGAGAAAAGTCAGGAGATAAGGAGATAGAAAATCAATGAGGATTTTAGAAAAATCCAACTCCCTGTTATGGTAGAAACTTCTTTTACCAAAAACTACTAGCTATTGATTCAACTTCTAGCCCTGTACCTTTTCTTGGAAATGGGGTGGGAGGGTCTGAAAGTTTTAACCCTCTAGTCATGACTTTGGTTCTCTTGACAAACAACTTCATCCTTAGGTATGGTCCAAAAGTTGCCACATTAGCATAACAAAAGACACCTTAACCACTTTCAATCCTTAGGAAATTCCAAGGATGTTAGAGGTTCTGTGCCAGGAATTAGGTTGAAGACCATAGATATGTGTAATATATGTTGCGCGTATATATTTCTTTTTATATGTCAACCTAAAAATACAGAAGGCCGTTTAAAAGACAAAGAATGTTTAATTTGGAATACCAGGTAGATAACTTAAATTTTACCTCAAGGAGGGATTAAGTTGAGGGGAGAAAAATATAAGGTTAAAGAAAAGATAAAAGAAAAGAGCTAAGTGTTAATAGACTTAAACTATTCTTGGCTATACCTAATTGGTTACTAATTCTGTAAAACAGAGAAAAGGGAACTGAGTGATTCTATCCTCCAGCTAAAAATCTACACTCATCAGTTCTCAAATAATTTTTTGCTTAATGGTTTCTTGAATGATTGCTCTTGGCTCAGTCCAAAGATCTTTTGCCCAATTCAAATGAAATGGGTAATGCAATTTCTCTGTAATTGCTTCCTAACCCCATTTTAAAATGGCTTCCTAGAGTCAACTTTTCACAATCACAGCATCACAGTTCATGAGCAGAATATCACCTTATGTGCACCCAGCCATCATTTTACATTCCTTGGCCAAAATGGTAATATGTTACTAATGTCAATAAAAGAGGATTATTAGTTAACAAATATTGCATTTTTTGAGCATCAGAAGAGTTATTGAAGTGTAAATACTCTAGAAGTATTAGTTTTAGAAGAATAAGTTTTTATTGAAATGCATACTAAATATAATAAGAATTATAGTCAATTGAACCTTGGGGGAAAAAGCCATTCAACTTTAGTTCTTTTGTTTTGCAAAATTAAAGGTAGAACAAGTGACAATTTTGCTGCTTTGATTGTGATAGATGTTTTAAAATGTTTAAACACTTAAATTTTGTATCATGCACACAGGAAAAAAAATGCAAAACAAGGGATAATATATTTTTTCTTTTTTTGCAAGACTTAGCTAACCATATCAGAAGGACCATATGTTAGTTGCAAGAATAGTTTGCTCTAAGGGGTTTTAGATAGAATTTTGCAATGTGGATATCATATATGAAAATATATACTTTAAAAAAAAGACTTAAGGGTCTTTTATAAGGGTAGTATAATTGAATTGTGTTATAATGTCAAGAATCCTTACTTTGCAGTTTTCAATGTTAAAATAACTGAAATGGATTTTGTTGTGGCCACCCCAATGAGGTGAGATGGATCCCTTAAAATCAACATTTGTTTTGCAAATCAAAATTTATAATGCCACAAACTCACAAAATGAGGTTTTGGGTGGGTGTGGGCAGAAGGATTGCCTAAACACGTCCAAGAACAGCTTGAAAAGAAAGAAAACAGCGACTGACTTTAGTTTTTTATGGTAGGAGGGAGTGTGGGGGTAGGATGAGTGTTAGTTCACATGGGCTGTTTGTAGATTTTTTGTATTTCCCACTAGTATCAAAGGAGGAAGCACTATACTTCTTGTCAGCTTGCTCAGATCCAAAACAGAAAAGGAAAGGAGCATGGTAAAGCTAGATAACTGTAAGTGAATAGAGGTTTGGGGGGAACAGGCCCAGAGCCCTAGACTCTTTCTCGGTTCATGTCTTTGGCTAGGAAAGAATTCAACATCGAGATCAAAGTTACAGAAAAGCAAGAGATTTATTGATAGGTAGGAATAAGGGCAGGAAAGTTCCCCAAGAAGAAAGGGGTCCTGAGTGTGTAGCCACTGAGGTGGCGAGAAGTGGGTGCTCCTACAGGTATAGTGGGCAAAGAGTGGGGGTTTTGTTGTTGAGTGTTTCTGCATTCTGTCTTATGCTGATTGACTGGGCCCACAGGGTTCTCCTAGGCTACCAAAGCCCACTGACTTTGCCCACATTACCTGGTCTACTTTTCCAAAACCAGCTTTGGTCCACTGCTTTAGCATTGTGTTACTCTGTTGGTGTTCTGGACATTCCACTCTTTACTGGGTTAGGGTGAAGGGCACTCTCCTGGTCATTGATTGTTCTCCAGTCAGGCTAATAAATGGACCTAAGGTACCTGGGCTTGGGATTGGGGGAGGCACCCTCCTGGCTGTAACCATCTGTTCCTCAGTCAGACTTATAAATGGACTTGGGGCTTGGGACACCCTTTTCCTAACTGACTGCCTCTACCCATTGCCTAGCTTCCTCACTTCATGAATCATTGAATCTGACTCTTTTACAATTTACCTCTGATATTTGACTGGTGACTGAAATGTGCAATATTTCAGTTGGCTAATTTTGAACTTACTTAAATAAGCCATTACTATGCTCTATAAGGCATATAGCTTGAGCCTGGTAAAGCAGGTATATGGTATCAAATGTATTGTTCAAAATCCCAGCAATGTACAGCTTTGAAAGTGAAAGGAGTGCCTTTGTCACTGTCAATAACTCTGCAAGAGGAGAGGACTATTTTGGTAGGGATTTGTATTGTGGCTTTAATGTATGCAGGATCATGTATGGTCTTGATTTGTTTTTTGAATAGTTGTAAAAAACAAGAGATCACCACAGTTCTTTACATTAAAAGAGGCAACCTTGGTTAAACAATTTTTGTCATTCCCAGAATAGATGGGCAAATCATTGACAATAGCCTAGAGTGTGTCAAAATGTACAAATGGAGCAATTGTTGAATAGGGTATCTAATGCTAAGATGACAGCCTAAAGCACAACCAGTTATTCAGATTTCTGGGTACAGTTCTTGATCTGGTACATCCTGAAAGGTATTTAAATGTAGCAGTGTCTCAGAGAGCTACACCACATATGATTGTGACACTGGTGCATAAAGAACACCCTTTCTGTTAACTCTGTTTTATCCAAGGAAATATCCAGGTGGCCAAGGGATTCACAACAAAGAGTCCTCCTCTGGAACCATGACACCTGGCCAAATATTGAGGACAAGGGGGCACCTATTCTTGTATTAGACAGTATTTGACATCTTGGTTGTGCCAAATATTGTGGTCCCCCCTAGTAAGGGAATGACTCTTAAACACAAAATTTCATTCAGAAGTCATGACTGAAGATGTTACATTTGCACAGGAGAATTTTTATTTATTTATTTATTTATTTTCATTTTTCATCTGCATGTTACATGCTGATTTTACTCTATAATGGCAGAATTGAATAGTTCTGACAGAAATCACATGGTCCATTTACCATCTGTACATTTTACAGAAAAAAAATTATCAACCCTTATCAACCCCTTACATCCAGAGTGAGAAATGAGTGAGTGAATAAGCATGCACAGGTTGAGTCCCCCTATAAAAACACCAGTGCTAGAGTACATCTTTTTTTTTAATAATAAATTTTATTTTTATATTCCCCATACAATTGCAAACCCCCCATTTTGACCCCATCCCTCCCCTCCCGCCACCCACCCCCCCCAAAAGTGTCTCTGGTTCATAGATTTTTGTTGATTCTGATTTTCACTTTCTTATAGTTATTCATTTTCCTGGTCCCTTATTTAAGTTTTCTAGATTCCTGCTATGAGTGAGACCATCCGGTATTTTTCTTTTTCTTCCTGGCTTATTTCGCTGAGCATGATCCCTTCCAGTGCCATCCATGTTGCTGCAAATTGCATGTGTTTATCTTTTTTGAATGCTGAGTAATATTCCATGGCATATATGTACCACATCTTCTTGATCCAGTCATCTATTTTTGGGCATTTGGGCTGTTTCCAAAGCTTAGCTATTGTAAATAGTGCTGCTATAAACATAGGGGTGCAGGTGTTCTTTGGAATTGATGTTTCTGTGTCCTTTGGGTAAATACCTAGGAGTGGAATTGCTGGATCATATGGAAGCTCTATGTTTAGTAGGTCCAGAAATCTCCACACAGCTCTCCATAGTGGTTGGACCAGTTTGCACTCCCACCAACAGTGCAGAAGAGTTCCTTTTTCTTGCACAGGAGAATTTTTAAAAGTTCACGACTTATAAGTCTATTTGGGGAGATCATGATTGATTCCCAAGAATCACAAAAATTACTTAGGAGAGTAGAAGCAAGAGACGAGCATTGATATTTCTAAGGGAATTAAGGGGCACTGTTGGTAGTAAGGTTTCTCTGTGAAAACTGGGACATGTTTTGTTTGAACTTTCTCTAACAGTATCAAAAGAGGGAGCATCCAGTTGTTCTTATTAATTTGTCCATATGTAAAACAGGGGGATGAGCAATGGTGGGGCTTGAAAGCTGTGTGGTGTCTGTCTCTCGAAAAAGGTCATAAAGCATTTTCTCATTGTGCCCAGAGTAGGCCTCTTGTGACTTTCATATGGGAACTGGAGGTCAGTGAAGCCCATGTAAGCCTTGGGAATCAATTACTATTACTTAAAGGATGCATATTATTTTGTATTGAGAGCAGTGAGGTCCCTCAAGGGTAGGAGAAGCTTCAGTCCTTGACTAAATCCTTCACCCCTCCTTAACTAAAGAAGAGATACCTAGAAAGAGAGTATTATGGAGGGTCTTTTCCAGCTGTAGGCTCATCAGTAAACATGTTTTCTCCATCAATGAATTTCATCTTTACTCTCAGAGTAAGGATGAGGTAAATACCTCTCTTGTTGTTCTAGTGAAGTCTCTTCCTTTCTCTCCTTGAATCCCCAGGTTCCTAAATGCAAAATAAATACCTCTGGTCCACACCATTATTCTTTAAAATTTAGAGCCATGTAAATTTTCCACACATTAAATTGTTTTTCCCTTGCTAATCTATCGGATGTTGTTCAGATTTCTCAATCAGCCTGAGAAGAAACATAGGGGTATGGGATGATTTCCTTTGCACCCCATAGTTGTCAACTGTCAAACATCAAAAACATGAAGTCTACATATCAAGTGTATGTGTTGTATGTACTTAAAAAGAAATGTTTTAATTTGGAATATTACTGCAGTTTTATCTATATTCAGCATGAAATATTTATAGTCAAAAATGATGTAAAAACCATACAGACATGAATTCACAGTCATAATCTGCTTATACTTATTCTATGCCCTGGGAAAGTGTCCTTAAACTTCAGTTCCCTTTACTATGTAAAATAGAAACCTCATAGAAATACTGGGGATAAGAGTCCAACGTGTGAATCCATGTGAACTGTGTGGTATAACTCTTGGCATATGGTAGGTATTATTCATGCTGGTTTCACCACTTTTCCTTCGGTCATTCAGTAACTTCTGTTTATTTCTGAATGGAAACATTGGCAATAGGAAGATTTTCCTGGACAGTCAACTCCTGATTATTCACAAGTGAGTTGTGCCCCTTGGTGATAAAGTAATGCCCCAGGAGTTTCCCAGCTCCCATTTTAGCTGACCAACATTCTTCAACTTAGGGTAAGTATGAGTCAAACCAGCTAGAGAAATCACATATTAAATTGGATTATGCAAGGTTGTATTTTCAATTATGTGCCTTTATACCATTAAATATTAAACTTAGACATTTCTATTTCTAATCAGGTTATTACTGATTGCCTTTTCAGCTATGTACACTTTTATCAGTCTGTTCTTTCTTTCAACAAACCTGCCTTGTGCACATTATAGTAGGTCATGGTGGTGGCATGGTAGTCCTCATGACATAGTAACAAAAAGTATAGATAGATAGATAGATAGATAGATAGATAGATAGATAGATAGATAGGCAACTAAGAGTGTGGTGTTAGTAGGTACACCATGCACTTGCATACTCTATTAAATTTACTGTAGGCCTCAAAGGCTGGAAACACATAATTATGAACTACTTTGATGTATAATTTGTTCTTTCCACAAGTACAATTTTTAGTACTATAAACTGATATTTTTCTGCCACAGGTTGATTCCAACTTCAGCATCTGCATTTTCCTATGCTTATGTCTCTCTCCAAATCAGTGGCCTCTCTACCCATGTCAGGCATGCTGGAAATGCCAAGAATTTAATATCCCTCAAGGGTAGCTCCCAATCAGTGACTGATGTTAATTGATGTATAAATATCTCATTACCCTGTTAAATGGGATAACTCTGAAGCTTGTGCTTTACTTTGTATTCCAGAGTTATCCCAGTGGAATTAAGCTCCTTCACCCACTGCGACCACTGACTTTATATAGCTTTCCTTGACTGCTCTCTTCTTTGTCTCATTTCTCTATTCACCTAGTAGTCTTACCTGTTAATCCCAAGTAAACTATTTGAACCTTTACATCCATAACTTTATGTCTAATTGTAAGAAAATAAATTAAAAATTTAGGTTTATTTTATTGAAGAATTAGGAAAGAATCAAGGTGTTACATATAGATAGTTGTATTTGTCGAGAACTGTAAAAATTTGTGAACTTTACCTACTCGGGAGTTAATAAAGTAGCTTATTTCTGTTTCCTGGTTACTGGCAGAAGTCAGGAGACATCTGGGTCAAAGACAAGGAACTTCATTAGTCACAGCTCAGTAGGTAACATTAGCTTCACATTAATGTCAGTTCTCCTTGTCCCCACCCCAAGCCCGGGGTCCAGAAGGGTGATGATGAAGCACCCTTATTAATGCTGAATACATTGTAGATTTGTGACATGACAAAGAATACTAAACATGGAAATTTCACTGTTTTATAAGGAATGACAAGGAAGCCCTGCTTTTAGTCCTCATTCCTTTTTGCAAATGCAAGCCTGAGAAATGGCCCTAAAAAGAGAGGTCATGGCTTTACATTCTTGATATACACAGCAACGCCACAGGACAGTCAAGGTTCATGGCAAATCACCTCTCCCAACATTGCCTGGTTTATATTCTTTTTACTTCTTGTTTTCCCATTCGCTAGTAAATCGTAATCGGCCTTGAGTCATCATTTTCACTTCTAACACAGAACATGTCTTTGTGTTCTGACCTTATATCAGAACACCTAGGGTTGGTTAGATACTGTAATCCTTTCCCTAACTTGAAGGCACTATTGATCCGCCAAAGATAATGCCATGCAGTGAACCCAAGAAAGGAAATAAAAAGAAAAAAAAAATAGAATCACATAAGGAACAGCTATTAGAGTTGCAGAGGTTTCTCAGTTTTCACAAGTTCCATTTGAGCTGTCATGACAAATGATGGACTTTGCAATGAAAAGGAAAAGAGATCATGAATAGATGATCTATTCATAGATGAATGGCATTAAGCTGCAGAAGCATCATGTGCATCCAGTGATGTATTAGTAGTATAAAGGATAAGGAAAGACATGAGTAAAGTTGGCAACATAGTTGGCCTTAGGTTATGAGGGATATGGAAGTCACTTAATGTAAATTCAGTAAATGTCAATTACACTTCTATTACAAGCTGCTATGACAATGTAAACTACTCTCCCAGGCTTTCCACCCACTATTGTTTCCTCTTTACTTCATTCTCAAATGTCCAAAGTGGCAAAGTCATAGTCTCAGATCAGGTAAACCAAAATTATCCCTTCTCCTCTGCTACCAAGAGGGATCTATTGTAGGTGTCCAGTGAAGGCCTCTGGTGAGGTATCCACCGCCATTTTTATAGCCAAATAAAGGACTAGTGTATTTTCTTTTTTCTAGTTCCATATTAAGAGTTTTGTGATCATGAAAATACTTGGACAATAGCATTTGCAGAAGCTAATGTATCAGGCTCTGAATTCAGATTCTGAGTCTTTAATTCCACAGGTGAAGCTTAGCTATGAGACCTTGAACAAGTTACATTAATTAATGAGATGATATAAATAAGTACAATAATGTTACAATCCTCATGCAAAATATTCTCATGTCTGAATGAGTGCATGGTAAGAACTTGGCACATTATCATCTAATACAAAGAGTTATAATACTCAGTTTTATATTATTATCACAGATGGTGGAAAGGTGGCAGTATTTGATAGAACAACACATATAAAATCAATCCATTGGGTCTGTTTGGCTACTATTACAGTATTTACGAAGAGTTTTCAAAATGGGAGCCAGTCATAATGTTTACAAGTTGTAATGTTCTTATCCAAACTGAAGTCTGCTCACTATATCAAAATCTGACTGTGGCTTCATAAACAGTGTCAACAATTTTTTCAAAGAAAGTTTGAGATATAGATCTGAGGTTTATTTTTAAGAACAATTTGCATGCATTTATAAGCAGAAAATAATGTATTTTCATTATATAAATTATCTCCACATGCTATGGTGGATTGAAAGAGTTAATGTAGTGGCAAAACATTCTTAAAGACTTTGAAAAGTTTAAAGGAGGAAAATTGTTACAGAACTTAATACCTAATATCAAACAGAGAATACCTGATGTTTCAGCAGTGTAACTTTGTTATAATTGGAAATGAAGAAGGATAAGTATGTGTAACCCTGGACCACAGGCGCCTATAACACTTCTCTTGGCCAAACCCCAACCCAGAAGCCACAAAATATGCCCTATTGGGTAAATCTGGGGCTTCCCCACTTGCATGCACTCTGACACAAGTCACAGAGGATGCTTGTGCCAACAATTACACAACTTGCTTTGTAGCTATAGTAATCTTGCTCTTTCCTCTCTGGAGCCCACTCAGTCACTGCTCATTTATCTTGTTTCATGATAGCTTGTTCACTTTATCCAGTTCCTTTAAGTCCTGGTACCTGGGCTCTTTAGCACATAGCTCACTCCATACTAATTGGCCTTGAAACTGCACGAACAACAGACTTCCTTTCAGCATTCACTTCTGATGAGACTGCCTCCTCCAATTCCATTTCTGAGCCCTTCTCCTGCATCGACCTTTCTCTTTGCATTTGGCATAATGTGATATAATTCATGGGGATGATCCTCTAATCCAACCCCCTCACTTTACAGATGATGAAATGATCTTGTTTTAGCTACTTTTAGATTAGAAAGCTTCACATGGGATTTTTCAGAAATATTTATAAATCACTTCAAATACTAGGCTCATTTCTGGTGTTTTCTACAAGTGGCTAGTCTTTTCTCTGAGTTCCATTGATTCCTAATAGTTTTGTTTAGGAAAAAAAATGTTGTGCATTATCCCCTTAGGGGGAAGTACATTTTTTTAATTGTGAAATCAGTGAGTCAGACAAGATAATTTATTATTTGAATATAAACACACAGTATTTAAAATATTTATTTAAATACTTTTGAAGAGTTTTAGTTCAAATCATATATATTTTCATAAATTTACTCTTGTATTGATTTCCTCTTTCCTTGGGCCCCCTGAAACTTACCACATTTTGGCTGTATAGTACTTTATAGTGTTTAAAGTATATTGTCCCTTAGTCTACTAATAACAAAGAAAAATGTTAGGTGGGAAATATATGACTATTATATAAAGAAATAAACCATGGATCATTTCTAGCTATGTGGATTAGACTATTAAAAGAAAAATAAATAGCGAGAATAACAGAGACACAAGGGAATTATGAAATATTTATATACTTGAGATTCCCAAATTCCATAATTTTATCTCCCCAAAAGGCAAAATATTTTAAAATACTCACACATGGTTAAAATATCCAAGGTACTGTCTCATAGCATGTCATACTCTGGGTCTGCCAAAAGAAAGTTTTTAGGCATTTTAAGAAATAAATCCCCTTGATGGTGTTCATTTCATAGCAAATTCCTCTGTGCCTGCCTAATAATTGCTACAACGTTCCAGGGTCTATATTTACCTTATGAATAAGTTGGCTAGATTATGAGACAATTCTACTTTGAATTTTAATTATGTTATTGTCTAAATATCAATATAAATAAAATATGGGGTGAATAATTGATTGTTCTGAAACAGTTGTCAAGACATTTCAAACTTTATGGAAAACAACATTTAATGTACAAACTTGGAACAGAAAATTTGAAAAAGAAGACTGATGTTGTACTCAGTATTTTCTCAACCAATTTTCTGGTATTTATTTGGAAATCTTGGCTTAAGAGCATATTGAGAAAAATCAAAAGTTAATCCATTAACTACTTCAGTGGCACACATCCATTTTAAACAATGAAGAGCTTTCCATCTAAATTTACTATTCTGTCATTGAAGGACACACTTTAATCCACACTTTTATTTAGAATATGGCAACTTCCTCTTATACTTAGAAAGAACCTCAGTCAAAATTCTCCATCAACACTCTCTTTGTCCCTTCTAATACTATTTCTTCTAATACTATGTTATTTCAAGGACTTCTGTAAAAGCATCTCTCCCTCTTTAAAATGTCAGATTTTACTGCTTAGAATAAATGAGCTACCCAGCCTTCATAAACCACCGGCTGGACCTAGTAACTGAATAAGAGTTGGCTCCTCCTTAGAATGGAGATGCTGCATTTTCCAGTAGCCACCTCCATCCTGTAGAACATGGTCTCCAGTCCCTCAGTTAACAGAGCTATTATTTTTAAAATAACCAGCACTTAACATAAAATTTATTTAAAATGGTTATCTGGATGTTTTCCAATCAAGTATTGTTTTATACTAATGTTTGCTCTCTGCATTGTCAGCTAAATTTTTTTCATCACAGTAATGTGTAGTGTAGCTAGTCACACTGTTACTATTATCAGATAAATTGTGCAGCAATTATTTATTAATTCAGTAACAGAGGTAGCAACAGCAAAAGTCAGCAAAATTTTGCTTTTGTATACATAGGAACCAAGTCAACTTCAGGTGTTTACGAGCCTGAGTTATATCCTTCCTGGTTGACTTTGGTGACACTTTGGAAAAGACAGTCCACAAGAAGCAGAAGATCATAATTCTGTAGCCAGTTCTACAACAAATTTGTTTTGTTACTCTAAGTCTGGGTGACTCAGGTCTTATTCACAGACTAAAGAGTCCTGATAATGATAGATGATAGATACATGCAGAGGTAGAGACATTTGTATAGGTGTATTATATATATACATACAATGTAGATATAAGTGTAGATCTACTCACAGGTACAGCTATAGGCATATATCTAAGTAGAGATATACATGGACATATATAGACTATATGAGAACCCCTTTCACTGTACTTTCCTATCATGTGTAGCTCACAAATTTATGAAAACTACCTAGTTCCTTTTTTTTTAAAGATTTATTTATTTATGCATACAAGATCTGGGGTACAGGCCAGAGGTGTGGGGACAGAGGTGTGGGGACAGAGACAGAGTAGGAAACAGAACAGGCAGACTGACTGAAATATACTGCTGAGGGGAGCAGCGGGCCAAGTCAGAAGAGGTCTGCTGTGCCACGTGGGTAGCTCCCTGGCCGGAGATTGAACAAATTTGTGCTTCAGTGGCTGCGGATAGCTTTATCGTGCTGCATCTTAACACCTTGCACCACCAGGGAGGCCCAAATCTACCTAGTTCCTATAGGCATATGAGTTCCCATCCTTTTCCTAAGAAATGTACAATAGTTAAAAGATCTTGCTTCAAAACAAAAGGCCTTCACATGCTTGAGGTAAATCAGAGACTTTTCTCATATACAAATTTCAACTTTTACTCAAGCATCGATTCTTAAAAATATAGACCAAGGATTGAGCTTTTGTAATTTTCTGAAAATCCTATTAAGAAAGGTGTTCTATTACAGTTTACCAGTGGGAATCTTTATCTATAGAAATCTTCTCTCTAGCTTTAATGACAATGTTCCTTAACTAATTAAGTTTGCAATTTATTTGCCAGTGTCATGTAAATAGAGGCCGACATGTTAGTAGAAAAAGCAAACCATTTCTTGAAAGATTGAAAGGTTGAATTTTTCACTACTTTATTATTGTTAAATATATACAATTTCAAATATATTCAATTCACCTAAGAAATGATAAAGGTAAACCAAGATTAAACTGCTCCATCTTTAATTGGCAGATTAATAACTCAAATTCACATTTTCATTGACCTGGAAACCATAGTATTCCTCAGAGAGTAGGTTTTAGTCACAATAATATATACATTCCACAATAAAGGAGGAAATAAAAACTGCAAAAGAAATGAATCTACATGATAGATAGTTTGTTTGATATGTGTTTGATATATATTAACTAGAGTGGCAGTTAGCTTTAGCAGCTTTAGATTTACCAGCCATATATGTTATAATCCTATATTTGATTGTTGTTTACTTGTTCAGTGCACAAAGTTTTGGTTCATAAGGTTGTTAGGTCTCTAAACTCTTTTCCCCATGGACTGATGTAATTGTTTGCAAACATCATATGAAATACAAGGGCCCAAAATCAATAATAACCTACATAACATGAAGAGTCTTTAGAGATCACTGTTCCCTTGGCCTGAGAAAAATAAAATATTTTCCAATAAATTGAAATATTTGTCTTGTACATCAATCTTACATACCTCTCCCATACTTTGCAATTACACATTTCTCCAGCTTCCCTAATGAGGCTGTTGGAAATTAATGCAATTAAACATTTATATCTTAATTTTGTGAAACCAATTACTTTTTAAATCATGCACTGTTAGAGACTGGAAAATAGCTAGAAGATCATTCAGTTCATTTTCCATAGATGACTGACACTGAACCTCAGGAGAAAAAGGATTATATAACAAGTCAACAGAAACCTATAAATAAAAGGTATTTTCTGAATTTCCACTGAGATTCTGATAATCTCCAGCATTTAGGAAGAGCTGCACTTTCTTTGAGACTTGAAAATTAAATGCAATTATTTGGGGGGCTACTTATTTTCAAATTGTATTTATTCAAATTGCATTTATTGAACAGCTATCTGCCACTAAGTATAGAGAAATAAACAAAGCAGGATAAAACCTTCTACCTCAGAGCAGGTATTTTAATAAAGGAGACGAACCAAAGGAATAAAATGATGTTTATTTTGTTGAAAAATATATAAACTGAAAGCAAATATCATGTTATGTATTTTAGAGTAATATGGAAAGCAATACAGGTAGAACCAAAAGCCCGACTGTTTTCCTGAATTCTGAAATACTCAAGATATTTTCATAGCTTTAATGTCACCCTAGATTAATTGTGAATCCAAATATGCACCCAGTGTTCCTCGCAATATATTTCTGAATCTCAGAAGTGATTCCAGATTATTAAAGCATTTTGCAAAGTTTCATCAAGTACAAACAAGGGAGTGTCATCATTTGGGTACTTTGGGGTGAAGAAGGATAACCAGATCCCTGAGGCCTCAAGCTCCAGAGGGTGCAGGTCAAAACAGCTTTTTTGGGGGCCCCCAGTAAGTCCTGCTCTGTCTAGGCTTCTTGAAGCCAATAGGCCCACAAGCCTGCCTTTAGGAGGGTGAAAGTTGGCCTGAGCTTTTTGCCCTTTTATAGCTGGCTCTAGGTTTAAAAAAAATGGAAGAATCAAGTACAAGCAAAATGGACCATGCCAGTTCAAGCCACTTCATTATTAATTATTCAGATTGAAAAATGGAAAGTAAGCTGATTGGTGCTAAACAGTCCAATCAGATGCATAGGATTGAAAATAGTCCAATCAGGTTTGTAGGGTGGGGGACACTGGAAGGGATATAAAGCAGAGCAAGATCTGACTTGATTTATTCTGCTCCCAGCCTCCAAAGAGAGGCTCATTCTGCTGCTGGCCTTTGAAGAGGAACCATTCATACAACCATCTGCAAAGAACAAGGATTCTACTTCCAGCCTCTGAAGAAAGATGCATCAAGGAGTCAACCTCTGTCATATTCACCAGACTTTCATAAACTTTGTAGACCTCTAGGGCCTCCCCTGGTGGCGCAGGTGGTTGAGCACAGTGCTGTGAAGCTGTCCACAGCCTCTGCAATGCTGGTTCGATCCCAGCCAGCTGGCGAGGGTCCCACATGGCGCAGCAGACCTCTCCTGTTGTGCCTGCTGCTCCCCTCAGCAGTATATTTCATCAGTCTGCCTGTTCTGCTCCCCACGCTGTCTCTGGTGAATCTTCTCACCCTCCCATGCATCTGGCCTGCACCCTGGTTCTTGTGTAAAATGAATAAATAAATCTTTAAAAAAAAAAAAAACTTTGTAAACCTCTAGACCTCTTCACCTCCATTGACCTTTGCAGACACTCAGCCACTACACCTGCATCCACCCCTGCCTCTAACATCACCTGCAAGGAGTACCATGAGTTGACTTGAAGAGCTAACCACAGCCTCAGGTTCTCTGGCACCAACTCCTGGTGTTGTTGAGACCACCACTACCAGGTCCAGCATCTACACCAGCCTTCAGACTGTCACCTCATCTTCCAGGATCGGCCTATGTTTGGGACATCTGGACACTGAGGACAATATCTGTGCTAGATAGTCAGCCACTTGTGGCTTCAAAAACTTTCCTTTTCCCAGTGTCTCGTTTATTAAATAAACCCAGTTGCTGAACCCTGAGCCTGAGTGGTCTTGCAGTTATGCACTAGGTGAGAATCCATTGACAGTCAGACTTGTCTCCACCTCAGCACTGCCCATCAGCACTCTTTGAACACCTTTTTGAGCCCTGCTGAGCACTCATTTAAGAGTCTGTTGCATTGTTTCAGTACTGTTTCAGAGGGAAATAAACTGCAATGCATCAAACAAAGTCCATAGAGCATTCCTAGTTTTTAACAGGTGCTAGAAGTTGTCCAGCATATTGAGATAACTTAAATAAGCAGCATGAGTGAAGATTGGTTATAAGACATGTATTTGCTCAGCTTTACCCCCTCAGGTCCATTGCTACAGCGTAATATACTGGGACTTCAGTCAGTCCAACATTTTAAGGTGACCATTTTTGCTACATGAAAGTGCATTAAGGAATACTTATACCAAGAACAGTTCTTGGGATAAAAAGAGATCACTCTACAAACCTATGCTAGAAATCACTGATGTCTTCCCAACAAGCTAAAGAAGACGGATTGCTCAACTTTCAAGATTTATGTTAGTTTTTATTTTTGATTTAAATTGGTCCTCAGTATTCATTTTAACTATTGCATATGCTTTCAAAGTTTGGCATTGGGTCTAGATTTAGAATGAGAAATAGAGGGAATACTTTGTGTGTGTGTTCTGTGGCATCCACTGTAGTGGTTTTCATATTAATGTGACTTTAAAGTTAACTGTTGATCTTGGAAAACGCTGGCATCTCTGGGCCTGGCACAGCTATTCTGATTCAGTAAGTTTGGCGTGAGTCTGACTGCATATTAAATAGTACCTCCCCACTTCCCCATTGTATTTCATCTGACCTTTGCAATGCACTTTGAAAAAATGAAAATTACTCTTAAAATTATTCTAAGGGTAATAGACAACCCGGCAAATAATTCCATTTTTAAAATTTGCAAATAATTTTCTTTATAAAGCTCTGGTTTAAGTATTTTCATAAACTATATTGCAAACTCCTACTTATGATATAAAACAAGATGAACACATATAGACCTATTTAAATCTTATTCAGCTGCCACTTTAAATAAGCTGTTTTCCTATTCCAGTTTATTTCTTTTTTCCCCTGGAGAAGTATTTTCCCACTACCAGACACCAGAAAAACACTGAGTAATAATTTGTGAGGCTTTGGCTATACACAGAACACATTTTCTACAATAGCAAAGTAGATTTGTCAGAATAGATATCTACGAGACAAACAAAATGGAAAGATAATAGTAAAGTAAATATTAATATGAGAAGGATCAAGAGAAAATATATTGAAGAGTTGCATGTGAGAAAGGAGGAAACAGAGGGGATGGTGAGGTAAAGGTGGGGGAAGGGAGAGAGCGAGTATGTGTGAATATGTGTGTGTGCGCACGAGCGTGGGGAACACACATTTACTACCACAAGATAACAAACCGATGGGCTTTTATGTTTGGGTTTTCATTTTAAAGATATATTTTTGTTACTTTGGAGGGTAAATGATTAAAAGAAAGCATGTGAAAACTTACTTTTCTTTTGAAATAACAATATATGGGAGGAAAGGAAAAGAATGGTTTTGATTAAAGTTTTCAGTTGTCTTATATATGTCAAGAACTTCCTTTTCTCTTCCTAAATTTTAAAAGTTTCTGAAACATTTGATGGGGTTTTATTTTCCTCTGGGCATTTTCTTGGCTATTCTCTTGGGTTCTGAGAGTAATTTACTCAATCGGATGGGGTTGAGGCTACTCCAATATCGTAAATAAATAGCAACCATGGGTATAGGCATAGGAAAAGGGATATGTGCAGAACAGCAATGGGAAAAAAAAGTTCTGCGTTGGGAGGACTTGAATGACAGGTACTACAACTCTTTCAGCTGTGTCAAGGGCAAGTCTATGGAGCACTCGTCCAGGTGTTCTTCATCTCCTCTGAGGAGACAGAATGAGAAGAAATGGATGAAAATGAGTTATTTATTTTAAATCAGAAATAAATTTCCTGAGAATGAAGATCAAAAGTGATTGTGGTTTTTGTTGTATTTTCAGGGTGTAAATTTTATAAAAGTCTTATAACTGTATTATCAATACAATGAGCTTTTCAAATTGGAGCTCCTTGGTCTCAGTTGATTGTGTTTCTGAATGAGTGAAAAAATAGTTTAAATGTCCTCTTTGAATGCATTCTATAAATTAAAAAAAGTGAACATTTTATTTTCCTCAGAATGTTTTAAACAATTTGATGAGATGCCTTTGGGGAGTTGTCTTTGAATTAAACATAAATTTCTTTCCCATGACCCTTTCTTTTACTCTTCATCTCATTTATTCCCAATTATTTTCTTTCTCATGATAGTGGACATTAAAAAGGGTGGGGCATGCAGAGAATGTTTTAAATGTAATCCTTCCTTCCGGAGTTAAAAAGCAGCATTTGGAAAAGTTTATGTTACAACTTTCTGAGATCTTAAATGGAAACCTTATTGAAATTAGTGTTCTGACTGAAAATCCTCAATAGCAGCAGAGTACTAAGGTTTAGTTTATTGATTTAAAATTCCACTTTAGTTATAATAGAGGATTAGGAATTGCTCCTTTCAAAAAGTAACTGAACTTGATTAGTTTAAGGAATGTCAGAATATATTCTTTAATTGCTCTAATCTGTAAAGATACATGAAATGTATGGTACAAAGAAAAGATGATATCAATAACTTTTTCTTTCTGGTATATCATCTAAATAGTATTTAAAGGGTAATAATTTTTCATTGATATGATATCTTACAACTTATATAATTAAATTTTAAATTTATCCCAAAGTACTTTTCAAGAGTACATTTATTTTTCTCTCTCAGTAAAGATGATAGAGCAGATTACTGTTGATAAAATGGAAAGACTTACTTAAGAAAATTTTCATACACATTGTATTCTTTTTTACACCCTCAGGTATCTTATATTCTATCTTTTCTAGTTTAATAAATATATTTAAAATTAATAAAAATAGTGCTTGATTATCAGTAGACCTTTTCCTCTACTTTATCCTGTCTTATTTTATAAACTGAGTCATGACTTTGGGAAAGTAGTGTGTCCAAGTGCATGTATTTCTTTTTTTGTCAGATGTTTGCTTTCCCAGGATTCTTTGCAGCTAGGAGTGATCCATGTGACATACTTCTGACAAATGAGACACAAGAAAAACATGATGAGAATTATCAAAAGCTAGCATTACCTTTTTCTCATCTTTTTGACCATGAGTTAAAAATACATGAAGACAAAAGCTCAGCAAAGCACACTTAATATTTGTGGTGATGAGGTGTGTACACTAACCCTTTGACCACTTCCTTGTCTTTATGTCCCTACATAGAAAATAATAATGCCCTTATGATTTAGCATGTGTTTACACCCAAATTCGGGTACTTGTTGCTGAATGGTGTATTCCCAACTGAGTTTTCAAAGTGCATGTTGGTGACAAGGAGAGGGTATAGGACCCAAATGTTTATGACCTATGCATCATCATAAATCAGTAAAGCAAGATCATTTATTTTTCTAATTTTCAAAGTTATAATTACTTGGCTACAGAGAAGTGTTTTTTTTAAATGAGCCAATATTCTATATCCATTTATCTTTACCAAATACATTTTATATCTATGTGATATTTATTTTGATAATTACAGATATTTTGTGTTTATATGTGGCAATCACTTTATTATGTAATAATTTATCAAAGGACTTATAAGTAGAGCATATTGAAAATATGTCCTTCAATAGATAACACTTCTGGATGGAAAATAATAATTTTATCCACTGTAATTGCTGAAAATGTTGCTGAGTTATTTAAAACAATTAATGTCCTGTGAACAATTATAAATTTCATTCACACTAAGAATGAGTTCTATATCAAATGCAAAAAAATCATAGCTACTCAAAAATAAACACTTTCAGGATTTCAGTATTTCAATGTCTATATAATAAATGAAAGTAAATAAGTGAAGAAATATTTCCCCACCCCATGTATACATACAAATGTTTACACATAAATATTTGCACAGATATATATTATAGTTTGTTCCAAATGCACACAGGAACATACTAGACATTATGGTGTTTAAAGTATTTTAGGCATAATATACTTCATTAACTTTTAGATTTTGGGGCCTCCCCAGTGGCGCAGCGGTTGAGCACTGGGTTGCGAAGCTACCTGCAGCCTCTGCCGCTCCGGTTTGATCTGCAGCCCAGGCTCTATCCCCAGCCACTGGGTTAGGGTCCCACATGGCGCGCAGACTTCTCCTGCTGCCTACTGCTCTCCTGAGCAGTGTACTTCACTAGTCTGCCTGCTCTGCTCTCCCCTCTGGCTCTGGTGAATTCTCTCACCCACCCGCATTTCTGACTGTACCCAGGGCTTGTATAGATAAATAAATAAATCTTTTAAAAAAAATAGATTTTGGTAAAGATATTTTTTCTTACTAAGTAACTTTAAAGATATGCTAATAAATATTTAGGATTTATCAAAAATTTTATGCACTATATTCTGGATTTAAACTTTCCAAATGTAAACTTTGGATTATAGTTAACAAAAAATGTTTAAGTGTTTTCAGTTGTTTATTACTGGCTAGAAACATTTTAAAAAACTTATATTTTCCTTTTTAATTCAGTGAAATCATGATAAGAGTTCATAATTTTTATCCTTGTTACTTTGCAAATCAATTTGAACTTCAAAAAGAATATTTATTTATTTTTTTAAATATTTATTTATTTATGCATACTAGAGCTGGGGTATAGGCCACAGATGCGGAGGGTGAGAGGATTCACACAAAGTGGGAGACAGAACAGGCCGACTGACTGAAATACACTGCTGAGGGGAGCAGCGGGTGAGACATGAGAGGTCTGCTTCGCCATGTGGGTTTCTCCCTGGCGGGCCAGGGTTTGTACTGGTGCTGCAGAGGCTGAGATTGCTTCATAGTGCTGTGCTTAACCCCTTGCGCTACCAGGGAGGCCCCCAGAATATTTATTTGGAAACTTTATGGTTCAAATAAATTGAATTATAATAAATTTTAGAAGTATGGAGTACAGTTATTTTGTGCATTCTGATAAAAGTATTATAATAGTCAAGCCTCAGATAGTCATGGGTTGGGCAAGTAGAGCAAAACATTTTAAGCTGAAGATAATAATCTCTTTGGTTTTCACAGCATCCAGCCACCCTCTTTAAATAGTGCTTAACTAGTGTGATAATTTAACAAAAAGAGAAAATGAAACTACAGAGTTATCTCTTCAACAGGAAATGAGACAAGTTTTGTATATATTTTTTAAATAAATTACTTCCAAATAAGGATTAAGAATACTTAAGAAAAAGTATTATACAAAATAATAAGTTGGGGAAATGGAGAAAAATGGTTTATGTTACTGCATATAAATTGAATTTTCCCTTGTATTTACAAAATCTGTAAGCAACAGTTTTCTATAGATGCCACTATGCCTTACAAATGTATTTTAGCAATTCTATTTTGTGCCCACTGACTTGCTTGTGCTTGACACTATCATGTTACCTTTTCATACATTCAGGTTGAAAAATTCTAAGTTCTCTGAGGGAAGTGCATCCAATGGAACTGTAGATCAAGTCTTATTTATTTCTTCTAAGTTCACATACTTAATTCAAATATATACCACGTATAATACAATATCCAATAAATGTGACCATGAATGATTTTTAGTTACAAGATTTAAGTGACACCATGAATTCCTTATTTTACTTTTATCCCCCATCCCCCAATATATTTAGGAGGGGCTGGATTGGGAAAAGTCTTACTTAATCAAACCAGGTAATTTTTATATAGATCTTTCAAGAGCAATCAGTAATCCAAACAGATGAAAATTATCTTTCGGTGAAATTGATAAGACAGTGTATGCAGTTAAACAAATTTTTAGTCATTTTCATTATGGAAGGAAAAAAAGAACATAAACTTTATATCAAATAAACAGAGAGGAATACTAGACCTTCATGATAAGAAGTTATGTGACATTGCTTCTTAGTATTATTTTCTTCTCAAATAAACCCTCACACATGGAACAAAGAAGCCTGTGCCTTTCCTCTCATCTCCCCCCTTGTCCCTACTGTTTTTAATAATGTATGTCTGACATGGTAACAATAAAGCACATGTTCTTTCATTGTTGTCTGATCTCAGCTGTCTGATAATGGCTTAAGAGGAATGATGAGTGGAATCACACATCAAGGGTCTCCTTTGTTGATAATATAACCAGGGTATATTTCCAATTTGCAGTTTGGTGCTGCGGCTTTAGAAGTGCCACATTTGTTTGATATCCACTTGGTTCTGTGCCATTAATCTACCAAATTCAGGGGTCAACTCTTCCGACAACGTGTGAATGAAGAATCAAAGATACGGACTTTGCAGAAGTTTATAAAAAATAAAGGAAACAGTTTGCGCTGCAGTTTTTTTATATGCAGACATAAAATAGTAAAATTTCACTCTGCAGTAAACTAAGTATACCATATGATATGTACATACGTTCTATACCAGCTATAGATTTGGCCTAAAAAATGTTTCATGTTTTCCATAATGAATGAAGAGTCAATCTGTTCTATGTTTTGCTACTTGGAATTAATCCAAGACCAATTATTTTACAGATGATTCTCACAATTTTCTGAATCTCAAATTCTTCTCTTGAAACATATATCTACATTTCAATATTTTCATTTTGTTCTACTATGATCATGTGTTAATTTGCTAATAATAAAAATTGTCTTTAAAATGTAAGCTGTAAAATATAATAAAGACCTTCAAAAAGAAAAGTCTATGACTGAAAAAATCAGAAAGCTTATTATGGAATATTAACTTTTGCCCCAGCCAATAGTAACCTGTTGTTTTCACAAAGATCACTTTCTTAGAGGAGGTTTATTCTTTGATTAACCAAAACACATTGCATTAATGATACCTTTTTTTTGGTCTATCTAAGTTGATAATAATTAAAATTAAGCCTTTTCTGGTCTTGAGGTCATGTGTACAGTTAAGAGACTTGAATTCTTCTACAGAAGAATTGCCTTTTGGGAATATATATACATATATTCAGACAGATATCATATATTATGCATAATACATAAAACATTTGTTACTTTCTCCTTAGTGTGGTGTTGAGCAAGTTCATTGATTAAACATTTCCTTTAATTAAGAATAAAGGGAAAACTGACTTAACTACAAACACATGGCATAACTTTTCAATTTTAATAATTATCTCTTACAATATTATAGTACAAAAGAATACTCTCAATAAACCTGCTTTGTATTCAAACACCCTTCTATTAGAGTGACTAACTTCAAGGTACAATGGTATGAAAAGTTTCAGGAATAATTTTAGTCACATACTTACAAAGTCTCAATACTATAATACAGACATATTCAGGATAAGCTGTTCCATGCATATGGACATCAGTAGGGCTTGATCAGGGAAGAAAGGTAAAGATTAGATTATTTCTCTATTAAGGAAGAAGTACAGCATTAAAATCACCAATGCAGCTTTTGTGTCAAGTGTGGCAGGTTAGCCCTGAAGTGAGCAATCCTTTCAAATCCAGGAGAGCCAGATACTATATTTCTAGTTGTCCAGTAGTATAGACTGTAGCAATGCTTGAAACTCGAGAGTGTGAGTAAATTATGGTTTAACTGGACTGTTATGAGTTCCTTTTGGCAAAAGACATCTCAAATTTTAGCAGGGTTAAAGGTTATTTTACAATATCCTATTAATTATTGTTTATAGTTTATTTTTTATTTTATATCTTTTACTGTGTTTTATCGCAGCACTATTCACAACAGGTAAGATATGGAAACAACCCAAATGCTCAAAAATAGACTGGATCAAGAAGATGTGGTAATATGTACACAATGGAATACTACCCTATTAATTAAATGCACCTTTTATTGAAATGAATAACTGAGTTTTTAAAAAACTCTTTAATGTTTCATTCTTTCGGCCATGCCTGTGATAAGGGTAATAGCAATTGTTTTCATTTGCAATACAATTTAAAACTTGAGAAATTTTATATTAAGTATTACCTTCAAAAACACATCACAATAGATGAGATTAAAATCGTATCATCTTTAACTCATTTTGAACATCAAAATATCAAGGTTGTCTTGTCAATGCTCTTTCATAGGCTTTAGTTATTTGCATTTCTTACTTTTTTGGAAGTTGCTATTTGCCAGAAACATGTTTTTGAAAATACCTTTAAAGCAATCTTCATAGGGCCTCCCCGGTGGCGCAGCGGTTGAGCGCTGGGTTGCGAAGCTGCCCGCGGCCTCTGCGGCGCCCGTTCGATCCCCGGCTGCTCCCCGGCCACCGGAGGAGGATCCCACATGGTGCGCAGACCTCTCCTGCCACCCGCTGCTCCCCTCAGCAGTGTACTTCAGTCCTTCTGCCTGCTCTGCTCCCCACTCTGGCTCTGGTGAATTCTCTCACCCTCCCGCGCTTCTGACTGTACCCAGTGCATGTATAAACAAAACAAACAAACAAATATAATTAATAAATAAATAAACATGCCTCTATTTAAAAAAAAAAAAAAGGCAATCTTCATAAAAGAATAGTCACCAATTTTTCATGTAGACAATGAAGGTTAAGTGTGATATAGTATTAAGGATGAATAAGAACTAACATGTGGAATTAATATATTAAAGTCCCTATATTCAAAGTGCATCAGGGTAGCAAGTTTACTCATTGAAATCTGGGTGCAAGAGCAAGAGTGCCTTCTTTGTTTGACCCTTTCATAAGGACAAACTCCACTTTGTCAGAGAGGCAGTTTATCAATTTAAACGTAGCCCGATATTTTCTAGTCTCTTTTTGGTTCTAATAGATTGAAGTTATGGTTTCATAAATCAGTAAATGTAGAAAAAACATTTCAATGTACAGTTTAAATGGGGGAACTATATACTATGTAAATAATATCTCAGTAATGCCTTAAAAAACACTAATCAGATCATATTTTTCCTTTATCAAATCCCTTCTTTGGTTTTACATTTTCCCAGAAAATATTACGAATGCTTGCCCTGGGTCTGCAATCCTAAAAATCAGTTCCTGTGTGTGGTCACAACCTTGTCACAATTCTTGTCTTCTTGCAACTCTCTCGAAATTGAGCCCACTGTTTTAACTTGGCTGCCTATTTCACTGATTCCCATAGATTGAGTTTGTACTCTTCTTATTGTATTCAAATAATACCTGTATTTGTATCTGGAAGACTCTTTCTCCCATGTTTACATTCTCTTACCCTTTCAGGTTTTACTTAATATTGACTTCCTAAGGCATAATTGTTGTTGTATTGTTGCTAAATGTAACAAATAAGCCACAATTCCTCACCTGGCAGGCAGGGTTGGGAGGCTTAAATGTGTAAAAGGAGTGGATGGGACTGCCTTGGAGAATTTGGGCCATTAAGCTGAAGATCCCTTAATGTGATGATCCTTTACGCAAATTCATCAGTGGGAACCCACCTGAGACTAGCCATACTAACCAAATCCATGAATATAAGTAGAGCTTCAGGACCCTCATGGAGGGCAGCAGACCTCTTCAGCCTTGCCCATGGCTTACCTTAGCCGTGCATTTTAATAAATCTGCCTCATACTCTCCATTCTGTCTCTGGTGAATTCTTTCACTTCCGTGCCTTCAGCCTACACTTGATTTTGTCCCACACAATAGTCCCTTGATCAAAATAGCCTTCTAGTCACTCTCATACACGACACCATTTTGTCTTCATGGACCTTCTAACAATACAGTTTTATTGAGTTGGATTTATTTATTTATTTGCTTGTGATGTCTTTTTCTCCCACTAGTATTTAAACAGCAAGAGAGTCATATCTAGTCTCCTGATCATCACTTTGCAGCCTCTGGAAGAGTGCACTGAGTTAATGCTTGCTTATATTGGTCCATTGAGAAATTCCTTACACTTAATTATCTTCCAATGATAGCTTTCAAAACAGTCATGTGTCCTATTATCACCTTCATTCTCACTTTTCTCTGCCCACTCTTGAGGAAAGCTCAGGCTGCATGTGGACTGATCAGAGCTATCCAGAGAGGATACTTCACTCTGTTCTTATCTGCCCATTTCACACATGTTGCCACTACTACCGTAACAATGAAAGTACCTAGCAAACAATTTTTATAAATATTTGCACTTCATATTTACTCTTTCTGATACATAATGGTGAAGAATGGGCATATAGCAGGGGATCAGAATACTTAACTTCTTGCCCAGATTCTGTCTTCAAAGGGGTTAAATCATTTCTCTCTGAGTTTCTAAACTATTACACTTTTTTAAGACAATTTCTGAAATTCTTTCTTGTTCCACCATTTAAAAAAAATAGGCTACAGAAGCAATGCCGATATCTTAATAGCATTAGGAATTTAGGTTTGCGTGTTTGTGGTTGTGCCTGATTTATTCTAATTGGGTCCCTGATTTGCTTGAGATGATTTTCTACTTCATGCTCCACATTTGAATGAGAAATTTCATATGTTGAACTGATTCACAACCTTAAGACATTCTCTTCCCAGGCCAATTCAGTCTCCTCTCATGCTGAGGCCTGGGGGTATTGTCATGCCTCCGTCTCCATTCACATGCCCTGGGGCCCCTGATCTGCATCAAAGTCTTTAGGTCAGCACTGGTTCTCCAAGCCCTGGGCTGGGGGGTGCCTGCTGTGTGGGTAAGTAGAAGATGTCTCTCATTGATCATTTTATAAGGCCTTATATATTCCTTACAGTGTTACATTAATTTTCAATCATTGACTTACTTGAGACATTGAGATTGAGGCAATGACTGGCTTTATGTGCTGCCATTTTTCTCCAGTTTTGGAATGAACAAATGATAAGAAAATAACTTATTGAGTGCCTTTTTTCCATCAAATATCACATTAAATGGTTTCCATCTTCATAGCAATTCTATGTAGTAGGTACTAATTAATTCCTCATATTATAGATGAGAAAACAAAGGCCCAGAGAGAATAATTCATTTGCTTAATGTGACTCAATTTACAAGAGGTGAGTTGAGATTTCAGTTCACAGCATCTGACTCCAGGCCCATTAAAGACTGTTTTATTGCATTCAGTTTATGTTTACTAATTGAAAATGAGTGAATTCTTAGGCTCAATGCTACCAAGTGTTTAAAAATTGACTATTATTTAAACAAAATTTGACTTTCCAAATTAATAAGTGTATGAATTTTCATAATTTGTTTCATATTGCTGGACAACTTTGTCTTCTCGCTAATTGTGGATTAATAGCACATTTCTGTTTTTGATTAGCTGGCTTAACTCATATGAAATTGTATCATACTAGAGTAAATGGTACATAGTAGGTAGTTGTATTAGTTAAAAGATACAACGAATAACTACATTACTTTGAATAAGTTTAATTATTCTGTAAGCAAAATCACCAATATTTCAGATACTTACAGTTTTACCTCTCAGTCATGATGTGTCTATCAAAGGGCCAGGCTGATAGAGGATCTACAAACTGTATTATGGGAGTTCACCAAAAGAGAGTAAAGAATTATGGACTAGCTTTTTAAGTATTTGCTTCCTGGAATTGACGTATATCACCCTATTCACATATCCAGGTCAAAGCTGTCATACAGCAATGTTTATCGCCAGGTTGGGTAAGTTTCAATCCTCAATCTTCCATGTACTTGGCAGATAAAAATAATAATATCAGTTAATATTAGTAATGTTTATCATGAAATACATCCTTATGTCAGCCCAGAAGCATCTCTGGTCTCCTGTTAATTCTTTGACCTGATCTCCCTCCGCTTTCCCTGTGACTCTCTAGAGTTAGCTCTGCTCTATCTCTATTATTGTCATAGCTATTTCTCCAACAAAACGTACAGGTCTCTACCCTACTCAGGTCTGTGCATTTCAATTACAGTAATTTCCTCATTTATTCACATTGCATTACAGTGATTCTTTTGATGAACATTAACACAACATATAGACTTCTGGTCACTTGATTTACAAAAGCCTATTCATACTCCTATCACTACCTTTCATTCGCATTAGCACTAATACAACCTGACATGTTAAAAAAGGTAGTTTTTAAAAATCTTCCCATCCTCTCCATTTCCTTCCTCCCCCAAAATGTAAGCTGCAGTAGGCCAGGGATTTCCTTTACCCTGTCCAATGTCATATTCCAATGTCAATAATGTTTCACAATAGATAGATACTGGTTAAATGCATGTATAAATGTGTGACAATACGGGGTTCTATTTAGAAAGAGGAATTGGGGTAGTAAAACATGTTTCCAGTTGGAGGAAATCTTGAGACTGTTTGTGCCTGGAGCTGTTTGTGTCAACATGGAGGGAGAAGTTGATGAAACCTTTAAAGGAGGCGGTGTAGGGCCTCCCAGGTGGTACAGCGGGTGAGCACTGGGTTGTGAAGCTGCCGGCAGCCTCTGCAGCGCCGCCGGTTCAATCCCTGGCTGCCTGCGAGGGTCCCACATGGCGCGCAGACCTCTCCTGCCGCCCACTGCTCCCTTTAGCAGTGTACTTCGGGCCTTCTGCCTGCTCTGCTCCCTGCTCTGGCTCTGGTGAATTCTCTCACCCTCCAGCGCTTCTGACTGTACCCAGTGCTTGTATAAATAAATAAATAAATCTTTTAAAAAAATAAAAATAAAGGAGACAGTGTAAATACACAATGGAGCAATGTTTCGGAAAGGGCTGAGCAGAAGAGGAGTGGATCATGGTAAGGGGTCAGGGCTAAATCTCAGAAAGTAGTAAGAAAATTCTTCCATCTGAAATTTCAAGGAATTAAAAGGGATGGATAAAAATGAAAATAAAATCCAGTGTTGGAAATTGGAAGCACTTCTTTTTAAACTATGAAGCAGAGTTCAAGAATTCTAAAACAGACTAGAAGGAAAGGTAAGAAAGCCAAAGGTGGGGACCTCCAGCCATGCTGCTTAAGATGAAAACTGATTCATGCATTTCAGTCTACGAAAGGCTTCTTTTTGTTTTCACCATACTTGCCTTCCAAATTATTTTCAATATGATCAGCTTTTCAGAACAGAACCATGTACAACAGTTAACATGAAATTTTATTGCAGTAATTTCTTCAGTTACAGTTAATGTTTTTGGGTCTATGGATTAATATGGGATATCAGAGTATTTTGCTCACTGAAATAAATATTTCAAGCTTATATATTCCATCACATAAAGACAAATTCAAAGAATTTTATTTTATCTTCTGGCTACATGAGTTAAATAGTATATCTATTGATCCTTGCATATATCATTTATGTATATATGTAAATATATGTGTGTTTATGCATATGTATCTTCAATATAGTAGTTGAAATCAGCTGACTTTTGGTTTTCTCAGAATTATTTAGTGGACTTGCAGAATTTAAAATCTTGTTATCTTGAAACTGAATTTTCGCTTGATCCCGGGCAAATGCCACCATCACCTGTTCAGGATAACTGTTAAGTTTTAATGGGAGTGATGGCAAAGCATTTATCATCCTCTGATGATACAGCTGCTTTTCTAGATAATGTCATTATCTTTAACTTTTCTGACATTAGAAAACAAATGAAAACTTTTTTTATATTTATAATGTAGAACATAAACGTTAAAAGGAGAGGGAGAACAGACACCAAAAAATACTAAAAAATATAATTTTACTGCGGTGTAATTGGTAATTTTTATGTATTTTCCATCATATATATCCTCATATATATCCAATGTAAGTGTGCCACCTTTTAATGCATACATTTCTACAGTCTGATGTTTTTTTCATATTTTCTATAATTAGTATTTTATCAGACAATTAAATGCAAAGAGAATTTTGTGATAGATACATAATAGTCAGTCACATGGCATTTATTAAATCACAGTTCTGTTTGGAATATCTTTGTTTTTTCTCTTTGTTACAAGTATCATTGTAACTGGTAGGTAAAGCCAAAAGACTGTTTACATGTGGTGTCCTCTGAAGGGGGTTGCTGGTGGGGATAGATAGCCCCAGGGAAAATGTTGAAAGGTGGGGTGGAGCAACTGATAAATAAGTGCCAGCAAAAGGGTAGCAGATTCATTCAGTGTTTGGGGATTCAGCATGAGGGGTCAGTGGATTTTGGCCCCCACTGTGCTGGATCATTTAAAAGGCTGTGGTGGGCCTTAAATGTGAAGGCTTTTAGCCAGCCTCAGAGAGGAAAAGTTTGGAGGCTTTTGTTTCCAGTTTTGCTGCTGAGATGCGTGAGTAAGGCGCCTCATTCGATCATTTCACCTGCTGTAGCTGCTGTTTTGAGAGAAGTTCAGAGGCTTTGCAAATAGCAAGCAACTAAAATTGTTCCTGGTTTTGCTGCTGTGCGGCTGGCAGAGTAGGCGATCGCCCCAAGCCAGGTGTTTTTGGTTGTTTGTCGGGTCATTTGACCGCTGTAGCTGCTGTTTTGAGTGTTGCTTCTCTGGTGCTGTGCTGGGGCATCTCTGCAGCTCATGGAACATCTCCTGTTGTCTCTTCTGCAGTCTTCCTGAGTCGGAACCTGGCCTATAGTCTGGCTGCCACGTGTGTGCAGAGGCAGAAAGAAGCCATCTTGGACACATGGCCTATTGTTTGGTAGGGGATCTCTGCTTTCCCGTGGCAGGAAGACACAGTCTCAGCTGCTTTTATTTAAGACTTGAAAACACTGGACATGGCTTCAGGTGCGGTAAACGGCCATTTTTGGCCTCAGTAACCCTTTGTTTTTCCCTGGTTTGTTAAATAAATCCCTTTGTTCTTCTCTGAGCCTGAGTAGTCTTTACAATTGTGCGTGTGGGTAAAAAGCTCAGACAGTGACTGGTAAACTATTGGGGGCCGTGTCCTTGGTTAGTTTTAGTGCCTCTTGCCGCCCTGTATCATCATTACCACAATTGTACTCCAGAAATACTTTAACTAGGTCATTAGTTTTAGAATTCCTTAAAACTTTATCATTTTTTCAGTGAAAGATTAACGAATAACTGCTACTAGAGTTTTTGTTTTTAAACCATAACCAATATATTAGAGAAAACATGAGATGATACATAATTTCATATGAAATGTTGATGTTGATAGTGTCTAAGAAGTTGCATTTTGAATTGTTTCATTATCTTACTGATGTATTAAAAGTTGTGAAATTTCATGATTTATATCCTGTTTGTTATATATTGTGCTTTTGGATAAATTTAGTAATGATAAAAGAAGTAAATGTTCTGTCATGTGTTCTTGGATGCACTAAGTTAGAACTAGCACTAAATTCCGAATTTGTGTCATACTTTTTATAATGATCATCATATTATTATGCATCTTGTTGAAAATAGGGGTAATATTGTCATCAAGATCAATATTTAGACACTGGAAGTTTATTAAAAATTGTCCTTTTTAAACCCAAGTGGATTTTTTTTTGCATAAAAATATTCCCTGATTGAATTAGAGCAGACATTATAGTCTTTCAGAATATACCTTATAGATGAAATACAGTTATGTGAAATATCTAGGCAAAAAATACCTTGCCCCATTGCATTGCAAGCTCTATTTCTTTTTGTTGTTCTTGTTCCAGTAACATAAGTGCTTCTGAGTGAATGGATAATGTTGGTTGAGAAAAGCGCGTACAGGAGGATAAATCTCACATGTTTCTATTTGGAATTCATCAATGGCATCTGCTGATGTTGAAGGCAGACAAAGTTGCTTAAAATGCAGACTTTTGCTGTTTCCACCACAATCGATATTGTACATCTTTCATACTTTAAAGGCTGATCTTACTGTAAATCTAACATTCCTTAGGTGATAAATGGCAAGCTTTTAGAGACCAGACCATTTCAACTAACATGGTGACTGTATTTTTATGATTAAGATCTATTTAAAATGAAATGGACTTGTTTTCTCATTTAATAGCAAGAAAAGAAAGGAAAATTGACCACCATTTATATCATTGCTGCTGCCCAATCATAAGATGGTGTTACCATCAGAGAGTGTTTAATTTCATTTGTTTGTGAATGTGCTTCTTATTATAGAACTCAAAATGCTTTTAGAATGTTGTAGTGTGAAGGAAAGAGAGCTTTTGAAAAAAAAGGTGTTACTTTCTCTTTGATCACTTACCTTCTCGCTATAGGCAAATATAGTTTACAGATTTTATTAAATTCTATAATTTTCTTTGGAGAAAGTGATCTCTCTATTCAGCCTAAATGTCCTACAAGAACAAAGTATTACAGTGATATAAAAAAGGACAACTTGGTGACTTCCGGAAAGGGGAATCAGAATTTTTACTGCTATAATTTCAAAGCTGAGTTCCCTGTCATTGGATAACCAGATTGATTTTTGCAGAGACCTTGGGGATAGAGAAGGTGAGGGCAAGGAAAAAGTAGCTTGAGCAGTGTTTCAAAAAAAATGTAACCTAAAATCTTTAAACCTTGATCTATACTGAGCATGGTTTTAAAATACATCAAATTTCAAAATTTTTAACCATTCCCCGCTTTGTAAATGGTAGGGTAGAGACTTGAACTAACCTTATCAGGTGTTTAATTTCTGGTTTTGACAAGAACAAGAAAAAAAGAATACTTCTAGCTACAAATTTTATCATAACAGTATCAGTATTTATGTGACTATAAATAGTAGGACTCTTGCCTAAAGAATTCTTTCATTTTGTAAATTTCAGTGTGACAGGGAGGTTTGTGAAAACTACTTGAAAAACTATTAGTCTCCTGAAATTTTTTATTACTATGCTATTAGAATTGAAAATACGAGAACCAAATATAGAGTTTTAGTTGGAGAAGTTAGAAATAGAATGGTTAAATTTTCTTTAACCCCAAAATAGGAAATAACTGACTGTCTATAAAGAATTATAGCTATTACCATTCTTGTGTACTTAACCTTGACAAAGACTAGAAATAGACAAATGCAAAGAACTTTATTTTCTAGCTACATTTGTTAATAGTTTATAATTTATATTAAAGTTAATTGAAATATAATGTGCTGTGAATTTCAATGTCTTCTCTGCCTAACCCCACCGCTAACATTTGTCTTTAACCAGTCACGGGTAAACACATTTTAAGGCTGCTGAGCGAGGCTACGATTCAAAATAGTTATTGAATTTTAGAAATGAGTGTACAAGGATAAGTTCCTTATTGTCATTTACACTTTGTAAAAAGTTTTTAAAAATATCACTAGAACAATAGCTTTTTTTGGATTTCTAAATGTTAGACCTTTCTCAGAGAATGAAGTACAAACTAATTTATATTGCATATATCGATATTTTAAAAAGCATATACCAATAAACTCAAGAACTTAGGTGAAACGGACAAATTCTTAGAAAAATATAACAACAAATAGGCACAAAATGAAAGAGAAAATTTGATTTGACAAATAATAGAATAGTTAACAAAAGATATATAAATTAACTGTAGTGGAAATTTCAAAATGCTACTCAGAGAAATTGAATTAGACCTATATAAAATTGAATTATTTCCTTAAAACTTACCCATAAATAAATCTCCAGACCCAATGACTGTATGGGTAAATTCTAATAAACATTCAAGGAATAGTATGTAAAGCCTACCCAAAAAAATGGAATCATTTTCTAACTTTTTTTAGCCAGTATACCCACAATATCAAACCAGAAAAAGACATTTAAATAGAAGAAAATTACAGATTAATATATTTCATAAAGCTATACATTTAGAAATTGTTAACAAAATATTGGCAAATTGAACACAAAAATATATTAAAAGATAAAAGATTGTTAACTATGTAGCATTAATCCTAGGAATGCAAATTTATTTTAATCTTCAAAATCAATCATTTTAATTTACATATCAAAATAAAAGATAAAATATGTGATCCTTTCAAATGAAGCAAAGTATTTGACAACATTTAATGTGCAGTCATGATGAAAGTTTTTCACAAAACATCTCAAAAAACATGATTAGCCGTGATTGGGATGGTTACTTTCATGTGTCAACTTGGCTATAGGCCACAGGTATCCCAAAATTTGGTTAATCATTATTCTAGATGTTTCTATAAAGTTGTTATTAGTTGAAATTACTATTTGTTGGACTCTGAGCAAAGCAGATAGCCCTCCATAATGTGAATGGGTCTCATTCAATCAGATGAAGGCTAGAATAGAACAAAAGGACTGGTCTCCCTTCAGCAAGAGAGACTTCTCTATTACATTGCCTTTGATTTTCATCCACAGTTGCTTATATAGCACACTGCTGTCAGGTACAAAGGAGCATTGGCCTTACTGGGTCTCCATCCAGCTGGCCTACCTTATAGTTTTTGAACTTGCCAGTCCTCATAAGCGTGTGAATCTATTCCTTCTAATATATCATGTGTGTGTGTATACATGTATAGTGGTATAATGGCCATAGTATGACAAAAATAATTATTTTTCTTTGATATTGACTATTGAAAAAATAATCTTAAGCACTTTTATGTAGGTTCACATGTACTGTACGTAAAACAGTCTCCATGTCAACACTCCAATCACTACAATCAAGTGGCTGTCAGCATTCCCATTACAAACATGTTGATCTTAAATCTCACTGGAATTCATGTCACTATATGAAATTAACCTGTTTACCTTGGTTGGAGGGAAGTTGTAGGGTTCTGATAAGGGACAACAATTTTCTTTTTTCACTAAATAAAATGTCAATGTTTTTGCAATGTTGTGCATATCTCTTGTCAAAAATTGAATCCTGCAGATAGTTAAAGCTGATGAACTCTACTCCTGGCATTGTAATTAATATTTGATTATGGCCATGAACATTAAATAAAATGTTTTTATTGGAAAGAGTCAGGTAATTTTAGTTACAGGGAGGCAAAGAGGGCGAGACAGAGACAGAGACAGAGAACGAGCACAAGCAAGCGCAGGTAGTGTCCTGGATATTTAATTATATGATGCATATTCTAATATTATTTTGCTATTAAGGTTTTATTTATTCATTTTCTCTAGTTAAAGCAAGACTTCAGCTCAAATACTGAAATTACCTTTGATGGGCCCATTCATGAAAATTTGGTAAGTAGAATATTTTAATCACATTGCTTTCATCTGGCACTTCATTTTTTTATAGAAATATTTTTGGAGGAGCGTATCTGATATGTTGGCTCTCTCCCCAAGCCATAACACATTCTCTTTAAACTTTCTAAATTAATATATTTCATATTATGTATTTTGATCCAGCTTATTTTGATCTAAACAAGAAACATATCATTAGCAAACAAATATAATCAACAAATTAGATTATTATTTTAGTATCAACCTGTGATTATTACTTTTTAAATTTAAATATTAAAAGCCCTGAAATTCTGGAATTTTAAAACCCATGATAGAAAATGCTGTTCTTCTTAATCAAATTGCTCTTTTTAGGGAAAGTAGCCACTGAGTTAGATGATAACTGGCAAAGGGAGTGTGTATATACATGTCTCTGTTTTTGTTGAATTTTAAACAATGTCATTGCTTTTTACTTTCATTATCTATCTTTATTTGCATAGGAAAAAACCAAAGGATCACCAAGCACTAGAAAAAAATTAATCCATATATATCACAAATAAATTGCATCTATTGATTTCTGTGCCCATTATTGAATTAGCTTTAAAGAGTTCAGGCCTTCTGTATGTCTTGAACTTGAACATCTTCACTTCTATTTCCAGTTTCTGTCCATCATTGCTTAATCACCTTGTCTATCCTCCCCAGTGGAAGTCATTTATTAGCACCAGTGAAAAGCACTTTTATAGCATTTTGGGGTCCCTACCCAAATTTGCTAAGTTTTGATTTGTCAGATGAATAGGAAGTACAGATGGAAAATTTGCTCTTCAGAAGACCTTCTGAATAAGTACTAATAATGAAATCATGCAGGGATTCTAAATATTTATGAATTGCTCATACACATAAAGTGGGGAAAAGTGGTGTCTTGATCATGTTAATTAGATTATTGTTTCTGTCACTCAAAATTATATTAATCCTATTTTTCTAAGCACTTACTCTTTCTAGAGGGTTTATTATTGAGCAAAAATACCTGCTAGTCTTATTTTAGATGTTAGGATGATTTGGGGGGTATTAGGAATTCTCTATCCATAATTTACACCTGCTTTTCCTTTCCTTTTTTTTAATCTTCTGTTTATCTTTAGTGAACCAAGTAAACAGCCAGAATACAATGTAATGTAACATAATATAATATAATATAATCCCAAATAACATCTTTGACTAATAATGGACAATTGTCATTTGTTTTGGTTTTTTTTTTGCAATTGTGATTAGAATTTTATAATATTGATAATAACAAAAATACATGGGAGCACAGAGAAAGAATGAGTCCTTTTTTCCAGTTTTTCAAGCCAAAAACTGAGTCATCATCCTTGACATCTCACTTTCTCTTACTCTTCACATCTAATCTTTTTAATTTTTCTGTTTATTCTATTACAATATAACCTGAGGAGCTATGTTTCATGATTTTAATGGCCTAAAATTTCTGTATAATTAATTTAAAACCCACTAAGTATCTTTTACAGAAGTCTAAAAATTAAAGTTTCACCAGAAATTAATAATAACTAATTTCTTCTGCAGCCATTTTAAATATTCATGTAAAATAATTACGTTCTTGTTATTTATGTAAACATGAGACCCAAAGCTCTCTGGCTGATTTAATTTTTGGAATCTAAAAGGTATAAAAATGTCCTTCTTTCTAAATTTGGGGGAAAAGCATAAATAAAATACTGTATTTAAGGATTTTAAATTTCAACAGCTACAAAGAGACCAAAGTTACTAACTGAAAATAATTTCATTGTTTTGTTAAATTACAGATTTGTTTTGCTTTTGTCACTCTTTAAATCCCTCTATATAAAATCAGTTTATAATGAATGAAAATAAATAAGTTAGCATAAAGATTGACAAAGTCAATAAATACAGAGCAGAGTTTTATTTATCCATTGCCTTAGGAATAATTTCAGAATAGATTTTGCAGCGGTCAATAGTTAATTTAAACAGCCCCTTAGTATTGCTTAATCAACCCAACTATGTTTTCAAAGGACTGGGGATTTAAGATTACTAGTTTAATTTTTCTATCAAAAATGCATAAATATATCATTTTGCTCAAATGCAGGGAAGTAAGTCTCCCTAACTCACTGCTAACTTCTTGTGTTTACATTTTTGGTCTATGTTGAAGAGTTTGTAAAGAAAAATAAAAGAAGCAAAATAGTAGGTAGGATGTTGAAATCTGATCTAAAAATAGTCCAAAGAAGGGAAAAGAAACAACCAAAATAAGTTTGAATATATGATTATGAATATTAATTACATTTTCATTTATTCACCAACTACTGATTGTGGTCCTACTAAGTGCCATACACTGTTTCAGATGTTGAAAAGACAGCAGTGAACAAAACAGACCAAAATATCTACTCTCCTGGAATTTATACTTTATTTGTTTAATTGCACAGTATTTTGGATGAACTCATCTTTTGGCAGGCTCAGACTTTGGTCACAGGTGGTCCATAAAGCTCCTTAGCATCTACCTTATATTTCTAACAATACAGTATTCTGGATTTCATCAGACTTGTCATAATACAGTATGGTATTTCTTAGGTTTGGCATATTGCTCTATCAATGAAGGGTCCCCAGTAATGCATTAAATATATTCTTGAGCTAGAAGACTCTTAACAAGGACATTGTTAAGTATTATGGAAATTGTACAAACCTCCATTCTGAAGAATATCGAAACAGATAATTCAAGTTCTTGCAGCAAATATAGAAGAGAGATTAGGTTATAGAAAAGAAATTTAGTTTTATAGAAAAGAGAGGAGTTTTTCTCCTCTGGAGGAAAAGCTCACCCTTACAAGAATGTTATGAATTATTCAAAAACTGTATAATGTCTCTCTTGAAAGTCATGATGAGCTGAATTACTTTTACTAATGGGAGCAATTCTACAGGAACATTAGGTTCATTGCTGCCCCAAAACATATTAGCAGATTTGATGTATCCATTTTTATTTTGATCCCTTCTAGAAGTAGTACACCTCTACATTTAAAATGCCTAGATCAAATTATTCAGGGTTTTTTTGTTTTTGTTTTTGTTTTTTTTTTGGCTGTAGTTGTTGCTTTGTGCAATAACTTTTTCCCCTTAAGCTGCAAAGAAGCCCCTGTTCTCTCTGTGCTCCATATACTGAAAGGACTTCTTAGGTGATGACTATTTTATGTATCATCTTTATTCCACTGTCAATTCTATTTCATTTTAACAAGTCATACATTTTGCAAAAACTACCTGAACTCTACTGCAAATTTGAGTCATTCTTCCATCTTTCAATGGGGATTAGAAATTTGATGAGGAAACACAGTGTAAAAAGAATTACAAAGAAGAAACAATATCTCTCATTTCAACACTTTTTAGTGTGGAAATGGTTACATTTCTCTGGATTAGTATTCAAATCTGACTTTTTTTTCTTGATATCTCAGCTCTACTATAAACATATCTTCAGGTCCAAATAAGGTAAGTAGAAGAAAGATACGTGATTAGATAAAACTCAACAATGTTCATAGACATTCATACCCTTTTTCATTACCGCCACTCAGGAAATAATGAAGTAAAACCTAAAAATAAAGTTGTGCTAATTTCTGCAAAGACCTCTGGGTGTTGTGTCTATAGGATTGAGTTACACTTGGGAACCTTCCACTGACGTGGCAGCTGCCTCTCCAGAGCCCTCTAGTGGATCGCATGACCTACAGCGTTTTATTAAGCCAGGTTCGACAGAAAAAATTCCTGAAGTGAGTACTGGCATGTGGTGTTACTCCTTAGTTTCTTTAGACATGGTGGCACTTGCAATAGAAAGACATCCTAAATGTGAATTTGACCTTTAAATTTATTCTAGCTTTTGTAATCCAAAGGGAACTGAAAAAGCTCCAAGTTGTCACTTTACTTATCCAGGTGTTTCAAAAAATAATTTTTAAGTGATTATTGAACTTCTGAGCATAATCTGAGCTCACCGTAAAGTAACTCATTAGTAGAAATTACAAAATAATACATTTAAATAATAAGAATATAGAATGCAGACTCTTAATCTTTTTATTGCCATAATTAAGACATTGAGGAAAGTATAATTTCTTGTCTTGAAAAAAAGTATACGAATATTTGTAATTATTTTTGGATGCTTCAGGTGAAATGCATCTTAACTTGATTAAGTTTTGAGTTTCGTTACCTTTGAAGTTACAATCACCTTTCTAAAATATATATATATTTTTATTTAAGGAAATTTATTTGAATATATTAAAGCCTAGATTTTGAAATAGAAGTAGCTTCCACTAAACTTGGGGAATATTGTCTGGGTAAAGATGATTGACATTAAGATGTGGATTACCTGCCACATTTTAAATTATTTATCATTATTTAACCACTGTATTGACGTGACATAATAGGGATCACTGACCCATAGCACAGTCTAGGAGACAAATTAGAAAAACAGGTGAGGTTATTTGGGCACTTGTGGAAACCAGAGCATCCGTGAAAAATCACAAATGGTTGACACTGTTGAATATAAGATCCTTATGACTTAATATGGATTATTTTTCCAGTTCCCAACTGAATTGACGACTATGGTTAGACAAGCACATAATCAGTTAATTTTTCTGTATTGAGTAATGCTATTTTATGTTATGGCTTACAAGATACTGGAGAAACAAAATTGAAGCCATGTGTTCTCAAAATATACTTCTATAGAGCATTTAATAATCTTTTTCCACCTTTTACTTTATGTTAAAAATATTCTGGATGCACCCACATTTTCACCTGACCCATAAATTTAGCTTTTGTTATATCATTAACAAACTTTGTCTTCAATCAATACTCCATATATCTATTGCTTGTTTCACTGAACTGTTTAGCAGTGAGTTGAGAAAACTAAAATGTTATTTTGTATATAAAATTAATTGATCATAATTGAGAGGCCTTATTTTTTCATCTTTAAACATACTAACACTAAGAAATACAAATTCATTTTGTATTATTTCCATAGGTTTGCTTTTGCAGTGGTTTTCTTAAATTTGTTAAGTCTGCAGATCTATTCGGATGATTGAAATATGGTCTTTTAACACAAGTCTTGAAAAATTATCAAACATCAGTTGTATTATGAAATAGTTGAACCATGTTAGGTATTTGTCTTTAAAGAACTTAAAATATTGGGCAAACATCTCATACCTTTGAAACAGTTAAATAATAAAGCAGATCAGCAAATTATAGAATACTTTCAGAGTAATTTAAATGAAAATGAATGAGAAATCACACTAAAGATGAATTAGTCTTAACTATATACCTTCAAAAAGAGAGGGATTTAGGGTAAAAAATTATTATCAAGTGGTTTGTGGGAGCATTAAATTTACCTTCAAGTTCATTGGAAGATAAGATGGATCGATTGGATTATGTATTCTCATAGTTTTACCACCTGACTTTTTCTTATTTTAATTCTTATGTTTAAATATATATCTACATGTTTTTATTAATTTTTCAAGGAAGATATATGTCTTCTAGAAATTTACCATATAGAGTGTCAGAGCTTGTTATAAATGCAGAATCTCAAATCTCCTCCTAGATTTATTAAATCAGAATTTGTATCTTAATGACCTCCCAATATCCTCCATATTGAAGGTTGAGATTCCCTTTCTAAAAACACTGTTGGATAGTGTATCAATCCAGTATTTTATGTCTGTAGTATGTATGTGATTCTCTCTCTCTGTATATATACACACACTTACATGTGCAAACATATGATTACTTCTCCAAAATGGACTTAAAAGAACTGATACAGGTTCTATTTGAGCCAAAAAATATTATTCATTCCCCACTACTGCCTCAAGTCCTATATGCTCTTGCTCAGAACTCTAGGATGTTTTCCTTAGATTTTAAAATGAACCCTGGGCTTGTTGGACTGTCTTTTGGCAAGAGAAATGGAAGACTGAGAAGTATGGTGGTAGTAAAGTTTCTTTTTATTTTTTGGCATTGTTTGTTTTTTAAAGATTTATTTAATTTTATACAAGAACCGGGGTACAGGCCAGATGCACGGGAGGGTAAGACGAGTCACCAGAGCCAGAGCAGGGAACAGAACAGGCAGACTGATGAAATACACTGCTGAGGGGTGCAGCGGACGGCAGGAGAGGTCTGCACGCCATGTGGGACCCTCTCCGGGGGCTGGGGATTGAACCGGTGCTGCAGAGGCTGCGGACAGCTTCACAGTGTGGTGCTCAACCGCCTGCGCCACCAGGGAGGCCCAAGTTGTTTTTTTTTTTAATGGAGAAATGTTTCAGAGTTAATTATAAAAGTGAGTGTAAGAATATGTTTTAAATAGCATTGGTTAGTCCCAACAAATCACATTTGTGATCATGTTTTGTTTTTCTTTTGATGACTTTATAACAATTGGATGAAATCTTTCCAACTTAGAGTTATCATTTTTCAATTAATTTATGTACATTAATTTTTAGATTGATTGCATAAACTTCCATCTTTAAATTCAATGTATATTAATTCAGATATCAAATAAACAACAAATTAATGTGTGCTATCTACTGTGACGACTGCTAATTAAAAATCAGTAACTGAATTCAGTAACTGAAAAAAAATCTGACTTTCACGAAGATTCCTTGGGTTATTGTTCTTCTAATCACACCCAAACACTGATGTAACAGATCTTCTGTAAAATATCTCATAACTACTTTTTCTCATATTTAATTTGTTTAATGGCAAGATATTTCAGATCCTTTCCCTATTGTTGCCTATGACTCTGTGAACACAATGTAGAGATGACTATTCTAGTTAGCTCTGTTAGGTGATAGACTCTAAATTATTTTACGGTTCTATACATGATTTCCTGGATAGGATTCTCAGTCCTTTGATCATTTCTTTAACCGGAAAAATAATTTTGTTTTCACTCTACTTCAAACTTTTTCAGTTTGGTGGATTTCATCTGAAACTTTCATCCCCAACTATTCTCTTTTTCTTTCCTTTTCAGTTTTTCCTCTTAATCAATACATTCTAGTAATTGTATATCCACTGTCTTCTAAATATTTTATTTAATCATAATTCTATTCTATATCCTTTTTCTCTCTCACTGTTTATAATACTTTTGGATAATTTTATATATTTCAGTGGGTCAAGCTACTCTTTATTTACCAATGGTTATTAAATTTGCAGTCTCTGCCTGGCCTTACCTTCTTATATTCAACTGCTGTCTCAAATATCTGCAGTAGTACTTCACCATGTATTAAACAGAACTCATTACTTTCCCACCATTTCTCCACATTCCCAACTTATCCACTAAAGTCCTTGTCAATTAATTGCATCACTAGTCAGCTAAGAACAGGAGGGGGGATTCATGTAGACCTCTCCACTTTTTTTTTTAAATACTTTCTATAAACTTTGCTTTCCCCATTCTTTGGCTTGCATTCTCTAAGCATTTGGCATTTGTTCCTGAAAGAGTAGTATATTTATTATTTCTACTATCTCATTTTCCATTTATTTTTTTGCCTTAATCTTACTTGCAGCCCAATTACTAAAAATGCTACCACCAAAGTTGTCAAAATCAATAGCTGTCAAAATCTTAGGTGTCAAAAGCAATTGCAAGCAATTGCCTATCACTGACTATCATGTTGGATATTTTTGCTACCTGCACTGTTGACCATGAACTGTTTGTGAAATTCTTCAAAGCTTTCACTTCTAACATGCTCATCTCTTCGAGTTCTTTGCTCTTGTCTATTTCTGCCTGCTTTTTAAATATTGGTCCATGATAGATTTTCATCCTTGGAAAAGTAATCCTCCTGCCAACACTTCTGCTTGCATGAATGAATCTAGTTATTTTTTATAGGCTATTTGCAAGGAAATTATTTCCAAAGGAACAAATTTAGTCAAGGAATTGGTCTCTTAATAGTTCATCTACCTTTGGTTTTCCTTTGGTCACTTCAGTTAGATACATCTAAAATAGAATTATTTATATTCTATGCCCATTTTCTCTCCTCAAGTCTCTCTTGCATTCTTGACTACATCTTTACTCCAGTCAGAAATTGAAAGGTCTCCTAGACTTTTCCATCTATTTAATTTCTTATAATCAATTTATTATGAAGTTTTACCAACCATGCCCTTATATTTATATGAATTCTAGTTGTGCCATCACTGGTCAGTGTCATACCTGCTAGATCTCTCTACTAAGTTAAAAAAAAAATTTAATGTAGTGAATGCATTTAATGTGTCAAGCACTAAGCTTATATTTTATCTGTGATATTCCAAATTGCTTATAATCTTACAACCCCCCCCCCCCCAAGAAAGGCTCCTTTAGCATAAGAATTTTACTTAAAGAAACATAGCCAGGGCAGTGACCTTGGTTGGTGATTCAAGAATTCCGCTACTACCTCTACATGATACTGGCTATCATATTACAAAGGGCTTCTAATTGATCTCTTAGCTCCTAATTCGTGTTTTTGCTTCTGTTTATATACCCGCTTAGGCATATCAATATGATCTTTCTAAAATGCATATTGAATGTGCCTCTTCTGCCCATATCATCCTCAAGTCTTTAGGAGAACTTGCAGAATTCTTCATGACTTTTCTCCTTCCTATGCCTCCTTTCTCCACCTTCCAGTACTCTCTGACATCCATTCAAAATCTGTTCTCTACTAATAGAGATATTTCTCATTCTCTCCAAAAAAAAAAAAAAAAACCATTATTTCCAGATGCCACTCAATTGCCATCTACTCCAGAGGAGTATCTGTTGACCCTTAATTTGAGTTACCTCCCTACCTCCTGTACTATGAAAACCCTCCGCATGTATCTTGATTTAACATTTGACAAACTTTCTTGATATCATTCTAAATTATTGTAAGGGGTGGAGACAAGGTGTTAGCTATGCTTTGCTGAATCTAATATGTGGTCACGAACTCACATTTTGTTAAGCTAATCTATTCAATGAACTAAATATTGTAAATATCTTAATCATCTCTTCTTACTCAATCCCCAACCCAATTTTTGGAAGAATATTTATTTAATATCCAATGCATATTTATTCTTGTATCTTATTTCTATTAGATAGATTCTAGGTTAATTCCTTATCACTTTAGTTTTACTTTAAAAATAGCCTCAAATCTCCCCAGCCTGCCTTTGATTTTCTCTCCTTCAAATTAAGTGGTGATTCTGAACCATCAGGGAAAATGAGAATCATCTTGGGAGCTTGTCAAGTTGCACTTCCTTGGTCACAACACTAGAGATTAGATTCAGTAAGTGTTGGTGGGTCGAATGGATGAATATGAAACTTTAAAAAGTATCCCAGGTACTTATAGCACCTGGAATAATAATAGCAGGTGGTCCTTAGACCACAGGTGAGAAACTATGCTATTGGTAACGTTTCTTCCCCAAACTCAGATATGATTGAGTTACTATTTGCTGAAATACTTTCGATGTCTCCTTTTTTTGAACACAATGTTTTATAACATCATTGACATGTGCCATAGAAATCCCTGCATTTTTTTCATCAGCCTTTAATAGAACACCTCTTGGCACTGTCTCCCCACCCTTTACCTCCTAGTTTCCTGACTTTCTTTATACCACACATGTTCTTTGCTCTACATACTACATGCTTTCTTTTGCCTTCATTTGGAAACTAATCTGATTTTGTTTAGGTTACATTGTCTTCCTGTAAGCCTTCTGGACCATCCTCTAACTAATGAACTCATGTTTCCAGCTGCAACTCAGTTTTTTTTGTTTTTGTTTTTTTTTAAAGATTTATTTATTTATTTATACAAGAACTGGGGTACAGGCCAGATAAACTGGAGGGTGAGAGGATTCACCAGAGACAGAACAGGGAACAGAACAGGCAGACCACTGAAATACACTGCTGAGGGGAGCAGTGGGCATGACAGGAGAGGTCTGCCGTGCCATGTGAGACCCTCGCTGGCCAGCCGGGATCGAACCAGTGTTGCAGTGGCTGCGGACAGCTTCACAGCGTGGCACTCAACCGCCTGCCCCACCAGGAGAGGCTCTGCAACTCAGTTTTGTCTTTCTTGATAAGAACTTCCTTTATGAATTAACTACCCTCACCTCTGTCCACTCTTGCTGTGATCAAGTTCATTGTTGCCTTCTGTTTGCTTGGCATCACCCTTTCTCACATCTATCCAGAATGGTTGTTCCAGCTATAGAAACTCTTACTGTCTAAAGTCTACTTGACTTGTGGAGTCTATAATTGACATGTTATATTTTTATATTATATTCCATGTTATATTTTTACGTTATATTCCATGATCAGGAATTGTAGCTTACTCATTTTGATAGTATTATCACTTCCTGTAAGCCACAGTGATAACCAGTTTGAGTGTGAAAAAGAGAATTCACGTGAAGAGAACCACTATTTGTGCATATCAGCACCCATTGGCATGTTTTCCAAAATGTTTTAAAATCTGTACTTCCAAATAAGATTTTATTTTCTTTCAAGTCTCACACAAATCTTATCTAAACCTAGAACAATGGAACTGTGCCTAATGGAAAGACTACAGTTGTTCTGTAGTCTTTAAAAAATGCCGCAGTCACCACTATCTGAGTCCTCTGTTCAGTATCTGTCATTATTTTCAATTCTGACAGACTTGGCACTTGAAGAGAGTTCTACAGCCTCCAGTGACATAATGTGGGAAGAAGTTAGAGATACAAAGTAACAAGGCATCCACAGAAAATCCAGGGGTCATTCATTCCCCATGGCTCCCTCTACCTACCTCCCAAACCCCACGCCAGTCAGCAAAGTATTATCAGACTAGTTCAAAACATGGTATTTGTGAAATGAATATATTATTAGCAAGGGCCTGTCAAATCCTTATTTACATCCCATAACTTAGAGTTTTAAAATTGATCAATGGTCTTAAAGTTGTCAACATACCTTTATATTCTGTAGTTGTGCAGGGAATCTAAGAGTCTTGTTTTCTGTTTAGAATGGAAAAGACAGATGAGTGGGAGGATAGTTGAACAATCATTTTCTGGGGAATGCTTTAAAGATAAGTAAGACTTGTTCTTAAATTATAAATTACAAAATTATTTGGCTGGAGTAGATTACAATTACACTGTCCAACAAGGGAACAGGAAATAAGACAAACCATTTATAATCATGGGGCGTAGAATAAGTGGAGAATTGCATGGTTACTGTTATGTAGCCATTGAATTTGGAAAGTTAAAGAACAGTGTTCAACCATTATTAGATTGAAGGTGCTTGAAAAACTGATGGGGAGCTGTGAATTATGCATTATTTATGTCACAGAGCCCAGCATGCTAATGCTGCTAAGTGGTGAGGGAAGGCGTTAGCGAGGTGTAATAAGAACTTTAGATTTGATTTGTATTACTCTTATTTATATCCACAATGCAGGAAAGGGGATGAATGCTGACCAGTAGCTATTGCTAGGAATGGCTAATTCATTTCCTTAAGATGCTAAAGGTTAATTTTGCAAACCAGACGAAAAGTGGAAAACCACTTGCATTGAAATCCCTGTGCAAAATCCATTTAAAGACCCAATACCATTTGGTGTAGCCCTAAAAAGAGTTTCTGTAGTAGAGTCCTTCAGCATGACAAAGGACCTGTGAATAATCATGATCACATGGAACATAGTAAAGAATCATCCTAATTTCCCTTTGAATTATACAATCATCATTGATTTTTTTTTTGAAGGAAATGCTTTTGTTCTTTTAATAACAAACATTTCTCTGGCATTTGGCTTCTTTTCCACTCACACTGCTCTGTGACACTGTCAGGGTTTCTCATTTCTTCAGCGACTTAGCCTTAAAGCAAACAATAAAATAGCTGCTTTTCATTGAAAATAAAGAGAGGGTGTTTTTCTCACCCCACCACTATCCCCCCTCACAACTTCTGGATTTCCTGCCCCACTGGCGACATCCCTACACTCCCTCCCACTTCCTTCCCAACTCTGTGTTTCAGAGCTATCTGCAAACTGGCTCCTGCTGTGCTGTTCATCTTCAGAGATCGCTTCCGACGGCACTAGGACCCTGGGATGTCCCTGAGCGAGGTTCGCGGAAAGGCAGCCAGACTCCTCCTTATCTCCAGTGTCAAACTTGACATCAGCCTGCAAGCGGAGCATGGTAACTTCTCCAGCAATCAGAGCGCTCCCCCTCACATCAGTGGCATGCTTCATGGAGATATGCTCCTCTCACTGCCCTCTGCACCAACAACATGGATTGTCACTTCTCCATCCTCCTCCTTCTCAGCTGCTCTGTTCTCAGCTGCTTCGGGGAACTGATTCTCCAACCTTCCAATGAAGGTAAGCCAGGTACAGCAGCGCGCACAGCCCAGCCCCGCAGGGCTAAAGCTCCTCAGAGCACGTTCTCACGAAACCTTTTCAGGTCCTTAAGGTGCTTCAGAATCAAGGGGTTTGCTTTGAGAGTAAACTAAGATGTGCTTTTATTTTTCAGTTGTCCTTTAAAATACTTTAATAAGAGGTATTTTTGATTGTTTAAACCTCAACTGTTTTTAATCTGATACCAATTCAAGCATTTAACTTGTTTCGCTAATTTTAAGCAGAAAGAGAGGAAGAAACACTCTCCACTTTTACAACCGGGATGTTAATTCCCAAATAGCCGTGGCAGCATTTCATTTTCTAATTATGACCATGTAGTACTCTGAGAAGTTTAAAAGAAAATCCAGCCCTCCTCTCTACATTCTTTAGTGTGTTTAAAGATAATGACAGGTTGTCCTACTTCGGATCGTGGCATTTATGAATGAACTAAAGGGAAATCAATGTTTGTGGAAGCAGAGATGTGTGTGTGTGTGTGTTGCAACTGCTATATCGAAGTGATGTGTATCCCACCAGGCGAGTAAGCTTTATGGTACAGGTTCTAATGAGCAGCATATGCCACATTAACATAAGTAATATTTGCAGGAATTACAATAAGCTTAGGTTGGATTCTCTTTGTTTAAGGACTTATTTACAAATAGGAGAATGAATTTAATGAATGGGGAAAATCTCCTGGGTCATTATAGTAAATAACTGAATAGCAAATTAGGAAAGAATGTTCATATGCAGCAAATGGCATTTCCTTGAGGTTGGGTTATTTATTTTCGTTGTAATGGGCATACATCTCTTTTCAATGGATTAAAGTGCAAACCTAATACTAAAGACACCAATGTTTCCTATAAAATTGTCTACTTAATACATTCATTGCTTTTCCCTGTATACCTTTTGTAGTCTGTTCCTAATGATCTGTGAATACAATCACTAACTCTTAAGGCCAAAACTTCTTTGAAAAATTGTTTTAAGCCACACCACTTAAATATTTGAATTTCTTCTAATCATTTGTAACTTACTATAGGAACATTGAGCACTTTAGCAAACTGAATGATATGTAAATGCTATATTCTATATTGTGTCATTTACTAGAAATATATATTGGCAAACCATAATTATTTAAAATATAGTATTTCAAAAACAAGCAAAAACCCAAAATATTTAGAAACTTTGTAATTAAATATAAAAGCTGTCTCATATTTGGTGACCTACTTTCACTGCTAATAGAGCAGTTTAATTTCATTCTTTCCTTAGTGACTGCCTCTATCAATTTAGCTGATTTTCATTAAATTCTGTTTTCTTTTAATTGAGAAATTAAAAATTGTAAAATAAAAAGATCGAGAAGATCATCTTACCTGCAGGTGACATATTGTTTTTACAGATCAAATTGAAATGTTTATTTGAAATTAGTGGTCAATCATTCTTCATGAGTGAAAAGCAAAAACAATCATTGCTATGAATAACATATCAATAAGTTAAAATTAGTGTTTTTTAATGTTTGTTTCATTGAAGACATTGACAATATTGACAATACTAGAAAAAGAGTAATATTATCCCCACATTGCTATGATAAGTTGCATTTTTCTGGGGGGAATATTTGTGAACTACTTAGATAATGAGTTTTATTGAATTAATAATGTACAGGCATATAAATGAAAGTCGATTTTTTTGTGTATAGAAAACATAACTTCAGTAAATTGAAAAATCAAAAAAGATCATTTAAGCACATTCACACCTACATAAAATTTGTAATTGTCAATTTAATATAATAAGCAATCAAATGAAATTGCTTTTAAGTCACAACTAGTATATGTTTGGGTATTTAGTGTATATACATACACAGGTACAAATTGGCAATATGTATGTGGAAGTGCAAATATACTTAGAAATCTAACAATTTACATTTAATTTGCTTGATAGAAGCTTATTGTTCATGGGATTATTCTTTCTAGATCTTGCCCTATGGGTAGTGACTCCTTCCCCTTCTGAGATTATGAAGGGAAGGTTTGAAACAAATTTTCAAATAACTGATTTAATTATAGTAATATGGATTTTAAATACTGATATGGTAGTTTGGATTTTAGTAGTTGAGTTGTGTAGCATAAAAAGTGAACATCCAAGTATATGCTGAGATTTCCATGGAATTCTTCTAACAATGTCATTTGAATAGAAAGCAATGCTTCTGAAAATTCATATATGTTATAGAAGGGAAAATAGTAAAATTAAACTGATAAACATAGCTTTCTCACATAAATTTTGAAAACTAATATGAATACTAGCTTGCATTTATAATACTATGATCAAAAGTACATTTTCATACCTTAGAAATTTACTGGCAAATTTTTCTAGAATTTATTCTGTAATCTATTATGAAGTTAGGGGCAATGGAACTAAAAGAGAACCAAACCAAGCCATTGAGTTAATCGCTAGGAAACTTGCCCGCATGTGTTTTATAATTTGAGATTTGATAATGAAATATCAATATTGAAATACTATGGGTCAATAAAAGAGAACAAAAACTTAGGAAAAGTTTAATCTTAACTTTCCTTTTATGAATCCAGTTACAAATAACTTTGTAATGTTCTTTCAAGAAAATGATTCCAAGCGATACTTTCTTTCACTGGCCTCTCAATGGTGATAGATTATTTATAATTTCAGTGATTACTTAAATGAAGAATTGGCCTATATACTTTAACAGGAACTTTATAAAGCTGAATGGACTTTATTAATATATTATCAGCTATCTGTTTATATGACACTTCAAGAAATACCTCCAGTGAGAAATCAACTACTTTGCATGCATGATAAAATAGGATGGCTACACTGTGTATTATTAGGGAAGCTCAGACATTTATTCCCTGTTTCCATCCCAGATGGTTGATGATCATGGAAACTGGAAATAACTGTGGAAAGAAGTTAAAAACTTGATATAAAGTGCTGATATAAACTTGATATAAACTTTTATTTGTTCAATATCTTTTAACATTCGATAAAATACCCTCTTTAAACACTTTTCTACTTTTGAAGCAATCTGAGGCAGAATATACTGCTTATTCATCAGTACTTAATACACTAAATCATTTTATCTACCTAAAGCATATTCATAAATAGATGAACATTTACCCATTGAGTTCTTTGCTTTAGAAATTAGCATTTCCAAAGTAAAAGTGAGCAGAGTTAAATCTACATATTTATATACTACTTGTTTTGTAAGACTTTTATTGGAGTGGGTGGGACACCATTTGTTTGAAATGTGTTTCACTAAACATAAATCTCCAAAGTACTAGAGGAGACTATGTGGTTTTTTAAAGCTTAAAAGGAAAACTTGCAGATGAATACTGTACATCCATTGAATAATAGGTGAATGTTGGAGACAATAAGTATTTTAATAATGGATTGTTCCATTTTTAATACTGCTATTAATTGCATCACTTTTCATATATAAACTCTTACCCTCAAATAAAAATACATTGAGATTTAAACATTAATAGATCTAAACTATCCTTTTTATAGTTTTTTTTTTTTTTTAACATTGGCTTCTAATAGCATTTCATCATGGTAGACTAAATAATTGAATGCATTATACATTTTTGTAATTTAATAGCTCTCCTAATAGCTTGCCCCTACACCCCCTCTACCTCAGTTATAACTGTGTTATTTGCCTGGAGGTAGGAGAAACCTTAATTTCACTATTTTATAACCCACAACAGTTAACACTTGACCTGGGTCATTAACAGGATTATCAGCAAATTTGTTTAAGCTTTTACTGACAACCTGAATTGCTAGGATAATATTTTGATTGTGCCGGAAAGAAACTTTTTGTAACCTCTCAAAATCTGTCATGGAATTCATTCATTCTGAATCTCTATCTTCCTAAAGACTAATATTGATACTTATAATTAAAGTTGAGAAAATGTCCTCTTTGAGACCCCCATTGTCCTCACTTTTATGTCTCATGCATCACACTATTCTAGTCCCTATCATATATGAACAACTAAAAACTATTTTGAATAGCAAATATTCTGGCAATAATAATAGATTTATAAACACAACCAGCCTTACTTAACCATCAACATTTTCAATTTATACTTTTTATTTATTTATTTTTTTTTTTTTAAATATTAAATTTTATTTTTATATTCCCCCATACAATTGCAAACGCCCCATTCTGACCCCAATCCTTCCCCTCCCGCCCCCCACCCCCCAAAAAGTGTCTCTGGTTCATAGTTTTTTGTTGATTTTGATTTTCACTTTCTTATATTCATTTTCCTGGTCCCTTATTTAAGTTTTCTAGATATACTTTTTAAATATTGGTTCCATAGTTGATTCATTTTTTGCTCTATTTTAAGACAAAGTCTATTGGATATATATATAACTCAAAAGCAACTGGAACTATAAATGGGAAACTACATATAATAAAACACCACTGCCACGTGTAAGATCCTGGTTGTGTTATATATAAAGTTATCTTTTCCATGAAATACTAGAAACTTGGAGTTATAATGAAAACCACTTAAAACTAATATAAAAATTTTAGCAAAATGTTATACACAATCAGGACTTAAAGGAATTTTTTTAAATTGTGTAGTGAGTTTAGAAAATTTCATGTGAAGTTTTTTATTGCTTGAATATTATTATGGTTTGCTTGTGTAAACAAGTTAGTAGTTTGACCTTGACTCTTAAGAAAGTTGAAGAATGGATTTAGTAAGATTGTTTATCTTGTTTATATGTTATCTACATTTTAATATTCAAATTTTGGTGTGTTCTTTAGGACTCCCTCACTTTTAGTAGTTTCTCACAGTACTTACTTTATAAATATCCCTGAATGATAAAATCGATTTTGGAAACTTGGAATTTTTCTGAAATAAAATATATGCAATTTTTAAATATCAAATAATCAGTTACATATGCAAAGGATTTTTAAAGGCAAAACATATTTCCACAGTATATTTGATTTACTAACTTCAATGCAAATGGAAACAGCAAGAACTGTTCTTGAGAGTTACATTTTCCAAGTCATAAAATCTTCAAGAAAATATTAATAAAACTTTCCACAAATCATCAAAACTCGATAAGTTCTTACAGACATTTACTTACTAAAAAATCTGTGATGTGGGTTACCTTTGATTTTAGTCATTTTCCAATGATTTTGTTTGGCATAAACACTGAATATAAGGGGAAATATGTATTTTTTGGAAGAACACTAAGTTTTACAAATCATTTCTCTCAAGTTCTTTGATTTTGTTTATTTTTAATATACACATTTTTCTTTTAAAACATTTGATAAAACTTATTCTTTTAATTCCTGTCTGATAAAAGATTGAGAAAAACAGATGCAGGTGTTCCCATTTTGGTTCTGTTTTCAGAGATCTGGATTTTATCACCCAGGAGGGTCAAAGCAGGACTTTTACCAAGTGTGCAAGTAGCTTTCCACAGATTTTTCAAATAAAGGGTTGACTGGTGGTGTGAAATGTTCATGATATTCTTCATCCAGGTGTACTGAAAACCAGGGTTAGAAATATAATTCTCCAAAAATTGAAAACCTTAATTCTTCTATAACAACTTTAGAAATAAAGGTAATGTTGTGACATTTACAAACTGTAAAGAATTCCAAACCACAAATTGATCTAGGAAGACACTCATGGGATTTAGAGTGCGGGTACTTGTGCACCCCTTAATTTCACTTTTTGGGTCTATTACCAGCTGCCTATAATCAGGTAGTTCTTGAAATCTGGCAGAAAGATTTTCCCTGGAAAAGCCAAGTCAGCAAGTTTTAGTTTGCTCCTATGAGCTTTGAAATTAAAAAAAGGGTGGCTGATAACAAAGGAAAAAAAAAAAGGTCTTTACAAGTGAAATTTAAAGTTGATTAGAAAGATGGAGTGGTAGAGAAGTGCAAAGATTCTAAAATTAATATTCACATATAAATCTTTGGCTTAAAAAATCACTTAAAACATCTGGCTAATCAATTTTTTATTAAAGTCCTGCACATTTGAAACTGGGGTGAGGGGGGCAACTGTTTCTCAAATTTACACACTTTTGATTTTTCCCCAGAAGAAAATATTTTATCAAGGGAAGTTTTTTAAGAGTGTAACACATGCCACCCCACCCCCAACACTCCCCCACCCTCCTAGATGCTTGGGGGAATGCATGTGGAGGGTGGATGGAATCAAAACCAGTTCAGCTAATAAAGCCTTCAACTAGAAGTGATATTATTAAACTGGGAGCCCTGAGTGTGGAACCCCCTCCTCCCTTCATTCTCTAAACCATGTCCTGCTGTTCCAGTCAAAGCAAAGGGTGAAAATCCACATAATCTAAACCAACATGGTGAAGTCAGAATAATAGGCGGGGAAGGCGGGGGGAAAAACAAGTGGCAGCACTGTACAAACTGTTGGGAATCTCAGCGTCGGACTGGGGTGTCTGCAGGAGGGGATGTGCGCGCCTCTTTACCAGTCACACCTCCCACATTTGAAAGACGCAATATTGATTACATTTGCAGGGCATGCCAGGAGACATTTTACCAAGAAGCAGGACTTCAGGGGTAGGGATGGTAATGTGGCAGGAGTAATGAGCAGGCGCTCCTCGCTGCCACCACACCCACCACTAGGGCGTCTTAACCGCAAACTATTCTCCGCCACCCGCACCAGACTCAGTGGGGCAGAGGGAAAATAGGATCTCTCAACAGTTCAGTACTTTTCACTCCGCATCGGATAAAAACAAAGAAAAACCCAACTCTGGGTGCGCGCGCCCCAGTCCCAGGGCTCCGGGGTGGGGGCGATGGGTTCAGGGTAGCGGCCAAAATTGGCTGCCCAAGCGCGGCGAGCTGGCCCTGGCCACCCGGGTGGGGACGGGGTGGGCGGTGGGCACACTCCCAGCGCGGGCTGCTTGCTGCGGCTTCGACCTGGCGGCCGGTGCCGGGCGCTCAGCCTGGGCGGAGGCTGGAGCGAGCGGATCGCCGCGGAGCCAAGTTCCGCGGAAAGCGGCGTTGGGAGGAGACGCGGGCGGGGAGAGGCAAACGTGCGCCCTCTGCCTGCTGCCGCCGCGCTGCTGGCGCCGGTAGTCGCGCGTCCCGCCCGCCCGCCACCTGGACTCTGCAAATCTGGGGGGAGGTCCCGCCTGAGCGCGCGTGCGGCGCGGCCGGCCAGGCGCGTCCGGACTTTGGCAGCAGATTTTGACCCGAGATGGACCTTGCGCCCCACTTTTCTTATCGCCATCAGCCAGCCTTTTCAGCGTGGTGTCAGGCGGTGGCGGGGTTCCTTTCCACCCGTGTTCACCGGCTAGTCAGCTGACTGATGGAAAAGGGGATTGAGTTCTGCAGGGTTCGCAAAACTCCAGCGTTGGGTACTTGGCCAGCTGGGTTGGGAAAAGCTGGAGAACTCAGAAGTCCAGTTGCCTTGGGGCTACTGTTTGATTCGACCTCTTTGCTGTTGCTTGATCTTTCAATTGTGTCCCCTTCCACAGTCCTTTGATCACTACAGTAAAACTAAATCTTGTGTGAGTGTGTGCTTTCATTTTTAAAAAAGTCACCTATTAATACTACCTGTTAAACGTCTCCTGTTGAACCTCTTTTGAAAGCTAAGGGGAATGTTCCATAACCGTCTTCCCTGTGCACGATTGAACATTGTTGTCTCCTACAGTTCCATGTGAGATTGGCAGCATTTTTATTAAATCAGGGTTTTTCCTTCTTCTGATTTTGGGAGTAAATGTGAAAAGGGTGAGAGGTGTTTCTTGCAGCGGTGTTACCGACATAGGTTAGTTTATGGTAGATGCATAAGTTTCTGTGGTTGTGTCCTAACTTCAGTGTCTCCTTTATAAAAGCTAGAACTTTAAATGCAGGGTTTCCGAAATAAGTGTAGCCTGAGCCATGTCCACCTTTGAGCTAATTGCACATAGTCCTGCTGGTTGGGAATATTTCTAACAACATTATCACTCACTCACTGGACTTCATTTATCATTAAAGTAGTCCTAAAATAGATAGGATGATATTGTTACAAACAAGGAAACTGAGAAAAGTAATTTTAACAAAGTAGTGACTGATCCAGGTCTCTGTCTTTAATTTTAACTTCTTTTGTTCTTGTTGCTTTTCTGGTACACAGATGCTTGTGAATTAAAGAGGCAATCTTCTGTTCAGGAAAAAGTGTATTTTGACTGCGTAAGAATAATTTGGGGGGAGCCAGGGAGAAAGTAACTTAGAGTATTTGAAGTGATAAATTTTACTTCAAAGTACTTTAAAAAAAGTTTTTCAAAGAGTACTTTGAAACTGAAATGTTTGCACTTTTTTGGTTATGATTATTTGCATCTTTGGGGGACCCATTAAGAAAATAATTTGAAGAAAATTTGATATGGACAGAGGAATAGGAGAAAAGCTTTTCCTCACACTTTCTTACCTCTATTTCTTTTCTGACACTCAAACATTCCTTTCCATGTCCTGGAAAGAAAGTTTGGGCAATAATTCCATTCAGAGAAATTGTGAGGCAATTTCAATATAATCTGAAAATGATAATGTAGTGTTTCATATCATAAAAATGAAGTGTGCATTAACTACTGGAATTGTCATAGAGGTCAGTAGTAGGGAAAAACAGAAAATGGTCTAAAAAAGACTGGTCCTTGTGGAAAATTTTCCGCATTTAAAAGATAATTTCTTAATTACTTAAGATGAGAAAAGTTATAAAATTTATCTTCTTTTTCACAAAAACACTTGTACTGTATTTCAGTGGAGCCATTGAGAGAAGGTAGCTAAAATAGGGTTTTGAAAGGTAGCAAATTAAATTGGGGGCAATTATATTTTTCATGTGGGTATTTCAGCACATATGTTTTGCATTAATTGCTGCAATAAATTCTGTTAACCTGGCAAAGAACAAAAATAGCATATTGATGACATCAGGCTTTCAAATCAGAAAGCTGCTTTTAGGATCTTGCTTTCTTCACTGCAATATGCAAAAAAGAAAAGTTTTCTAATGTGTTATCTTTCATGTTTCCAATTAATTATTCAACCACTCAGGCTGTTGGAACATTTTCCATGAGCAAAAAGTAAAGGATTAGCAACAAACTTTTTACCCCCTTGCTTTCCCTACAATTTATTTTTTTTAAATTAATATCTGGGTTTGTGTAACTTTCTCAAATCAGAAAAAAGTAAACTTTAACTTTACTATAAGTAAACTTGAATTGCTTCTTGTTTTAAAATGGACAAATTTAAAATCTTAACTTATTTCACAACAGGTTCTCAAGAAGGACTGAAACAAAAACAGAAACCTGGTTTAATTTCATTGCTGATAAAATATGCTTAACATAAACATATTTTCATCTTGAATTTTCTAATTGTTCACTAAGGAGAGGTTAATTTATTATCTTCCAAATAATTCTTAAGAAAGATAGATGAATAAACTCAACAGTAAAGAGTAAAGAGTAACTCCTCATTTCCACTCCCCAATTCCCTTGATAAAAATATAAGAATCAAATTTTAATTTTGCCAGTGATAAAGCTGATTGATTTCCAATCAATATGAAATTTAGACATCCTGTAACCACGTTAAGGTTACTACAGGGAACAGAACAACTTGTTGGTAGGTAACAATTTTTTCCCTGATTTTCAAACCCAATTTAGCAATTAATAAAATCTATAGGTTTTAGGAATTTTTTTATTGCATATAATAGCAGTCTTCACACTGAGGAGAAGTTAGGCTGGGAAGCTGATTTGCAATGGCTTCCATGTGGCTTATCTTAATAATCCTCTGGGCAAGCAGAACACTATTGTGTGTGCATATGTGCCTGTGTGTCTCTGTGTCAGCATGTGTGGTGCCAACAGTATTGTCCCCTTACAAAACAGAGCTATTGTCATCACACTGTGGGTAAAATTTTATGGATGAATTTATACCTTTTGCAATCTAGGTAGTACAACATTCTGTGTTTCTGAATTACAAATCAGTGATGAAAAATAAACAGTTAATTCTCCCCAAGTGAACTCCTGGTAATATGTAATATTCAAAGAAGGTACACAGAGTGAAGTCCAAATTGTACTTTTTTTCCTTTCAAATACCAAAGCTATTTATGGAACATTTTAACAGAATGAGACTATGCAAAACTGGCATCATCACAGAAACTAGAATTAGAAATTAAATTAGGTATGTAACCACCTTCAAGTTGATTGAAGTTAACTATTGCAAAGTATTGAAAATGTCTTTAAAGAGGTGAAAAAGGGAAACAGTATTTTTCTCTTGGTTTATTTTAGCTATCTGCTTTCTCATAGATAAGCTAATACTCATTTACATTACATAACTCAGAAAAGATAAACTCAGACTTTTTATACTGTTTTTGACATTTCAGATCTGAAATTATAATGTTTTGATAGTCCTTATTTTTAAAGAAAGATTTGCAGTCATCTAACTGAACAAGTTAATCTGTCCTTACAATGATGGTTTCTCTATATTTTGAGGTACAACTGCTTTCCTTAAATATTTGTCATTAAATAAGGAATTTTTATTCTTACATTTGCTTTTAAGAGTGCTCCAAAATCTTCCCAAATGTTTGAATGTCTTTTAAAAATCTACATAGAATTAGAGAAGGAAAAATTAAAATTAGTAACATCTCTTTATACTTCCTTTCCCAGATGTAATCCTTTGGAAACAGTGCATAATCTGTGTTTGTCCAGGTTTGTAGAAGATTCACTACCTTAACCCAGTAATTAAAATTTTAGAACCCTAAATTTAACTGCTTAAACCATTAAAATGAATCTGAAAAAACCTTTGTATTTTTTACTTAGCAAAGAGCGCACACTTGAGGAGTAGTTGCACACTAGATTTTGGAAACCAGTGTTATTGTCAGTGGTGCACTCTGCCACTGAAGACAATTTAAATGGGACAGAGGACCACAACTGTATACTTTCATTAGAAAAAAATACTTCAATATAGATATGTAAGTTACAAAAAGCATGAAATGGATCTTCAGAGAAATGTGCAGTTAGCATCCCAAAACGGAGCCCCTTGGATGTAGGGAAGATTAAAAAAAAAAAAAAAAGGTAAATAATCATAATAATGAGTTAATAAAAAAACAAAGGGAGGAAGTTAAATGACTTTCCTAATTTCATGTGGTGGGGATGATTATAACTCAGATTTTTTTTCACTGTATATTTCTAGGAAACTTTAAAAATATTTCGAATGAATGCATAACTAACTATATATGTAATTATAAAGCACTTTTGAAAGAACTGTATATTCAGAAATATCTATTTTAATAAGCATATATCTAACATCTATAAATTGTATATGAGTACATGCACGCACACATTTGTATTTGTGAGTATAATGGAAGCACATGTGACTGAATAGCAGAAAGAACCATCACAAGATGGAAAGTTAAGTAGGTGTTGTCTCCTTTACAAATAAAATCCAAGGGCCTCCCCTGGTGGTGCAGTGGTTGAGCGCTGGGCTGCGAAGCTTCCTGCAGCCTCTGCAGCGCCAGTTCGATCCCCGGCCACCTGCGAGGATCCCACATGGCTCGCAGACCTCTCCTGCCGACTGCTGTTCCTTTCAGCAGTGTACTTTGGTCCTTCTGCCTGTTCTGCTCCCCGCTCTGGCTCTGGTGAATTCTCTCACCCTCCCACACTTCTGACTGTACCCAATGCTTCTATAAATAAATAAATAAATAAATCTTTAAAAAAAAAAAAACAAAAAAAACAAATAAAACCCAAGATGAAATTTTTCTAATTCTACCTTCTTTTCCAGTAATAAGTTAAAAGTTTTCTATTAGATACTTTCCATTGGTATAATGCTTCTCAGGTTGAAGGAACAGGGTTAGAGTTCTGATTAAACTGATAAGCATGTAGCACATTATTTAATCCTTTGTGGACATTTATAAAAACACAGATTATACTTTGAAGAGTGTTTTTATATGTGTGTGTGTCTGCAGACATCAGTCCTGATATATAAAAAAGACTAGACATATTGTTCTCCAGAATAAAATGAAATGAAAGTCATCTCTTTATTTTAATTTTTAAGAAAATAAACCAATGTAGTTATTTTGCAAGGGCCTTCTTTTGAAATAAAAATATGTTTTGTGACATAAAAGTGCCTAGATTATATTTTTAAATAAATTTTATGCTTTTAAAAAATTTCATTTCTTTACTATATGTTTATAATGATCTATGCTAAAATATTGAATCCTTATATCCAGGAATAGCTTTATTTGTAAAAGAAACATTATATTAGAGATGTTTTTGGGGACAATCTGTTTATTCTATTCCCTGTTGACAGTCATCAAACTCTGTGACAAAAGTTGTCATATAGCTTTGGTTTAGTACTTATACATTAATAATCAAGATTTTATGATATGATGTGATAAAAAATATGCCAAGACAGCGTGAGTTTATGGTGTGAAGGCAAAATGTACAATGCTAACTTTTGAGCACCTATTTGCCTTAGTAAGCATATATCACAACTCAATAATATATTTGCAATTTTCACCTTTTAATCTGTCAAAAAATATTTCCAAATTGGAAATAAAGAAGTTGTTCTGTTATTTCTAAAAGACTTCAAAAGACCAAAAAATGTGTTGGAAAGGACACTGTTTACATCATCACTAATGTTCAACTTTTGGTAGCTTTTATATTTTGAGAAACACATTTCACTTGTCTAAATGATTCATAATCTTGGTTAACAAAGCACAGAAATAAAGAGACCTGCTATTCTAGGGACTGTTATTCAAGCTGTGGTTGTTAAGTGCAGCAAAACTTCACTGACAACAGAACATTCCCCCTCAGTTATGTGAAAGGATGATTTTCTTACAAGAATTTTGTTCACTAGTGATATTTTGGAAGCCATTTTCTCCAAAGTAGTGTTGGTATCAGAAAGACTTAATTTCTCTGAATAAAATGCAAAAGAAAACTTTAACCTTTTAAAAACAGCTTAAGTTTACATTTACTGAAATGTCTGTTTCAAGTAGAATTTTGGTCTGTGTTTCTGTTATTTTTTAACCATTCAAGTCATAAAAAGCACAGATACCTGTGAGATTATGCATTTTGATTCCAAGAAATGCACCCTGTTATTGGCAAAGATTGAGATAAGAACACCTACTTAGAGTTTCTTCTATAATTAAGACCTATAGAGAAGTCAACCCGAAGTTATTGTCCAGGAGGAAAAGGTCACAAGGAAAAATGAGTTGGGAGTATACCACTTTGTTCAGAAATCTTCTCATATAGCATATAAATTAGCCATTGTGATACCATGTGACAAAAGAGGTTATTCACAAAAATGCCTAGCACTACAAAATTTTTCTCTTTAATTTTTGCTTAATGATTTTAACTGGCCATTTGATAAGTGATCTTAAGTTTATATTTCTATGCACAAAGTGAGTATAAGATTTTCCAGAGTCTACAGCAATGTTTATGCAAAGAATTAATAGATTTTAGATGACTTCACATATATTCTTTTTTTCACATATATTCTTATTTTTTTAAAAGATTTTATTTATTTATTTATTTATACAAGAACCGGGGTACAGGCCAGATGCATGGAAGGGTGAGAGGATTCACCAGAGACAGAGCAGGGAACAGGACAGGCAGACTGATGAAACACACTGCTGAGGGGACAAGTGGGTGCGACAGCAGAGGTCTATTGTGCCATGTGGGACCCTCACCGGCGGCCGGGGATCGAACCAGTGGTACAGAGCCTGTGGACAGCTTCACAGCCCTGTGCTCAGCCGCCTGTGCCACCAGGGGAGGCCCTTCACATATATACTTAAAAGAGGTTTTATAATTTTCAGTCTGTGAGATACAAATTTAACTAGATCTATTGAAAAATATTTTAATTATGTCTAGGTAGGAATAAATATGACTAGGAAGTCCATAGACGCTCTTAAACTAAGAATATGTAACCAGAGTAAATAAAAGATTTGTGGAAATACTTAAGTACATCAATAAAACTTTGACTTCTCTAAATTTCTTCTCAATGGCATACCTTGATATACACAGTATAAATGAATCGTTGAGCTTTGGTGGACTCCTGTAAGAAAATGTGTGTTTGTTTTTTGATTCCATATTATGGTTGACCTGAGTGCAGAGAATTACAGAGAATTACAACATGAGAAGAAATAACGTGTTTCTTCTATCATTTTCTTGTATTTGTGCCATTTCAATATAATCTATAAACAGAATAAAGGACCCTGCTGCTATCTGTAGCCTAGAGCAAAGTTAGCCTTTTAATCATAACAAATAATGATGAAAAAAAGGATTATAAGTAGTGGACAAGAAATTTGGGAAAATTTAGAGTGATGGTGGGAACAATAAAAGAAGTGTCACTATTCTTTAGTAAAAGCAAGATGTAATCAAGGATCAGTTTGCTTTTTTGGTAATAGTTTCATAGCTATTTGCAATTGGCTATAAAGTCACCTTATAACTGGAGGTTTTACAAGCAAACATCTATTTTTATAGAGGTCTGAAATTCTGTAGCCATTAATCACTACTGTTCACCTTGAAATGATTATCTGATACTTTTTATAACTTGGTGTTTTCATAAAATACAACTATAATTTTTTTTTAAAGATTTATTTTATTTATGCATACAAGAACTGGGATGTAGGCCAGAATTGCAGGGGGCGAGAGGATTCACCAGAGACAGAGGGAGGAGCAGAAAAGGCAGAGCCACAGAAATATACTGCTGAGGGGAGCAGTGGGCAAGACAGGAGAGGTCTGTTGCGCCATGTGGATTAGCTCCTGGTGGGGGATCAAATTCATGCAACAGTGGCTGGGGATAGCTTGATAGCAGACTTTAACACTTGTGTCACGGGGGGGGGGTTCCCTAAAATGCAACTATAAAATTACCACAAAATATATTTGTGTGTTACTATATAATCAAAAAGATTCCACTTCAGTAAGAAGTTGTGACATTCAGTTTTAAAAATTATTTTGGTACTGTCTGTACATTTGTAGAATTTAATATACAAGATCAGAATATTAGTTTAACTCTTAGTCATTCTAAATAATCAAGTCATTCTAAATCAGTTAGTCATTCTAAAGTGAATCAGAATTTTGAAATAATCTTGAAAAAATTTTGGCATTTTAATAGTATATAAAACTCCAGAAGTTTATATCTAAAGTTTTACAAATGTCCTTACTAACTAGGATCATATTTTTTTCATCCTTAAAATATTTTCATTATTTTAAAATTGCTCAGGGCAATTGTTAGGTTCTATGAGCAAGTTTTGTTCATCACTAAAAATCTTAATTTAATGACTGAATGTGTTCAAAAATCTTAGTGCATTCTTAATGGTAAGGAATGAATGTGGTGTACAACCTTGGTACAAACAATTATTCATGATGTTGTCAATGCAAATGTGCAAAGAAACACATATTTGAGGGGAGATAGGAAGAAAGAGGATACGATTCTTGGGCATCAAAAATCCACAGCCCAGTTCTGTGAGAAAAAAGTTAGTAAATATCAGGGGCAGAAATGACACCAAGGTTTCCTACCTGTCAAAAGTACTTATAATTTGGAGTCAATTTACTCTTTTTTTTTTTTTAAGATTTATTTATTTATTTAGACAAGCACTGGGTACAGTCAGAAGCACGGGAGGGTGAGAGAATTCACCAGAGCCAGAGCGGGGAGCAGAGCAGGCAGAGGGACCGAAGCGCACTGCTGAGGGTAGCAGCGGGCGGCAGGAGAGGTCTGCGCGCCATGCGGGACCCTCCTCCGGTGGCCGGGGAACAGCCGGGGATCGAACTGGCGCTGCGGAGGATGCGGGCAGCTTTGCAACCCAGCGCTCAACCGCTGCGCCACCGGGGAGGCCCCTGGAGTCAATTTACTCTTGACCTCCTTCTCACCCCTTTATTCCAGTATATACCTTCTAATTCCCACCAGGCACTACACTTTCTTTTTATCAGAAAAATCTCACTTTAGTGCCTATCTCAATGCCAACTCAAAGAGACTAAGTAGAGATTTCCTTACTGTTTTTGAAAATAAACCCCTTCACCTATTCATTCACTTTTTAAAAAGTAATATGACAACATAGAATAGAACATGTAAAAGAAATTCATAACCATGTCCATCTAGATTTTTGTGATTTCCAAACACAGTTTTACCTAGAAACTCCATTTATAGTCATTTCAAGTAGTCATAGAGTTTAAATGTCTTTTTATTTTTAAAGGAGATCTTTTTTTTTTTAAGATTTATTTATTTATTTATACAAGCACCAGGTATAGTCAGAAGCGCGGGAGGGTGAGAGAATTCACCAGAGCCAGAGTGGGGAGCAGTACAGGCAGAGGGACAGAAATACACTGCTGAGGGGAGCAGCGGGAGGCAGGAGAGGTCTGCGCACCATGTGGGACCCTCCTCTGGTGGCCTGGGAGCAGCCGGGGATAGAACCTGCGCCACAGAGGCTGCGGGCAGCCCCGCAACCCAGCGCTCAACCGCTGCTCCACCGGGGAGGCCATAAATGTCTTTTTAAGTCACTTTAATTTTAAAAGTTAATACAAGCAATGTATCTCTTTGAAGAGCAAATATTCTGAAATTAATGAAATGACATATTGCCTGTTGCAAATAGAAAATATTTGCTATCCCACTATTGGAATATGAAATCTGTAAGGGATAATTTATATCTTTGGTAAATTACCTGGCCAGAGACAGTCATTAAGGAAGTAAATTATCCATATAGTCTCACTTACCCTTAAAAATAGTTTCCTGAGGCTTTTTTAACTAAAATTCACAATTCTGAGCTCAGTTTTTCAATATTCAAAATAAATATTCCAAGTTGCAAATTGCTGATTAAACTCAAACTGCAATATTACAATATTTGTATATTACAATTCAATCTGCTTATTCTATCTGCTCTTGCATTTGGATAGTGGCATCACTTAAAAGGAAATGATCAGACTCCACAGGTGTTTTTAAGTTGTATTAATTTTACTGAGGAGACATTGATATACAATATCATCTATCTATATCTGTTTGTCTATCAACCAACTGACCAACCAACTGATCTACTTATCTATCATCTATCTATCTATCTATCTATCTATCTATCTATCTATCTATCTATCAACTATCTATCTAATTTACCTTTTGGGAGGAGACAAAAACAGTGGTAACCTTGCCTATAGGTTTAGAACATTGTATTACAAGGCAAGGTTTAACCTAAATATCCAGAGGAATCGCTCACAACTGGCTTGTTCAAATTCCATTAGCTTTCTCCTTCTTATCTCAATTTTGCTACACTCAGATTGCTATACAGCAGATTGCTGAAGACTTGAGGTTTACATCCTGGGAAGACCCAGTTTAGCAATCTCTTTAAAGTGTTTAGAGTTCTTAGATTGTGTTATATTTATTTTGCTACAAACAAAAGACATCTTTAAGTGCAAAGTAAAAGCTTTTAAAAAGTGTTTTGATGATGTATTCTTTTCTAGCAGGCCATATATTTAAAAATCAAAATACATTTCAAAAGTCAAAACATACCTGTCTTTGGTTAATGCATTAATTTTATAAGAACAATTAATGTGTATAGGATTTTATAAACTCATAGTGGCTTTAAATACATTTGTATTATTTGATCATCACAACAACATTGTGAGATAAAAGACAACAGAATCAGAATTGTGAGTAATGCTGGTAATTATGGTTTACTCATTCATGCTAAATGGAATGCACTAAAAATTCAATTTGTGAGTAAATGTAATACATTCAATTATCTGTTTTTCTTATTTTAATTGACAGTGTCATATTGTTCCTTTTAGTTTAGCTGTCCTCTTTTGAGGAGAAACCAAATGCTGATGTGGTTAATTCAGTACTTTCTTCCTCATAATTACCATCTGAGAAAACTTAAAGCTTTTAATTTTTGAGTTAACAAGCAACATTCCAGTGAATAATTTACTAAATGGAAACAATATTCATATTTCTTTTGCCTCACACACTTTTTTCCCTTTGATTACTATATTGAAATTAAATCGGCCATTAATCTTAACGTATGGGGTGACATATTCATCATTTAGTACATATTCAATTATTATACATAAAAATACATTGAATCATTTAAACATCTAGAGGCATTACAAATATGATATAATGATTTATGATTCTGGCATTGTAAATTCTATGCAAAACCTTTGTAAAATTCTGAGAAATCAACTGATGACTGTGATAGAACCAAGTGATTGTACTGGATATGTCTTTATCAGAATGAAAGTTGACAACATACTTTATTATTATTTTTAAAGATTTATTTATTTATGCATACAAAAGCTGGGGTACAGGACAGAGATGTGGTGGGTGAGAGGATTCACCAGAGAGAGTGGGAAGCAGATCAGGCAGATGTATTGAAATACACTGCTGAGGGGAGCAGCAGGTGAGACAGGAGAGGTCTGCTGCACCATTTGGGTCACCTCCCTGGCTGGGGATTGAACTCATGCTGCAGTGGCTGCGGATAGCCTCATAGTGCTGTGTCTTAACCCCTTGCACCATCAGGGAGACCCTAATAACATACTTTAAAGATGAAGATGTATCCTCCTATTTCCAAAAATTTTCTAGCATTGATTAATCTGAAGTATTATCTGTTACATTAATTAATTGGTAGGGTTTTTTTTTTAAACATTTCAAAAGATAACTTCAATATAATTAAGTATCCTGTTAATTTCGTAACTGAATATCCTGGAAAATACAATATGGAAATTACACCATGTAAGCCATACAGCGATTATGGGATATCCAAATATTTTCTAATTCTATTTATATCTATCTAAATGTGATGACTTTTCAGGATTAATTTATTATAGAAACAATCTTTAATCATTATGAACTAGAGTGCAAAAGGTTAATTGTATGTTTTTCTTTCACTAGTAAACTTAGAGAATCTAACTTCGAGAGTTTCATCTTTTTTAAGTTATGGTCAGGAAACTTTTTTATACTCACCTAATGTATTTATTACAGACCAGCTAACCAAACAGCTCCCTTTAAACTTATATAATGTTATAATGCAATGTTACTTCAATAGATCTTTTTTATACAGTGCTTGAAAATTTAGAATTCAAGTATTTATTATGTGTATTATATATTTTTGTTAACATTTTATAAGGTAAATATTTCTTTGGTCTGAAGCTAATTGGGATGGTAAAAGAAAATATGTTCTTTTGTCTTGTATCAGAAAACACCTTTTTGAGAACACATGGAAATGTTGAGTAGTACGCATAATTAACATTGTCTTAAGGATGATTATGTTCTCTTTTTGTATTTATTGATTCAGCTGCTTAGTTTATGTTAATAATACACACGTATTTAATGTAAACTTTAGCTTACTGTGGAATTATTTTCCATTTTAGAGAAGGGCATGGTAAAACCAAAGTTTCCATTGTTTAACATATCAAAAAACAAAGTGAGCTTTTTGTTTTAATTAAACTTAAAAAATGTTTTACATTTTAATTTCTTTTTTTTAAGATTTGTTAATTTTTGCATACAAGAACTGGGGTACAGGCCAGAGGTGTGGAGGGTGAGAGGATACACCAGAGACAGAGTGGGGAATAGAACAGGCAGATATACTGAAATACACTGCTGAGGGGAGCAGCGGGTGTCAGGAGAGGACTGCTGTGCCAGGTGGTTCTCTTCCCTGGCTGGAGATTGAACTCGTGCTGCAGTGGCTGCTGATAGCTTCATAGGTTGTGTCTTAACCCCTTGTGCAACCAGGGAAGCCCCCTATATTTTAATTTCTAATTCAATAAAAGTTAATACTCTGTTGAAATAGATTATTTGCCTTTCTCATTTAATAATGTATTACAAATGCAACTCCATTTCATGATACATTTTCTTATTCACCAGACTTTAAAATAATCAGCATAAAGTACTGAGTAGAAGCATGGAAGCCATTGGGTACTGAAACTTCTTACATATGTAATGCTAGCATAGGCAGTATCATAAAATATACCATTGCTTTGATTTCTCATCAAATTAGTAGCCAAACATTTTGTTACACACAAGTAGGCAATTTATACAGTTTTTAAAAACATGCATTAGACAAAAATCTGCAAAGAGCTGATGAGACTTAACAACAACAAAGAAAAGAATCCAGTCAAAAAATGGGCAGAAGAGCTAAAAAGAAACTTCTCTGAAGAGGAAATGCAAATGGCCAACAGGCATATGAAAAAATGTTCAACATCACTTGTCATCAGGGAAATGCAAATCAAAACTACCATGAGATACCATCTTACACCAGTGAGAATGGCACATATTAAAAAAACTAGCAACAACAAATGTTGGCGAGGTTGTGGAGAAAAAGGAACTCTTCTGCACTGTTGGTGGGAGTGCAAACTGGTCCAACCACTGTGGAGAGCTGTGTGGAGATTTCTGGACCTACTAAACATAGAGCTTCCATATGATCCAGCAATTCCACTCCTAGGTATTTACCCAAAGGACACAGAAACATCAATTCCAAAGAACACCTGCACCCCTATGTTTATAGCAGCACTGTTTACAATAGCTAAGCTTTGGAAACAACCCAAATGCCCAAAAATAGATGACTGGATCAAGAAGATGTGGTACATATCTACCATGGAATATTACTCAGCATTCAAAAAAGATAAACACATGCAATTTGCAGCAACATGGATGGCACTGGAAGGGATCATGCTCAGCAAAATAAGCCAAAAAGAAAAAGAAAAATACCGGATGGTCTCACTCATAGCAGGAATCTAGAAAACTTAAATAAGGGACCAGGAAAACGAATAACTATAAGAAAGTGAAAAGCAAAATCAACAAAAAACTACGAACCAGAGACACTTTTAGGGGGGCGGGGGTGGGAGGGGAGGGATTGGGGTCAGAATGGGGGGGCTGCAATTGTATGGGGAATATAAAAATAAAATTTATTATTAAAAAAAAAAAAAGCAAAAAAAAAAAAACATGCATTAGAAAATAATTATGTTGGGTATTTGACCAGAGACAACATAAGATGTCATATCAGATATGCACAAACAGGAATATTGATTCATTATGGAAGCATATTTGAGAAATGAATTCATAATGAAATGACATATACATTTATCAAATTAATGCAATGTTAGCATAATGTTTCCCATTTCTATTTTATTGTTTCCTCTTTAAATCTATAATTATTCCATCAAAAATTATTATCAATATGTTGAGAACATTAACCTATCTTTGTAAGCAAAGAGTTTAACAAAAGTCAATGAAACTTTTGATCCCTTAACTTTCTCTATGGTTGCTTTTGTTTTATAATTCTCTTCTTATCTTCATTATTCACTTCTAGTGAAAATCATCTGTCATGTATTTTGAACATGTTGCTATTATTATGTCAACAACAACAGTCAAGATTAACTTGACAGAGCCAAATAGAATGCCTTTCTCTTAACTCTGTTGGTATACTTGTGTTTTCTTTTAGTCAACCTACTGGACTCAAAAACAATTCAAGGGGAGCTGGGCTGGATCTCTTATCCATCACATGGGGTGAGTTCAGAAAACTATTGAAACAAGATTCTGTCCATTGCCTCTTTTATGGAGCAGAAGTTATTGGTATATCCTCCAAAGCAAATTTTTGCACTTCTTTTGACAAGTTATGCTTACCACTATATTCAGGACATGGAGAAATACAGCCTAATGTTAGTGTCTAGTGGAACTAGTGAGAAATTTGAAGACTTTTCCTTCTGAATTTATCAAATGCTTGAACAAACTAATTAGTTTAATTATTAACGGCATCATGCAGATGATTAAGTATGATCATCTAACATTTTTTATGATGTGATCAGAATAGGTGAATTAAGAAGACATTCCAAATTGCTTAAGTAATGTAGAAACTGTTTTGGCGATTTATAACCTTAAAAACCACAGTGACTATTTTCAATAGGATAGGATATATTTGTCAACAGTATAAGCCTGTGTCTCCTCCTTAATGACGTTGTTTAAAATATCTGCAGCTTTTCTAGATCACTTTAAAACTGTGGAATTTTATTTAGACAAAAACTGGCTGCTTTTAAATTGTAAATTTTTAAGGTACTTTTAGTAATTTATCAAGCTAGATCATTCAGGCACATGTTTTTTTTTTTTTTTTTTTTTGGTGACACAAATGCTTATGATGAGCCTTTTGGGTAAAAAAAAAAATCTTTACTTTTTTTCGGAAAAAAAAGGGTCATACTTTTGAAATTTGTTGTTCCTACAAAATTGTGTAATAAATGCCCAAATGTATCTTTTTTGTTTCCAAATATAACTTGTGGAATATGCAAAATGGTACTTTGAAATAATTGTTATATGAAAAAATTTAGGTATTTCTTTTCTTTCTCCACTAGTCCTTTTTCAAAGAGGTTATAATTATTTCCACTTAGCTTTGTGGTTCAATCTTCAAATTTTTGTGTATAGGCACACTGATTTTTAAGGTACTTCCAGCTTCCTTTTTGCCAAGGGATGTTTTACATCATGGATACTTCATCTATCTGTCATCTTTGCATCTGCTTCTCTTCCTGGTACACCTTGACATTGACAGAAGGCCAAAACCCATCACATAATCAGGCCTTAGTTAGTTGCTTTGGAGGGAAGAGTATGAAGTAAGCCAGGATTCGGTATTCCCAAAGGTGTAAAAAGAATCAAATAATTAGGATAAAAGAACATCCTGGTTGTCATAAATAGTGAATCAAAATTCAGGGTTAAGCTGGAAAACTCTTTCAAAGCCAATTATTCAAAAATTTAAACCTAACTTAAATATTGATCTAGAAATTTGAGATTTTTAAATTATTCTAGCAAATAATAGGCCATCAAAACTTGCTGCATAAGGATTTATGAAAACAAAAACCACAGTGACATTTTATAATACATACTTATGTATGTATTTTTAAAAAAACAATAATAAATTGATGTGCGTATCAAAGCAACAGTCTACCTTATATTTTCTTATAAAGAAGGTATAAAGAAAACCCATTTCTGTATATTGAGAATTTGGAGAATTGTCTTCATTTACCTTGTCAATGTTACAGATTTTATAGTGAGACAAAGTTGGCACTTGTATTTCCAGAGATAACTTGGGCTCCAGGTGCGCTACACCTCTGGCACTGTGGATAGATAGCTAAAGGGTCTTAGAAAAGCATGTCCTTAGGTTTCAGCCCAGAATTTCTGAATCAGAATTAGCATTTCAGTGTGGTTTTAAAGATATACATCTCAGGGTAACTCACCTCCTCCACCTTTCCCATCTCTTGCTCATTTTCTCCTGAATTTTCGCTTGGACTCTTAATTTTCTCAGTGAACAATTTTGGCTCCCTCTGGCCTCAAAAGCCATCACATTGTTTGTGCCTCCTTCTCATTGCTTTCCTGGTGGATCTTCTTGCAGCTGTGACTTTCTTCTTTCTGATACATTAAATAGCCTAAAACAGCTGGCTGAGCTCTCTGAGTTTATATTAAAAACTTGCCGGGAGGAAAAAAAACAAATCTCCTCAACAGGTCATGCTATTTATACCAGCTCAAGGCCCCAAAGCTTAAAAAAAAAAAAAAAAAAAAAAACAGGATAAAGAAAAATCAAATATGTGAATTATTGTACTGTGGCAATTTGTAGTATATTTTTTTCCTGAAAAATTTCTCATTATGTTAACTCTAATGACCATGAATGATTAAGTGTCATTAATTAGGAAATATTAGTCCATGTTCTTTATTTTTTTTTTGAGAAACGATGACATTCTTAAGTAAAAGCACTGCATAGTAATTTAGGTTTTGGATTTTAACATTCTCACTTCTATAATTGTCTTTAGACTAAATTATTTTTATTTCTTAATCACTCCATTTTCAACATGACAAGGATAGATTAATTTTATTTTTTTAAAGGAAATAGAAGAAATGTTACTTATTTGTTACAAATTCTCCATAATAAATGTAACAGCTGGAAACAACTTTGAATTTATTAGCTTAAACTAATAACCTTAATAAATAGTAGGGTATCTATTCCTAGGTTAATGAAATTATGAATATAAAGTTTTGGGAGAAGCTTAGTAATGTGAATCCATAATCAATCAGTGAAAATCCTGTGTTGTGTGTGTGTGTGTGTGTGTACGTATCTTTACATTCTACTCTTAGCAAATTTTAATTATATAGTGTTATCAACTATAGTTACCATGTTATACATTAGATTTTCAGACCTTATTTATCCTATAGCTGAAAGTCTGTGTTATTTTGCCAACTGTCCTGATTTCCTCCACCTGCTGACACCCAGTTTTCTGCTCTGTTTCTATGGGTTCTGCTCTGTTTCTATGGGTTCAATTTATTTTTAAATTCCACTTATAAGTGATACCATACAGTATTTTTCTTTTCCTGTTTAGCTTATTTCATTTAGTGTAATGTCCGCAAGATTATCCATGTTGTTGCAAATGGCAGGGAAAAATGGCACTTGATTTGGGTTAATGGGCTTACTGTGATGAGTGGGTAAAGAGAGAGATCATTTCAATTTTTTCCTTGTGGGCTTATTTGACAATGTTTGGAGATATCATTGTTTCCCTAACTGGGGAGGTGAAGCTCTAATAGGAAGGTCAGGGGTGTTGCTAAACAACTTACAAATAGCAAGGAGGTTGCCTACAATGCAGAATGATCTGGTACATAATAACAGTACCCAGATTGAGAAAACCTTACTAAGGAAATGAATAATGGTGCTTCTAGTTTTAAATGGCACTTCAAGTCTTAGAAGAAACCTGGTAGGAAAATTTGGTATTAAATTATTATGCATGGAACAAATTCTCAAAAAAAAATTATCTGGGAGGAAATTTAATGAAACTTTGATTTTCTGTAAATGAAGGTCATGAAAATAATATTCAAATATATAAGCTGAAATTGCAGAAGAATTATAAATAGAAATTCATTTTTCAATGTAAGGATTTTATTTAATATGGACATTTTTCTGGCACTAAATCTGTTCATATTAGCAAAGTAGACACAAGAAATTACTTTCTCTTGCCCTATAAACTATGGATTCTATAAACTATATTTGAATTCTTGGTTTAATTATGTTAAGAAATTTTGTTATATAACCTAATGATTATTTTCTTTGATTAGAGGACAAAGGACATGTATAAAAGCCTGTAGTTAGATTGCAATCTAGAAAAACTATTTTGTTTACACATGACTATGTACTTAAACTGATTGATTGATAATATTAATCTACTAAATAAATTTTCTTCCTCTAAGTGCTGTTATTATGAAGTTGGATGAGAGGGAGGTAGTGATACAGTTTTCACTTGGAATAGTATCTGTGTGTTGATTAAGTAGTGCAAAGGACACATGAGTTGACGAGTTAATGAAAATTGAGGAGAAAAGGATGAGAAGAGGATAGGGAGATGCAGAAAAAAGCACATTTAATGAGTGATTCATATATTTTATGGGTGATCAAAAGAAGTCTCGAGCAATTGTGGAATTATTTTACTTTCTACATTCCTTCATTTTCATCTCTTATGATTTTTCCCCCTAAAGCTTTCTTACATATTTGCTTCTCCATTGGTGGGGATTATTTCATTGAACAAGAAAAGCCCTCTTTTGGCAAATAGAAGCCAGGTTGGCTGCCTTTGTATCTGTTCCCTGGTTTGTCCTTGGTTTGTATCTGTTCCCTGGTTTGTCCTGGCTGAACAAACACCAAAATTGTTCAGGTTTTCAATCTCTAGTGTGTTCCTGGAAAATGATCCCTTTGTCACTCAGAGGGTGAATATTGATTTATCTGAGAGCTAATCATGATATTGACAGTCATTTGCCAGTGTTTGTATAGATAAAAGTAAGTAAGGACAATAAGACTGAAGCAGAATTTCATTGACGTGCAGGAAAGGTTTCCTTCTGATAAAAAGAGGTGGAGAGAGGCCCCATGTTTTGTGCATCTGGGTTTGCCCCAAATCCCCCTGTACATGTCTGGAGCAGCTGCACTTAACTCTTGACCAGAAAGACTGAGCCCAGTATGCATTAGAGAAGCTAAGCCAGTACCCTGACATGTCAGAGGCACTGATTTACAGGGAATAATACATCTTCCTTCCTGAGGTTACTCTTCATATTTCTTATACCTTCAAATTAAGGTATCCTGAGAGAACATCATCAATCATCCCAATTTGTAAGTGAAAGCAATGGCAATGCACAGTTGTTATTCGCTTTTCCAGCATTTTCTTTTATGATGACAAACATAATAGGTAGACTAATAAAATGAATTAAGCACATCATTTAGAATCAGGATATGTGTGTTTGAATTCTGGTTTTATTATTTATTACTGGATGATCTGATGACACCAATAACTGCCATTAACATTTGTCTTCACTTTTTTTATGTCATGATATCTTAGAGGACATTAGATTTAAGAAAAACCTATGTATTTATCTATGGATATTTTTAAATCTATTTATGATGCTGTATGTGAAAGAATCACAGATATGCTTTCTTATTTTTGGTTAAGTTTTGAGGTTTTCTCATTCTAATCTAAAATATTTCGCTCAATTCATTGATATATTTCCTTAAATCACAGTCTGTGCTTAATATTATGGAGTTGAATTTGGGATGTGGAAAATTGATGATTTTGTCATTGTGCCAGCAAATATCTCTTCTTAGTTAAGAGGCCAAAACATTGTTCTTGATGTCACATGATTGTTACTTCATGCATCTGCACAGATTAAAGTTTGCATGTGATTTTAAACTACAGTTTGAATTGAAAGGGTCAAAATATGATAGTTGGGTGTATAATTTATTTCAGGAAGACTATTTTGACAACTGGGTTCATCTATAACCACTTGGGAGTCGGCCTTTATGAATCATAGTCCAAATTCTACTTCGTATGCTAAGTAGTCAATCCTGGAAAATCAAATTTTTGACATCACATCTGATATGTGATTCTTGGTCATTTGAAATTTTCTGCCTATAATGAATAATACCACACATTACAAATGTGTCACTTTTACCTGTTGTGCTGACCTTTCAAAGAAGGATGTCTGATTTAGTTTTTTCCCTCCTTTCCTTAAAACAAAGAACATTGTTGTAAAAGAAGGGAAATGTGGATAAGTAATATTAATCAATAAAGATAGGCTTTATTCTAGCTACATTTAATTTGTAAAAATTGAAATGTATATATGACATTTATCTTCCAAGTTTTTATATGACTATAGGATGTAAAAGCAATAGATATACTCAGTGGAAAGAAATTTCATTTTATTCATTCCAATAAGCACATGTTAAAATTTTTGGTGGGGATTTATAAAAATAAAAATTTGTTCCAAAATTTAACTCATTTATTTTTCTCCCTTATTTTCAAAACAAATCTTATGAATTAAAGATGTTGACTGTTAGGTTTAGTACTCTCTGGTGGTTGATTTCTTTTGAAAGATTTTTAAAACGAAATTAAATTTAGCCTGAAAAAAATATGGTGTGAAACATTTTTTAAAACAAGTCACAAATTCCAAATGAAAACCATCAGACCTGAGAGCATTGAAAGGTTATAATATTGCATTACAAACCACCTTAAACATTTCTGCAACTTAAGAGCCCATTGATCAGCATCACCTTTCTCTCCTGCTAATGGTGCCCACTTTATCCCGGAAGAATTACTTTCATCAACATAGTATCTGAGATTTCTTGGGAGTTGCTAAAATCACTTATCCCCTTTCTGTGAGATATAAGAAGAAAAACATCAAGGGGGGTAAGGTACTAGATTTTTTTAGCAGCTTAACTTTATTTTACTTTATTTATTCTGTTAACAATGCAGTATCTATATATATACATATATATAGATACAGTATCTATGTAGATATATGTATCTATATAGATATATATAAATAAACACACACATATATGTATGTTGTAATAATTTATGTAACATATAAAATATATTTTAAAATAATTATACACATACATATTTTAAACTAATATATTGAAGTCCTTCTTAAATTTGTAAACATTAGTTGTTAAAAATGCAAAACCCTGGATCTTATACAAGACTTACTATATTAGAAATCTTTGGTGAGGCTCAGAAATCTGCTTTATTACATGTTCTCCACGTGATTTTTTTTTTAAGATTTATTTATTTATTTATACAAGCACTGAGTATAGACAGAAGCACGGGAGGGTGAGAGAATTCACCAGAGCCAGAGCAGGGACCAGAACAGGCAGAAGGACCGAAGTACACTGCTGAGGGGAGCAATGGGCGCAGCAGGAGAGGTCTGCGTGCAATGTGGGACCCTTGCCGGGCTGCTGGGGATCTAACCGGTGCTGCAGAGGCTGCGGGCAGCTTCGCAGCCCAGCGCTCAACCGCTGTGCCACTGGGGAGGCCCTCTCCATGTGATTTTGATGCTGCTCAAGTTTGAGAGTCACTGTTCTAGAAAATCATTATCTGTTATGTGAGGCTAGAAGTACTTACAAAGGTATTTACTCGCTGCTTGATATAGTGCTGTATTCCCTTCCAGCCTTGTAATTAACATACCACTGTGCATGATTCATGAGTGATATTGTTAAGGGTGTTTGTAAATTTAGAATTTTACAATTAATAAATAAGAAGAAAAAGAAGTATTTTATCAACAACTCGGGAAATCTATTCTTAGCCGTTTGTAAGAAGTATTTCAGAATCATCAAATTTCTCTCATGTAATCTTGGAGTTTAGTTTGTGCTGCATGTGTTATCTTCACTATTTATGAATTAAAAAGATATTCATTCATCTGGCATCACCTGCTCATGATCAAAGAGACACCATTAAAACCAATAGCATGGGAAGTGGGGCGGAGCAACATGGCGGCGAGGAGACGCTGCGAGTAAGATCTCCCATTAATAAAAAGTTAATAGGGAGGAAAAGCGGCAGGTCCCAGTGAGAACCGGGACACGGAAGATAAACGGGTGACTCCAGCAAACTGCCCGAAGAAGAAAGTGGCCATAAAAGAGGACCAGAAGGGAGGGAAGCGCGGAACCCTGCTCCCCTCCCCCGCCCACAGAGGCAGCACTCTCCGACCCGCAGAGAGGAGGAAAACAACAAACTAAAACGACCCACAAGAACAAAGGACGCAGCAAGCGGGACTGTGAGTGGAAAGGAACTATTGCAGCCACCACACCCCGTGAACGGGAGCTGTGGAGAACCCTGCAGGATCCCCCAAGGAGGTGAGCTCCGGGCGCCATTGAAGAGAGACCCCGCCCAGGAGGAGACCAGCACCAGCACACAGCCCCGGCCGCCCTGTAAGCCTGCGCGGAAAGCGGCGCGCTGGAAAAACAGGCGCGGATCGAGGTCAGGATTGCGCGGAAAGCGGCGCGGATCGCGCTGAAAAGCAGTGCGGTTGAAAAGCAATCGCGGATCCAGATTGGATCGCAGCTGCCCAGGTCCCCGCGCCTGCGACCTAGGCTTGCAGGGAGGACCTCCCTGAGTGAGCAGGAACCAGGTGCCCAGGCACAGGAGCGGGATTCAAAAGGCGCCATTCCCGCGCCACTGATCTGGGCTACAGCCCGCGTCCTGGAACTGAGGGCTTTGGAACTGAGACCCGGGGCACGAAATTAGGGGCGTGGGTTCCCCACGACGGTGGGGCACAAGGCAGACACAGCACCCCAAAGCCGTTGAGGTGTACCCTACCATCCCCGCTCTGCTCCCTGTCCCACGGGGTGGAAAATTAGCTCCCCAAGGGCTCTAGGAGAGATCTCTGGCGCCACCTAGCGACTTGAAGCCAGCACAGGCTCCTGAAGGAGCTAGTGGCCAGCTGGGGAGTTAGCCCACGCCGGGCCCCTTCCGAACAAGTAGTCTGAGCCCACAGGGAGAGCGAGCACCCACAGCCGGGGCAGACCAAGCGCGCAGAAGAGTGTGCCTGAGACCGGACGCGCAGGGAGTGTGTCCCACATCACCATTATAGAATAGGGACATTTCTTCAGTAAAGACTACCTGCAGAAGGCTTCCTCAGGAGCCAGAGGTGAGCGGGGGAAGTTCGCCCATGCCAGACCCCCTCTGGCCTGCAGTCCAAGCCCAGAGGGGGAGCAGGAACCCACCGCCGGGGCAGACCAGGCGCACAGGGGAGTGTGTCCCCACATCGGCATTTTAGAACAGGGACCTTTCTCCAGTAAAGACTGCTTGAAACTGACAGATGACTCCTGGAGGAACCAGAGGGGAGCAGAGAAGCCCACCCAAGATGCCGGCCAGTCCCAACAACACAGTGTCCCAACGCATACGGCAAATTAGAAAACAGACAGTAGGGAGGAGAAGAACCACACGCAACCTAGCAACTCTCCAGAGAAAAAGCACACCACAAAAAGAAAACCAGCCCCCAGATTGCAACGACAGTAACTTAGAAGAACTTCTGAGCCTTCCAGAAAGAGAATCTAAAATTGCCGTGATTAAAAAACTGACAGAAGTCATAAAGGAAAACAATGATAAGGGAAAAATAATCAACGATCAGAAGAATGAAATTGAGTCCCTAAAGAGGGAAGTAAAAGAAATGCAGGAGATCAAAGAATTAATGGAAGAACTAAAGAATTCTGGGAAAAGCAATGAAAGCAGAATTGATGAAATGGAAGAACGAATAAGTACTCTTGAAGACACAGAAATAAAAAGAACCAAAACAGAAAAGGAAAGAGAAGTACGAAGGAAAAAGAATGAAGAAAGACTTTGGGAACTATCTGACTCCATGAGGAAAGGAAATATAAGAGTTATAGGAATACCAGAAGGAGAGGAGAGAGAAGTAGGAACAGAGAAAATATTCAAAGAGATAATTGAAGAGAACTTCCCAAATGTGAAGGAGGAGCTGAAAATTGATATACAAGAAGCAAGAAGAACACCAAACTTCCACGACGAAAGGAAAAATACAGCAAGACACATAATAGTAAAGCTCCCAAGAATCCAGGACAAGGAAAAAATAATGAAGCTGGCAAGAGGGAAGAAACAGATAACATTCAAAGGAAAGCCAATCAGGCTGACATCAGACTTCTCCGAAGAAACACTACGGGCAAGGAGAGAGTGGAGGGATATAGTCAACAGACTCCAAGAAAACAGATGCCAACCAAGAATACTCTATCCCGCAAAGCTCTCCTTCCTCTTTGAAGAAAGAATATGGACTTTCCCAGACAAACAGAAACTCCGGAATTTCATTGCAACTAAACCCCCACTCCAAAAAATACTATAAGGAGTCCTAAAGCCAGAACCTCAGAGGGACGAATAACAATGAAAGAAGGCCAAAAAAAAAAAAGTTATTAAAAGAATAAATAAATAAAATCAAAGGAAAGACAAACACAATGGCAAATACAGATGTTAACATATCAATTTTAACTCTAAATGTAAATGGACTAAACTCTTCAATAAAAAGACACAGAGTTGCAGCCTGGATTAAGAAACAAAACCCAACCTTTTGCTGTCTCCAGGAAACACATTTAGCTACAAAAGATAAAAATAGGCTCAAAGTTAAAGTATGGAAAACAATCCTACAAGCAAATGGACCAAAAAAGAAAGCAGGAACAGCTATACTTATATCAGATAAAACAGATTTCAAACTCAAAAAGATAAAAAGAGACCCCAATGGTCACTACATTATGATCAAGGGGACAATACTTCAAGAAGAAATAACACTCATTAACATATACTCACCAAACGAAGGAGCACCAAAATATATCAGACAACTGTTGTCCTCTCTGAAAACAGACATCACAGAAAACACATACGTAGTGGGAGACTTCAACACACCACTATCAACAATGGATAGATCAACAAGACAAAAATTAAGTAAAGAAACCAAAGCTCTAAATAAGGACCTAGAGCAATTGGGCTTAACAGACATCTATAGAACACTAAACCCCAAAAAAACGGAGTACACATTTTTCTCAAGCGCACACGGATCATTCTCCAGGATCGATCACATACTGGGGCACAAGACAAACATCAACAGATACACCAAGATTGAAATCATATCAACCATCTTTTCTGACCATGAAGGCATCAAACTAGAAATAAACCATAAAAAGAAGGCAAGGAACTTTCCTACCTCATGGAGATTAAAAACCACACTACTGGAAGACCACTGGACTAATGAGGAGATCAAAGAAGAAATTAAAAAATTTTTTGAATTGAACGACAAGGAGGACACCAATATCCTAAATGTATGGGATGCAGCAAAAGCAGTAATAAGAGGAAAATATATAGCAATAGAAGCTCACATCAAGAAACAAGAAAGAACTCAAAGAAACAACCTAATCTCGAAGCTCAAAGATCTAGAAAAAGAACAACAAAAAAACCCCAAAACCAGTAGAAGAAAAGAAATAATAAAAACCAAAGCAGAAATAAATGAAATTGAAACTAAAAAAACAGTCCAAAAGATCAATGAAACCAAGAGCTGGTTCTTTGAAAAAATCAATAAAATAGACAAACCCCTAGCCAGGCTCACAAAGGAAAAAAGGGAGAAAGCACAAATAAACAGGATCATCAATGAAAGAGGAGAAATCACAACGGACACAGCAGAAATCAAAAGAATTATCAGTAACTACTATGAACAGTTATATGGAAACAAGTTTAACAATCTAGAGGAGATGGACAAATTCCTACAACTCTACAATCACCCAAAGCTAGATAAAGAAGAAATAGAACACCTAAACAGATCAATTACAATTAGCGAAATTGAAATGGTAATCAAAAACCTCCCCAAAAACAAAAGCCCAGGACCTGATGGATTTACAAATGAATTCTACCAAACATTCAGAGACGAATTAGTGCCTATCCTTCACAAACTCTTCCAAAAAATTGAGAAGGAAGGGACAATACCAAACACGTTCTATGAAGCCAACATTATACTAATACCAAAACCGAACAAGGACAACACAAAAAAGGAAAACTACAGGCCAATCTCCCTAATGAACACTGATGCAAAAATCCTCAATAAAATTTTAGCTATCAGAATCCAACAATGTATACATAAGATAATTCACCACGACCAAGTAGGATTCATTCCAGGGACACAAGGATGGTTTAACATCCGAAAATCAATCGTTATCCAACACATCAACAAAAAGAAATATAAAAACCATATGATAATATCAATAGATGCTGAGAAAGCTTTGACAAAGTGCAACACCCATTCATGATAAAAGCCCTTGAAATTCTTGGGATACAAGGAACATACCTTAACATCATAAAGGCCATCTATGACAAGCCAACAGCCAGTATCATTGTCAATGGTGAAAAGCTGAAAGCAATTCCATTAAGATCTGGAATAAGACAAGGATGTCCACTCTCACCACTGCTTTTCAATATAATACTGGAAGTCCTAGCCAGGGCAATAAGACAAGAGAAAGACATCCAAGGAATCCAAATAGGAAAAGAAGAAGTCAAACTATCACTATTTGCAGACGATATGATATTATACATAGAGAACCCCAAAAACTCCACAGAAAAGCTAATTCAACTCATCAATCAGTTCAGTAAAGTGGCAGGATACAAAATCAACACGCAAAAGTCAGTAGCCTTCCTATACACAAACAATAAATCTGAAGAAGAAGAAATCAAAAAAACCATCCCGTTCGTTATTGAAACAAAAAAAATCAAATATTTGGGAATAAATCTAACAAAAGAGGTAAAGGACCTATACAAAGAAAACTATAAAACACTGTTAAAAGAAATAGAAGAAGACACAAAGAAATGGAGAGATATCCCCTGCTCATGGATTGGAAGAATAAACATTATTAAAATGGCCATCCTACCAAAAGCAATATACAGATTCAATGCTATTCCAATCAAAATTTCAATGTCATTCTTCAAAGAAATAGAACAATTATTGATGAAATTCATATGGAATCACAAAAAACCCCGAATAGCCAAAGCTCTCCTGAAAAAAAAAGAAGGGAATGGAGGCATCACACTCCCAGACTTCAAGCTATACTACAAAGCCATAATCATCAAAACTGCATGGTATTGGAACAAGAACAGACATACAGACCAATGTAATCGAATAGAAAATCCAGAAATAAACCCACAGATTTATGGTCAACTAATCTTTGACAAAGGAGCAAAGACTATGCTTTGGAGCAAAGAAAGTTTGTTCAATAAATGGTGCTGGGAAAACTGGGTCGCTACATGCAAAAGAATGAAGCTTGACCACTACCTCACACCATACACAAAAATCAACTCAAAATGGATTAAAGAATTAGACATAAGACCTGAAACCATAAAATATATAGAAGGAAATATAGGCGAAACACTACGTGATTTGCACATCAAAGACATCTTTACAGACACATCACCCAAAGCAGTGATAGTGAAGGCGAAGATAAACAGCTGGGAATACATCAAATTAAAGAGCTTCTGCACAGCAAAAGAGACAATAACAAAAACAAAGAGAAACCCCACCAACTGGGAGAACATTTTTGCACCCAACACTAATGATAAAGGACTGATCACAAAAATCTGCAAAGAGCTGATGAGACTCAACAACAACAAAGAAAATAATCCAGTCAAAAAATGGGCAGAAGAGCTAAAAAGAAACTTCTCTGAAGAGGAAATGCAAACGGCCAACAGGCATATGAACAAATGTTCAACATCACTTGTCATCAGGGAAATGCAAATCAAAACTACCATGAGATACCATCTTACACCAGTGAGAATGGCACATATTAAAAAAACTAGCAACAACAAATGTTGGCGAGGGTGTGGAGAAAAAGGAACTCTTCTGCACTGTTGGTGGGAGTGCAAACTGGTCCAACCACTGTGGAGAGCTGTGTGGAGATTTCTGGACCTACTAAACATAGAGCTTCCATATGATCCAGCAATTCCACTCCTAGGTATTTACCCAAAGGACACAGAAACATCAATTCCAAAGAACACCTGCACCCCTATGTTTATAGCAGCACTGTTTACAATAGCTAAGCTTTGGAAACAACCCAAATGCCCAAAAATAGATGACTGGATCAAGAAGATGTGGTACATATATACCATGGAATATTACTCAGCATTCAAAAAAGATAAACACATGCAATTTGCAGCAACATGGATGGCGCTGGAAGGGATCATGCTCAGCAAAATAAGCCAGAAAGAAAAAGAAAAATACCGGATGGTCTCACTCATAGCAGGAATCTAGAAAACTTAAATAAGAGACCAGGAAAATGAATAACTATAAGAAAGTGAAAATCAAAATCAACAAAAACTATGAATCAGAGACACT